>NC_069786.1:89795714-90133214 GCF_027406575.1 Nycticebus coucang
TTATAAGTGCATTTTATTCAAGAGTTTTTTTATTTTATTTAATTCTTGCTGGGCCTCAAATATTGTCAAGCTTTTGTGTTTACCTGGACGGAACTGAAACACATTCTTCTTAGTAAAGTAACCCAAGAATGGAGAAAAAAGTATCTGATGTACTTAATACTATGAAAGCAATATTAAAAACTACATTCTCACACTATAGAAAAAACACAAGTATAGTATAGCAGGGGGTAGGGAGAGGAGGGGCACAGTAGGGATGAGAGGGAGGGCTATTGATGAGACCTCATCTAATGTGCACCAGGTGAGGGTGTTCATTATGCCTCAGGGGATGGACTGAGTCACAACTTGAACTTTACCTTAGTATGGAAAACAATGTCGCCTCAACATTTGTACCCTCATATTAATCTGAAATTTTAAAATTATATATACAAAAAAATAAAAGGTTTGTCACAAGATTTTTATTTTCCATTTTAATGTGTATAGGTTATTGAAAGAAATACGAATCTTACAAATCATAAAATTTGTGAAGGCAAAAGGAAGTATATAGTCCTAGAATTTTGATTTAAATATGTAATCTTAACCATCGCTACTTTTGTGCAAATTAGAATATTGAAATAGGTTGGTGTGCATTTTCATGTTGACTGACATAATATTTTAGTATTATTGCTATTCTCATTATTTTAGTCGAATAATTTTGATTGAGTGCTTTGCATATTCTAATCACTATGCTAAATACTTCACCAGTATTACCTTATGTAATCACATAACATACCAATATGTATCATCTCACTTTTTATATGAAAAAATTAAAGCATAGTTTAAGACACTGCCTTAATCACATACCTACTGATTACCAGGACCAGGATTTGAACTCAGGTACTCTGATCCAGGACAGTTTTCGTTTCGATGAACTATAATATGTTGTGGAAGAATAATCATGGTGCTTGTAGTTAATTGTACAAATAAGAATTATTAGCAGATGACTGTGGAGTATTAAACAGAAAATAAGGTCATTAGAATAATATGTTACATTTATCGTAACAGTTAATTACATGGAGTAAAGAAGGTTCCAGGGTAAGGGCTGACAAAAGCCAGAGAACACTGCAGGTCTGGCAGCAAGAAGAGTAGCACCTCTAGCCAGTGGCTGCTCATATCAGCAGCTTTGAGTGTCACTTAGTCACACTGCTACTGACATCAGCATTAATTCCCTCTCTGTGTTAGGAAGTGGACCTTGTAGTCACTGGCGAACTCAAAAGCCGGGTTCATCATATTGTCACCTAACACCGGACTTGTTTCCACATTTATTCTCTTCCAAATCATATGCTTAAATAATTTCCTTAGATACAGAATGCCTAGGGTTTCCTCTTTATCCTCTTTCCAGCTGAAAGTAGCTAGTTATCCTTTTAAAATTGGAATATTCATAAGATAGTGGACTGCCATAAAGATCAAACAATTCAACATTTAAATTCAAGAATTCAGTGTTATTTTGTTCTGTTTGGGGAGATACCTCTGCAAAAGTTTAAATCTTATTTCTACCCTTAGACGTCCATGATTACAATTATTGCAGATTCTACACCAACTGCTTTGATAAATCATCTATATTAATATTTAGTGCTCAGAGGCTAATAAAAGATTATGTAGCAGAATTTCAAAATTAGTGATTGGGAATTAAGATGGTGTTATACCGCATACTAATATCCAGTGACTTAATTAGTCCATGAAAAATATCTAGAGTCTCCATCATTTAAATATGTAAATATTTTAGGTCACAGCCTAGTTGGGTAAGCAATGGATACTCAGAGTCTGTTACTACAGGGATCAAAACATTTCCTTCAAACTTTTTTAGAAATCAATTCAAATAACTATGCAAGTTCAAGAGGAAAATCTAAAGTTCCTTTACAGTATTTTTAAAAGGCTATAGCTAAGGAAATTGAAGATATAGAAATTAAGTGTCTTGGCACTTAGGCAAATGATCTACAATGAAGCTCATTTTCACCAGGGATCCATCAGCATGGGCCACATTTATACCAAAACTGTGACAAAGGTGGCTCAGGTCCTTACCAAGAAACACTACAAGCACCTGGAAAATGCTTTCCACGTGAAAGCATGTGTGTTAGGAGATCAGTGTTACTCCCCACAAGAAGCACTGCAGCAAGATGGCAGACTAGGCCATGCATTTGATGGAGAAGATTCACGAAGGCCATTCAACAGCGTCTCCGTGAAGCTGCAAGAAGAGAAATGAGAAAGGAAAGGTAATAATTATGTTCCTGATTTCCCAGCCCTAGATCACGAGGTTGCTGAAGCCGATCCCGACACAAAAGAAATGTTAAAGCTTTTGAACTTTGCCAGTCTGTCTAAGGTACTGGTCACTCAGCCCATGGTTAGGATGAAATTCAATACAACAGGTGGATTTGTTTGAATCTTTATGCTATGCTGTAGTATTTTCAATATTCCTAGGGCAATAGCAAAATAAATAAATAAATTTAATAAATAAAAACTCTTTAAAAAATTCTTACAAAGGAGAAGAAAGCCAAGCCAATGGTGCCCAATGGGGTGTAAGTCAAAGCAGTGTTTACAATCATGATTCATCCCTCAATGTGCTTGTTGCCTGAATCTAAAACCATGATAGACTAAGGATTTGTCTTTAAAGACAGGGAACACTAAAGCATAGAAGGAACTCAGGCTTTTTTGTTGTTGTTGTTGTTTAAGTCTTTAAGAAAATACAAGAAAATCATAGCTGTTGGCTCTAATTTTAACTTTATATTTTCATGTCAAATGTGGCTGATAGATAATAGTTTATGGATACCTTTCAGAAAATTCCCATCTCAAAATAGACTGCTGGATTGAAGAATAAATAAAAACAAGAGCTTTTCCTACAGATTTTGTCTAAAGAGCAAAGTAGAGACAACAGAGTTCATAGATCTCTATTGATGATTCACATGTGAAATGAAGACTCCTAAGCATGAATGGTGACGTGGCAACCATCACCTCCCACATCCCGAACAAAATGTTTGTCCCTGGGAGATTATTTTTCTGCCACATCTCTTGTAAAAAAAAAAATATGGAGCCAGTTCACTTAAAATAGTCTAAAGGCTTGGTATTTCAGTTCTTGCTGAGTGTCACTCAATAAGAAAACCCAACAGACAGCAGAACATTTACCTCTCTCTTTGTTACAGAGAAAACAGTGACCACGGCTGCCAGATTCCAGAGTGTTGAACAGACATTTGGCCACCTATGGCCTGCTGGTCTTCACAGTGGTTTTCACTGTTTTGAGTCAAACTAAAATAGGCCTGTTAGAAAAAAGTGTTTGTCGGAATAGTCTAACAAAAAGTCAGAATCGATGTGGTTATTTGGCCTCATTTTTCCAGGCCTTAAATAATTTTATTATGGCTCTCCTGAGGGCTGGGTGTCTGAATGTCAGGATACCCAATGTTCACAGAAAACAAGTTTTACATTTTTAGCATTGCATAATAAGCCTGGGGCCACTCCAGGCCTCATTAATAAAAACCTAATGGTGAAACAATAACAAGGAGGAAATGCCAATGAAGCACAATTTTGTTGAGACTGAATTATTTCTCACCCCAGCAGGCTTGTTGCATTTGACATTTTATGAAATCAGCCAAAGTGGAAGAAGGAATGGCTCCTGGAGGGGAAATATGACGTCAGCACGTTGGGAGTCTCCAGGGGCAGCTGACACCCCTGAAAAGGGCTGGGGAGTGTGAATTTGGATAGCAGTTCCTGGGATCATTCTTTGTGAGCAATGTCTCCTTCTCGGTAAATGTACTCCATATTCACCAGGCACAGCCTTCTCCCTACAGCAGCAAAAAGAGGCAGCAGGCAAACAGAGGGAAGAAAGATCACCCAGCATTCCAGAGTGCACTGTCTTTCCATTTATCTCTCAGTGCCATATGTTTGCTTTTATTTTGGCCAGGCACAACAAATCTGCTTGGAGAAAATTCTGAAGGAAACAAAGGTGCCTTTGCCAATATTATGTTGCTTTTTGACAAGCCCTGAGATTTCTGAGGGGAATCCACTATAAATGGGATCAGGTCATTCATTTGTGTTGTGCGCAAATATAATTTAATGGTACAACCTCCACAGAGAGCAAGCTTTCCTGAGGGTAGGCACTTGCAGATTAAGGGTAAAGCGTTCTTCAAGATAAAGTAATCGAGAAAGGTGCTCTTTATATTCTGAAATGCCCTTGTTGCAAATATTAGGTATATTGATTACATTTATACTTAATGGATACAACCCTTAACTTAGAGATAGACAAATCTCACAAGAGCAAAATCCAAAGCCCTAGCTAAGATTTTATATTTTCAACGTGACTGCACTAAAGGAGTCGTGCTTACTTTTTGGCATAAACAATTACAGAATATTTCCAAGTCATATTTAAAGTGAGAGCCAAACTACAAATTCTTAGCTGTACTTGGAATAATTTTAAAATAATAATTTTAAAATTCAGAGATGGACATTGTCTAATAGGTTTTTATTTACAACTTTCCTGGAATTTCATTCTGAACTTTAAGTAATTGTTGATTAATGAGTGTTGCTGATCAGTTCAAAAACACTGTGTCCACACATATGGCATAGATTGTTTTTCAATAAAATGCCTTCATTTTAACAGAATTATCTTTGTGATTATAAAGATAAAACCAAGAGTTTTAGTTCATAGGTTACTCAATAATAAAATGATGTTAACAATTCAGCATTAATTATATGTGATCATTTTTACAGATATAAGAAGACTTAATGTTGGCCCCTTGTGTTTTTCTGAACTTAGTTCCGTGATGATCATTATTACTATTTGATATCTGAAAGGCATTTATATTTTTCTACTCAATTTCTTTCTTTGTTTTCTTTTTCTTTTTCTTTTTTTTTTTTGAGACAGCGTCTCACTATGTCACCCTGGGTAGAATGCTATGGCGTCACAGCTCACAGCAACTTCAAACTCTTAGGCTTAAGTGATTCTCTTGCCTCAGCCTCCCAAGTAGCTGGGACTACAGGTGCCCACCATAATGCCCAGCTATTTTCTACTCAATTTCTGTGATGATAATTATGGTAACTAGAACAAATATTAAAGATCTTTGAGCAAAATGTATAAAAGTTGCTCACATTCCCAGATCAAAGAACATTCATAAGGCAGCATGCTGAGCAAGATAGTGTTTTTGACCAACCAAAAAAGCACTGGTTTAGGAAAGGGTAAGAGATCTTGGTCCTAATCCACCTTTAATAGCCATGTGGTTGTGTATAAATTACTTAAGCCATCTCAATCTCTTTGAGTCTTTTCATCTCTACAATGAAGGTATAGTATCTTTTTTTTTTTTTTTTTCAGGAAGTCTAACAGAATTTTAAAAAATGTGTATGGGAATCTTTTTAAAACTATAAAGCACTGTTTATGTATAAAAGGCTATTGTTATAGCCGTTGGGCAGAATAGCAACAATCAGAATCAATCCCTTTCCTACACCCCTTTTGGAGAAGGTATAAACTCCCGGAAGAAGGGCTATCTTATTTTTCAGGGTACTTAGAGAATTACAACTGAGTGACAGATATTTTGCTTTGCTGCATAGCCCACAAAGGGTATGTGTTTGAAGATGGCTTACACAGGTTATTAAAATCATACATTAGTTTTTACTTTGCATATTACCTGCTAGATTTAGCTTCTGAAAATTAGCAGGGAGGAATATTAACAATGAACAGGGTATTAATAGTAGAACCATACCTTTTCCAATACCTGTACACAAGCAGGCTTCTTGTTAGTGATACTTTGCAACCCTACATAAATAGCACAGGTAGAGAAGGATGGTCCCAATGAAGATGGTTATGTATTATAATTTAAATCAGAAAAGTAAAGTTGTAGCACCATCTTTATTCTGCAGTAAGATTAAAGAGCCTGGTTTAATTAAAACATAGAACATTCATTAGGGTTTAAAAATTTACCTTAACCTCGCCCTTCCTTTTGTTTACAGGTTTTCAAGCAATAATGTGATGATTTATGGGGTGAAAGTCATTATCTTTTATAACTTGGTTTAATTGCATAAATGAAGGAATAAGAGTAATAAAAATTAAAAAAATGTATTAACAATACTACACCAAGAATTGTGAAAAGTATTTTATATGCTTTCAATCCACAAGCTTGTAAACTGGTACCAAACTGGTACACATACTACACCTATGGGGACCAGGTGCAAGGTCCCTGTGTTTCTAGGGTCTTTGCTTCCAGTACTGAAGAATGGTTACTGGTACCAAGGAGACAGGATAAATTAGCAGAGCAAGCAAGTGTGGAGAAGCAAAGGGCCAAAGTTTGTTAAAGCATAGTACATTCCAGAGAAGAATGGGTCAGCCCCTGAGAGTGAACGGGACCCTGAGTTTAACTAGATTTCTCCTGTTACGTGAATTCCTTAATTTTATGTTAAGTAGTAAGTAAAAATATTTATATATTTTTATGTTAAGTAGTGAAGTAAAAATATTTATGTGTTTTTTTTAAGGGATGGAAAATTTCTGGAATTGGATACTTTCCCCTTTCCTATACTTGTAAGGGAATTTCTGGGGGTTGTCACAGTATTTGTGATCTGCTTAGAGGTGGTGGATGTGATTTTTAATATGTTAATGAGGGTAAGTCATTTAGAAACACTGTTACCTCAATTGCGCAATGCCCCAAAGACCTACTGAGGACTTGGTGATATCTGTGATTTCTTTGTCTCTTTTTGGTTGGTCAGATTTTAGAGATCCTCTGTTGTTGACCAAATATCTGCTCAGTCCTTGGGGTCCCCCTTGACATATCATCTGATCTCCCTGGGAGCCCCCTTCTGGTCAATTTGCTCTTCCTAGCAGATAAAGCATCTTCTAGTCTGCTTCTCAATGGCCACCCCTAGACAAAGCATCTGCTCCTTGTCTTTTTTTTATCCCTACCTACCACTAGGATCCCAGTTGGACATAGGAGGGAACTAAGGCAGTCCCTGCCTTGTATATTAAGACTGTGGTTCCCGCTCTCTCCCTCTGTCCTTCTCTGTCTCTGTCTCTTTCAGTCTCTGTCTCTCCCCCGTCTCTCCCCCCTTTCCCCTCTCTCTCTTTTCTCCCCCTCTCTCTTTCTTTCCTCACTCCTCCTTGGTGTTGTCCTGCAACATCCCCCCCCCACCAATAAAAACCTTTTGTACAAAAAAATAAAAAATAAAAAAAAAAATAAACCTGTGGTTCCCAACTCCACATGCTAGTCTGTGACCTGTAAGGAACTGGGCTACACACTAGGAGGTCAGCAGCAGGTAAATAAGTGAAGCTTCATCTGTATTTACAGCTGCTCCCTGTAGCTTTCATCACTGAGACTCCAACTCCTGTCACAAACCAGCGGCATCATTACATTCCCAAAGGAGTGTGGACACTACTGTAAATTGCTCATATGAAGGCTTTAGGTTGTGTGCACCTTATGAGAATCTAATTTCCACTCCTACCCTCCCATCACCATCCATGGAAGAAATGGTCTTCTGTCAAACCACTCTCTGGTGCCAGAAAGGCTGGGGATCGCTGCATTATGGCCTTAAGTTAATTCAGTGGATAAATAGTGGAGCCGTAAGTTAGCCCTTATATTATAATGCCTCATTTTACAGAGATCTTTGCTATCAAATGCTATAATATCTAGATTTTGTGGCCCTAGAGTTTTGTGACAGAGGAAGTATAGAAAAAATATATATTTATTTAGTTCCACAATGAACCCAGAATTTTACCTTTTGGTCTTCAGCTATCTCCATCTCCATGTGAGGAAACTGAGATTCAAACCAATTTTACAATACCAAAGCCACATAGTTTTCCGCTGACACCAGTGAGATTCATACTGATGTATCTGCCTCTCAGCCTCTAGGATTGCTAATTATTATTGCTGTGACTTTATGTTCCTGCCATTTATGAAAGGCTATTATCGGCTGTGCCTATCATGTTTTTGATTCACAAGGATCATATGCATCTAAGTCGGGCTTTTGCCATCAAGTTATCATACTGTTTAAGAGAAAGCTTTTCTTAGAAACCTGAGGAGGTACGAGAGAAAGTAACACATTCCTAAAAATCATACCTTCCATTTTATAAGCATCTCTCTTACATGGCTTGTAAAGCTTGGTCAGAATATGTATAGTTCAGATTTTAAAATAAATTGCTATAAGAGGCGAAAGCTGCAAAGAAAAGCTTGTAAAATATCAGCTGAAATGTAGAATAATTGGAGCACCTTTCAGGCATCCCTGTTATTTATTCATCTCCCTGTCCCTGCTTGTCTACTTTGAAAGTCATAGAAGGTGGTGACAAGCGTCCTCCTGCCAGAGAGCTTGTCAATATAAAGATTCCTTCCTTTGTAAACATTCTACCCTGGGGCTTCATTTACAATCAAAACAAGGACTATAACCTGTCAAAGCAAACTTGAAAAGCTACCCATGACAATATGTTATCTGATGGTAACTGAAGTAAGGTACTAGCAATAAATAAATAACCAGGGAATGAAACCCAGCAGAACTGTCCGGAAACGGTGAGAATTCACACTATCTGAAGAATATGGCTATATAACACTAATAATAGTAAAAAGCCACTCAATCCAAAATACCACTGTGTGACTTATTTGTGACATGTATAATCACTGGTGATGTGGTTTGAAATACAAGTTTTGAATGAATGTCAAAGCTAATCGATTCATTTTTATGGAAATTTTATTTAAATATCATCCTCCACCATCCTGATTTTTTACTTGGCTTTTTTTTTTTTTTTTTTTAACCACTGTAAGATTAGATTTGGATGTTTGGCTTTTTCATTTGTTTATTTTTTTCCTATATTATGTGGGGGTTTTTTGTTTTGTTTTGTTTTTGTTTTTTAGAGTTTTTGGCCGGGGCTGGGTTTGAATCCTCCACCTCCGGCGTATGGGGCTGGCGCCCTACTCCTTTGAGCCACAGGTGCCGCCCTATTATGTGGTTTTTAATTTGTCACTCAGTATCCCTAACCTTCACCTCTCAGAAAAAATCTATTAATATACGCCTGTAGTCCCAGCTACTCGGGAGGCTGAGGCAAGAGAATCATGTAAGCCCAAGAGCTGGAGGTTGCTGTGAGCCGTGTGACGCCACGGCACTCTACCCCAGGGCGGTACAGTGAGACTCTGTCCCTACAAAAAAAAAAAAAAAAAATCTATTAATATACATTCATTCACTCCTGCTATAATTCTTGTAAGATTCATTCTTATTAGATGAAGGTGTTTGTATGATTCTTTCTTTCTTTTATTATATTATTATTATTTTTGAGACAGAATCTCAAGCTGTCACCCTCGGTAGAGTGCTGTGAGCTTAAGCTATCCTCAAACTCTTGGGCTTAAGCTATCCTCTTGCCCCAGCCTCCCAAGTAGCTGGGACTACAGGCGCCTACTACAACACCCAGCTATTTTTGGTTAGAGTTGTCACGGTTGTTTGGCAGGCCCAGGCTGGATTCAAACCCACCAGCTCCAGTATATGTGGCTGGCACCTTAGCCGCTGTTATTTGCAGTAACATTCTAAAAATATAGCCCAGTATCTCTCATGCATATATTGAGTGATTTATAGTGAATGAATAAAAATGGTTGGGAAGGTAAACCGTTTGGAATTCTTGTGAGAATATCAGTTAATAAAAAGAACATATTGCAATAAAAAAGATGAGACTTCACAAAGCAGAAGTTACATACATGAACCAGGATGACTACAGTAAGTGCAGGTTGATAGAACTGCAAAAATTGACTCAGAGGTCAGTAATGTAAAATATATATATAACCCTATTAAAAGGAAAATCCTAAATTCACATCAATTCAACGTATTCTGTTAGGGAATGGCTGTAAATAAAAGTCTCATACCCCATGGAAATTACATTCTAATGACAAGAAACTGAATATTAACCAATCAATAAATATTATACCTGATGAGAGTAAGTACTAAAAAGAAAACTAAGAGATAGCCATTTAATATAAGATAACTAGGGAATGTCTTACTGGTAGATGACACTTGAGCAGAATATGCTGAAGCCTGTGAAAAATAAGATTTGCAAAAATTGTGAAAATGACTATTCCATGGGGCAACTGCAAGTGCCACGAGCTGAGAGGAGGATCATTTGGAATGTGCATGGGAAAGAGCCAGGGCGGCTGGAGCAGGAAATGAGGATTGTCAAAAACCACATTCACACCTACTGGGTACAGTGCGCACTAACTGAGGCACGCCTACAACTGTCACCCAATCTGTACAAAAAGAAATTATGTAAATAAAATGTGTGTACTCCTACTATTCTGAAATTTAAAAAATTTAATTAAAAAAAACCCTTATAGGTTCTTAAAGGCCTTTGGTCTTTGAAAGAAAAAACACTATCATATCTGGGCAGAGATACGGCAGGTTCAGAGTTTCCCATTAAGAGGCTGATGTAGGCAGCTCCATGGAGAATAAACTCGAGCACGCTGGGTTTGATCAGATTTTGGATATACTACAAGAGTACTATTGACAGACTTTGTTGGTCATTTGGTATGAAATGGTAGAAAAAGGAACTCAAAAGAACAACTCTAATGTTCGGGGCTGAATGACCAGAAAAATATTGGTTCCATTTTTTTTTTTTTTTCCTGTTTTAGAAGGAGCGAGTCTGGGTAAGGATTCTAAACTTGTTGGTATTGGATGTATTTATTATTAAGAATCCAACACCAAAGTAGAGATGCTGAAAATACAGTTAAAAAACAAACCTGTTCATACGACAGACATTTGGGCTAAATTCGTAACTCTGAGAATATTTAAGCATCTAGTTGAATACATAAAACCTTAGGAAAGCAAAAGAAATGCTATAAATAAACTAGAATAGACAGTTTATGTATAAGGGTTGAGGGCAGATGTTAGCAAACTACAGCCTGAGGGCAAAACACACCACCTGTTTCTGTAAATAAAGTTCTACTGAAACACAAACATGCCAATTTGTTTCCATATTGTCTATGGTTGATTGCACACTACAACTACAAAGTTAAATAGTTGCAACAGAGATTTTATGGCCCACCAAGCATAAACCATTTATTTTTCGGCCCTTTACTAAAAGTTTGCTGACCCTAATCTAAGGGAAGGGAGTTAGCATACTAAAAGTTGGATTAATGGATTAATTTTTACTACAGTTTTCCAAGGACAACATTTGTTTATACCTATTGTCCAAGAATCCCAGACAAATAAACATCATATGATCACTCAAACTAAGATTAAAATAAGAAAGAAAGTATGCCTATAGTATAATAGCTACTACTATATCAGCACACATTTTATCTCAGCTAAATAGCCTAAAAATGTGAAGCCATGTATAATAACTCTTTTAATAAACTCGGAATTAACCAATCCATTATCTTTTATTAAGTCTAGTCTATAGTGCTGGCAGTGCTTGTGTGTGCTATGTAATAGAAAAAGGAGGTTGTGAATAGCACTAAAAAAAAAAAGTCCGACAATAAGGAAAAGTAATAAACCTAATAGGTTTCTATTCTGAAAAGCTCCTATCATTTTAGTACTGAGATGTACCAAGAGGGAATAAAATCAAGGAGACTGTGAATCAATTAGATAGACTCAATTATTCTACATCAGTTTAGAGTAACTTGAGCAATATGAATTAGCATCCATTTTAATAAAATTCAAATTAAAGTCTTCTATTTAAAATTGTGCTGGTTTTCTATGTAAGACAAGTGGAGAAGTTAGTGGGTTTTTTTCTATTCATGAGTTTCCTTCCAAACTACTACCCGAGGAAATAATTTTCACTTTTAATAAGAATATATTTGTATTCATTACATATCATACTTTAGGAGAGAAATGTAGGTAGAATAAGCTAAGCAAAGCATAAAGTTTTAAAATACATAATTGTTTTGTTTTTTATTCATATATTCTTTAATCTTTTGATACAAATTCAAATGAAAAATATGTTAAGATAGTCATGTGGAAATTTCTAAAGACGTAAACATCAATGTTTTTAGAAAATTATATATAATTTTAAAATATCATGGAGCAATACTAAGAATTTTAAGTCAGTTCATTTAAGAAGGTCAAATACAGGTGGGCATGAAGTTCGTCTGCAATTTACTATGTTCAACTATTTTAAATTGCACACGAACTTTTTGTCCATCCTTTGTACAGCAAACTAATGGACCTTCAGCCGTGAATTCTCAAAATATATTTACAAACCAGTTCACGTTATAAACTGGTATAGATATCAATAAATGTGAGTTTTCAAAATGTTGACGACTGTATTATTTAAACGAATAGTGAAAAGTGTGTAAGTCAAGAGAATCAGACTGTTGCTGTGGCATCATATATGCAAAACTGCCCAATGAGCCTGTGGTGTAGGAACTCACAGGAGAGCTAGAGGTAAGCTGTTTAATTTTATGAAGTCGTGAGTTTATATTACTTACATTGCCAGACAAGAAGCAGAGAGGGAAAACGCTAGTGTTGTTCCAAAAAAGCAACTAAAATTATGAGAATTATGAAAAGCAAGGAGTGTAATGGTGGATAGATCACTTTATGAAAAACATTCAGTAACTTTAAAGAAATTAAATATTATAAGTAAAAAATAATTAAATAGCAATAACATTTTGCCTTGTTTAATTTTTCTTATTAATTTCAATCTTAAGGAAACAGGGCAAAATTTTGAAAACAATAACGTTAACTTTTAAAATGCATATGCATAAGCAGTTTGCTTTATAGTTTTATACATTTCTAGTAAATTTGTTGAATTCATATTAAATCTATTTGCATGTATGATTGTAATTTTTTTCTAGCGAAAACATTTTCTGTCCCAGTGAAGGTGAAATAATGCTTTGTAAGTAAAATTCCTAGAACACTTCTGTTTTTTGTTTTGCTTTGTTTCCTCAAAAGAGCACATATTTCTTATATTCACCAATTTTCATTTCTTGTTCTCTTTCTCAGCACATAAATTTAGTCTCAGTTTTTTTCACTGGAGATTCCTTCAATGGAAAAAGGTGAATGGGAAATGGAAGTTCAAATTAGTAAATTATCTAGAAATAAATGAATAAATATTGCTGTTGTATGTAACACAAATAAACACGTAACACAAAATAGGAAAAATATGACATTTTAAGTGGTGAAAAGAATCATGAATAATGATATTACTCATTATAATGTTTTATAAAAGTTACATTAATTAGACATAATATGCTTTTGAGGAAAATAAAAAGAAAAGATTAGTGACAGATAATTGATCATTCTAAAAGAGAATTTAGGATATGCAAAAATCCACATATAAATATGTTTCACAGATTTATCGCAAATTATTTTGTGAAAAGTCACTAAAAAATAATTTCCTAATTATCATAGCAAAGGATATTTATGTTTTCAGTAAAAAGACATTTAAAATTATTTTAAATCTTACTGTGAAAAAATGTCAAATTATTGTCACCATGAAAAAAAACACAAGAAATGTTAGGGTAGGAGACTAGAAGACAGGGCAGAAACTGAAAGCAGATGCTTAAATATTGGGTAAAGGTGATAAAGTAAAAAACGCTTACCCCAAAGGGCTGATAACCACAGCAAGAACCACCTTCAACCAGCTTATTAGCTACCTCTGCCACTTTACATCATGTTAGCTAGTTACAATATCCTTTACAGTGTGGCTTTAAAATTTCTACCCAGGGTGACAGAGTGAGACTTTGTCTCAAAAATAAACAAAATAAAATAAAATAACACTTAAAATTAAATTTCTCGGTCCTTGAAAGCACCATGACAGTTCTGAGACAATCATACAAAGCAGGGTGGCCAACCTGCAGCCTGCGGGCCTCATACAGATTATGTGAGGACTTTTTTGTTTATCTGTAGTGGCAGATATTACAAAAATTATGCACGGACCTTTTTTATTTGCTCATCATATTTTGTTAGTGTTTGTGTTTATAACGTGAAGCCCAAGATGCAATGTAGTACAGAGAAGCCAAAAGGTTGGACACTTTTGAATAGGACTGACTCCAATTCTAGTAATTACCACCCAAATTCTCAGTAAAAGCCTAGAGTATTCCACCCCTCAGTAGGTAACACTACAGAAGATCTGAGCTGCACTGCCTCTCAGGACAGCTCTTCTCTGCCAGTCTGCCTGCTATCTTTTCTGAGAGTGCACTCCTGGAGCTCAGAAAGGTATTTAGGAGTAAGAGAGAAAAAGCTCCCCATCTGGAAAAGGGAAAGAAACACTTATAAAGGCTATACTCTCTGAAACACACATCTAATTTGTTCTCTAAAGACTGGGACTTAATAAAATAAAGGAACACTCCTCTCCACCACTCTGCAACCAAACAAAACTCCAGCAATAATAATGCAGTGTCCCTGGCATAGTCCTGTAAATGAAGTAGGCATTAAGAATATCTCTTGAAAAAGAGGAAGGGGAGAGAAATGTAAAAATGAAAACAATCTAATGTTTTGACTTTATGGAATATAATGAAGGTTGAGTTTACTCCAGGTAACAATGTACATTATCACATATGCAATGAGATATGAGACGCCTCTGGAATCATGTGTGAATACAGATAGATACTGTGATTTGAGTGCAAGACTGAAATATTGTAGAAAAATAAGAAGTGAGATATATCGACAGTCATAAATATTTGAATAAGGACATTTCATGGAATTATGTGAGTATAATAGCTTATCTACAGGGTAAACCAATTGATACTGATCTCTGTAGCAGAGAAACTTATTTACCCGTATACTCTCATTACATTTCCATGTTGATTAGAAAATGATTCATTAATGTTTTGTCTCAAATTATTTTCCATTAATATGAAACACAAATATTCTGAATTCTTACATGTATATAGTTCTCTTTGTGAACTGTCATTTATCTTTGTTTTTGGCAAGAGATTTCCTAGGCCAGAACTAGATTTCTTGTCCCATTGGAGTACTGAAATGAGATTTCAACATTCTAACATGAGTGCGAGTGAGTTGGTAAGGAAATCATAGCCCCAAGATACATTCATCCTAAGCTGCAGGACCTGTGGATCTGTCCGGATATATGGCAAAGGTGAAATCGTATTTCAGTTGAATAAGTTACCAATCAGGCAACCTTATTAGATAAAGATTAACCAGGAATAACTAGATGTGCCTAAAGTTACCCCAAGTCTTCTTAGTGAGGACAAAGAAGATGGAAGAGTCAGAGCCAGAAAGGCAGAACCTTGAGAAATACTTGTCAGAGCATTATTGGCCTTGAAAATGAACTAGGATAGTGAAGCAGGGAATGTAGCCAGGCTCTAAGAGCCGGAAAAGGAAAGAAAACTGATTTTAACTAGAGTCTTTCAAAATGAATTTAACCTTGCTGACACTTTGATTTTACCCTGTTAGATGCATTTCAGACTTCTGACTTTCAGAAGTGTAGGATAATTAATTTGTGTTATTTTAAGCCCCGTTTATGATAACTTGGTATATTGGCAATAAGAAATTAATGTACTAATTTATGTCATTTTAAAACCAAAATAGTTTTTAAAATGGATGTACTTTCTCTAATCTCTTTCATCTTATGTGATAATCTTGGAATGCGATACTTGAAGGCATCCTTTTGACCAGCCTCTTGGGAAATACACATATATTTTGTTAACTAAGATTACTTAGTTACCCTAATTAATAAAACCTCAAATAAAACTATAGCATTGATAATTTCAGTTAAAAAATAATATAGTAAAATGTACAAATTTCAAATAGGAAACATCCTAGTCAAATATCTTCTTGAGTAAAATCATAACATCTAGATGTAAAATAATTTTTAAGTTGTTGAGTTCAAAATACTTCAAATAAACAAAAAACTTTTTTTAATTATATAATTTATGAAAACCATGTTGCTTACATATTAACTTTAACAATAATTAGTTAACTTTACCTATATTACTAATGTTCAAGAATAATATTATTTTAATGACAAATTTCCTAGAACCAAACATTATTAATATTATATAACTTAGTTCTTTAAATAATAACCTAGCTGGTCCCCAGATACCATTAAATTATCTAACCTTAATTGTATCATTGCAAGCAATATAGAACCCTTTTAATGGCTATTTGGTCATTAATGTTTTCAGTTCATTCATTCGTTATTTGAGCCTATTTGCTCACATAATTTATTTTAGCTTAAGTTACTATGTATGAGTTCAGCAATTTCTTCTCATCTGCTGTTGTATGTTTCGTCTTCCTAATTCTTACGCTGTTCTTATTGTTCCATCTGCGTGTGTCATTTACTTGTGTACAGTATCGATTTACAATGAATTTGTTGGGTTTCTACACACTTTGGTTGGACACATAAGCCATGTGTTTGCTGTTTGTTTGCTAGATAAATCATTACTGGTAAAAATAGATGGCAGGGTCTGTTTCAAATACAGGAAGGTCTTGGCATGTTTTCTTTAACACACCTTCCCTCCCATCTTCCCCCTTCCTTGGATTCTCCTATCTTTTATATCCCTTTGACCTAGTGTAATCCATCTATTAGCTCCCACTTATTAGTGAAAAGATATGAAGTATGGCTTTCCATTCCTGAGATAATGGTCAATAGTTTTCTACATGTTGCTGCAGGTGACATTACCTCAGTCCTTTTTATGGCTGGGTAGTGTTCCATTATAAATATACAGGGTGTCCAGTAAGTTTGTGTTGTCTATTTGTCTAGTTTGTCTATCTTAAATTGCATTAAGTTGCACACAGATGCATTTTCTATACCTCACTCGTGCCCTCATGAATTTAGGGCACTTAGGTTAATTCAAAATCTTTTCAATTGTGAACTGTCCTGATAAACATTCATGGGCAGGCATCTTTTTGATAAGATTGTTAGGTAGCTAGCTAAATGTGAGCAGGTGGATCACAGATATAGTTAGGCTATTCTGGACTGGACTGGGACAGATTGCCATTGGAAAGAGGCTGATTAAGACCTGATTATGGCAATGTGATTGATGAAGTAATTCAAGGTGGCTTGCTACTAAGACCATACTAGTGGGTTGTTTTTAAGACATTGCAGTTGGTCTGTTTTTACAACAGAGTTGATTGAGATCCTAGGAAACTTCCAAGAAGCAGCTGATACTCCTCAAGGTTGTGTTTGAAACCCTCTCCATGATGCCTGATGTCACTAAGATGAGGCCTGGCTTGCTGTGCAGGTTGTTAATAAATACTTTCATTTTCTTTCCACTACTGTACTTGTTTTCTTCAATTATTTCAACGTCTTCAAACCACCACACTGCCCTAATAAGGTAATTTCATTTCCTTTTGGTGGATACCCAGCAGTGGTTTGCTGAACTGAATGGGTAGGTCAACGTTTATTCCATTAGGGAATCTTTATACTGTATTCCATAGTGGTTGTACTAATTTGTAGTCCCAGCAATAATGTATAAGCATTTTTTTTTCTCTCAGCCTCCATGCTAGCATCCGTTTGTTTGTTTTTTTACTTTCTAGTGATGGCTGTTCTCATAGGGGTAAGGTGTTATCTTACTGTAGTTTTAATTTGTATTTCCCTGATGGAAGGGTGTTGATACGTTTCAATGTTTCTAATAATGGAGAAAGAAAAAGAAAGTGTCATTATCATACTTAATTATATCACGGGAAATATTGTAGTTAGTCCCTAAAATAGTATGTGTTTTATAGGCTGAAAGGGGCCGTAAGATAAATTGATACTGTTGATGATGGTATATTTTTCTTTTTTACCAGAAGTCTTTTATAGTAGGTGAAATTCCCTCTTGCTTTGTAATAATTCCTACAAATGTGTTCCATGAAATTTTATCTAATGAGAATCTTTATCCAAAAAATACTTTGTTTTATATGCCCTTGTGGGAGACTGTTGATGTATAGTAAAGAAAAAAATATTAATTTAAGCTGTTGTTTTAAACTTTTACTTGACTTTAGAATTAATTATTCATAGGACATTGGTTTACCTTGCCAAATGAAGGCATGAAATGATTATAAAAAGATCTTGCTAGAAGCCAAAAGGCCCCACTCAAATGCTACTAGTCTTTTCTTACTGCACAGTCTTCCTCATTTGTAGGTATATACTGTTTTCAAAACTCCAGCAAATATGAAGGAGGCTAAAAAAGTCTCTTTCCTTCCTATAATTTGAATTTGCGATACAAATACTAAATAAGGCCTCAGAATTCTCTATTATCCTTATAATTTTTTTTACACTTTATTATTTATTAATTTATTATGAAATAATAGCTGTGTATATTAATGCAATCATGGGGCACCATACACTGGTTTTATAGACCATTTGACATATATTTTCATCACACTGGTTAACATAGCCTTCCTGGCATTTTCTTTTTTTTTTTTTTTATTGTTGGGGATTCATTGAGGGTACAATAAGCCAGGATACACTGATTGCAATTGTTAGGTAAAGTCCCTCTTGCAGTCATGTCTTGCCCCCATAAAGTGTGACACACACCAAGGCGCCACCCCCTCCCTCCTTCCCTCTTTCTGTTCCCCCCCCATAACCATAATTGTCATTAATTGTCCTCATATCAAAATTGAGTACACAGGATTCATGCTTCTCCATTCTTGTGATGCTTTACTAAGAATAATGTCTTCCATGTCCATCCAGGTTAATACAAAGGATGTAAAGTCTCCATTTTTTTTTAATGGCTGAATAGTATTCCATGGTATACATATGCCACAGCTTGTTAATCCATTCCTGGGTTGGTGGGCATTTAGGCTGTTCCCACATTTTGGCGATTGTAAATTGAGCTGCAATAAACAGTCTAGTACAAGTGTCCTTATGATAAAAGGATTTCTTTCCTTCTGGGTAGATGCCCAGTAATGGGATTGCCGGATCAAATGGGAGGTCTAGCTTTAGTGCTTTGAGGTTTCTCAATACTTCCTTCCAGAAAGGTTGTACTAGTTTGCAGTCCCACCAGCAGTGTAAAAGTGTTCCCTTCTCTCCACATCCACGCCAGCATCTGCAGTTTTGAGATTTTGTGATGTGGGCCATTCTCACTGGGGTTAGATGATATCTTAGGGTTGTTTTGATTTGCATTTCTCTAATATATAGAGATGATGAACAATTTTTTCATGTGTTTGTTAGCCATTCATCTGTCGTCTTTAGAGAAAGTTCTATTCATGTCTCTTGCCCATTGATATATGGGATTGTTGGCTTTTTTCATGTGGATTAATTTGAGTTCTCTATAGATCCTAGTTATCAAACTTTTGTCTGATTGAAAATATGCAAATATGCTTTCCCATTGTGTAGGTTGTCTCTTTGCTTTGGTTATTGTCTCCTTAGCTGTACAGAAGCTTTTCAGTTTAATGAAGTCCCATTTGTTTATTTTTGTTGTTGTTGGGATTGCCATGGCAGTCTTCTTCATGAAGTCTTTCCCCAGGCCAATATCTTCCAGTGTTTTTCCTAAGCTTTCTTGGAGGATTTTTATTGTTTCATGCCTTACATTTAAGTCCTTTATCCATCTTGAATCAATTTTTGTGAGTGGGGAAAGGTGTGGGTCCAGTTTCAGTCTTTTACATGTAGACATCCAGTTCTCCCAACACCACTTATTGAATAGGGAGTCTTTCCCCCAAGGTAAGTTCTTGTTTGGTTTATCAAAGATTAGGTGGTTGTAAAACGTTAGTTTCATTTCTTGGTTTTCAATTCGATTTCAAGTGTCTATGTCTCTGTATTTGTGCCAGTACCATGCTGTCTTGAGCACTATGGCTTTGTAGTACAGACTAAAATCTGGTATGCTGATGCCCCCAGCTTTATTTTTGTTACAGAGAACTGCCTTAGCTATACGGGGTCTTTTCCGGTTCCATACAAAACGCAGAATCATTTTTTCCAAATCTTGAAAGTACGATGTTGGTATTTTGATAGGAATGGCATTGAATAGGTAGATTGCTTTGGGAAGTATAGACATTTTAACAATGTTGATTCTTCCCATCCATGACCATGGTATGTTCTTCCATTTGTTAATATCCTCTGCTATTTCCTTTCTGAGGATTTCATAGTTTTCTTTATAGAGGTCCTTCACCTCCTACGTTAGGTATATTCCTAGGTATTTCATTTTCTTTGAAACTATGGTGAAGGGAGTTGTGTCCTTAATTAGCTTCTCATCTTGACTGTTATTGGTGTACACAAAGGCTACTGACTTGTGGACATTGATTTTATATCCTGAAACATTACTGTATTTTTTGATGACTTCTAGAGTCTTGTGGTTGAGTCTTTGGGGTTCTCTAAGTATAAGATCATGTCGTCAGCAAAGAGGGAGAGTTTGACCTCCTCTGCTCCCATTTGGATTCCCTTGATTTCCTTGTCTTGCCTAATTGTATTGGCTAGAACTTCCAGCACTATGTTGAATAGTAAAGGTGACAGAGGAAAACCTTGTCTGGTTCCAGTTCTAAGAGGAAAAGCTTTCAGTTTTACTCCATTCAGTAAAATACTGGCTGTGGGTTTGTCATAGATAGCTTCAATCAGTTTTAGAAATGTGCCACCTATGCCTATACTCTTCAGTGTTCTAATTAGAAAAGGATGCTGGATTTTATCAAATGCTTTTTCTGCATCTATTGAGAGGATCATGTGATCTTTATTTTTGCCTCTGTTAATATGGTGGATAACGTTTATAGACTTGCGTATGTTAAACCAGCCTTGCATCCCTGGGATGAAGCCTACTTGATCATGATGAATGACTTTTTTGATGAGAAGCTGTAATCTATTGGCTAGGATTTTGTTGAGAATTTTTGCATCTATATTCATGAGTGAGATTGGTCTGAAATTCTCCTTTTTGTTTGGGTCTTTTCCTGGTTTTGGTATCAGGGTGATGTTTGCATCATAGAATGTGTTGGGGAAGATTCCTTCTTCCTCAGTTTTTTGGAATAATTTCTGCAGTACAGGAATAAGCTCTTCCTTGAAGGTTTGATAGAATTCTGGTGTGAAGCCATCTGGACCAGGGCATTTTTTGGTTGGAAGATTTTTTATTGTTTCTTTGATCTCAGTGCTTGAAATTGGTCTGTTCAGGAGCTCTATTTCTTCCTGGCTAAGTCTAGGGAGAGGGTGTGATTCCAAATATTGATCCATTTCTTTCACATTGTCAAATTTCTGGGCATAGAGTTTCTGGTAGTATTCAGAGATGATCTCTTGTATCTCTGTGGGATCAGTTGTTATTTCCCCTTTATCATTTCTGATTGAGGTTACTAGAGATTTTACTTTTCTATTCCTCGTTAGTCTGGCCAATGGTTTATCTATTTTATTTATTTTTTCAAAAAACCAACTCCTTGTTTCATTAATTTTCTGAATGATTCTTTTGTTTTCAATTTCATTGATCTCTGATTTGATTTTGGAGATTTCTTTTCGTCTACTGAGTTTAGGCTTAGATTGTTCTTCTTTTTCCAATTCCATAAGATCTCTTGTGAGATTGTTGATGGTCTCTCTTTCTGTTTTTCGAATGTAGGCATCTAAAGCGATGAATTTTCCTCTCAAAACTGCTTTTGCAGTATCCCACAGGTTTTGGTAGCTTGTGTCTTCATTGTTGTTATGCTCAAGGAAGTTAATGATTTCCTGTTTTATTTCTTCTTGCACCCATCTGTTATTCAACAGAAGATTGTTTAATTTCCATGCCTTTGGGTGGGGTCGAGCATTTTTGTTAGAGTTGAGTTCCACCTTTAGTGCCTTGTGGTCTGAGAAGATACAAGGTAAAATTTCAATTCTTTTGATTCTGTTGATATTTGTTTTGTGTCCCAGGATATGATCAATTTTGGAGAATGTTCCATGGGGTGATGAGAAGAATGTATATTCTTTATCTTTGGGATGGAGTGTTCTATATGCGTCTATCAAGCACAGTTGTTCTAGGGTCTCATTTAAATCTCTTATATCCTTGTTTAATTTCTGTTTAGAGGATCTGTCCAGCTCTGTAAGAGGAGTGTTAAGGTCCCCTGTTATTATGGTATTATCAGATATCATATTGCTCAGACTGAGTAAGGTCTGCTTCAAGAATCTGGGAGCATTTAAATTGGGTGCATAAATATTTAGAATTGAAATGTCTTCTTGTTGTAGTTTTCCCTTGACCAATATAAAGTGACCATCTTTGTCTTTTTTGACTTTAGTTGCCTTAAATCCACATGTATCTGAAAATAAGATTGCAACTCCTCTTTTCTTCTGAATTCCATTTGCCTGAAAAATTGTCTTCCAACCCTTGACTTGGAGCTTTAATTTGTCTTTTGAAGCCAGGTGTGTTTCTTGCAGACAGCAAATGGATGGCTTATGTTTTTTAATCCAGTCAACCAATCTATGTCTCTTCAGTGGGGAATTCAAGCCATTAACATTTATTGAGATAATTGATAAGTGTGGTAGTATTCTATTCGTCTTATTTTGTGAGAGTCCATTGCTTAGTTTTATCTTTTGCATCAGGGTGGAGGTTAGGTTCTGCCCTTTAATTTCTGAGTTGTTACTTTGCTGCTGATCCATTGTGGTGGTCAGTGTGCAGAACAGGTTGAAATATTTCCTATAGAGCTGGTCTTGTTGTGGTGAATTTCCTCAATGTTTGTATATCCGTAAATGATTTGATTTCTCCGTCAATTTTGAAGCTTAGCTTAGCAGGGTACAGAATTCTGTGCTGGAAATTGTTCTGTTTAAGTAGATTAAAGGTTGATGACCATTGTCTTCTTGCTTGGAAAGTTTCATTAGAGAAGTCTGCGGTCACTCTGATGGATTTGCCCCTGTAGGTCAAGTGGTGCTTACTCCTGGCAGCTTGCAGAATCTTTTCTTTTGTCTTGACTTTGGACAGGTTCATCACAATGTGTCTTGGAGAAGCTCAGTTAGAGTTGAGGCGACCTGGGGTCCGATAGCCCTCTGAAAGCAGTGTGTCAGAATCTTTGGTGATATTGGAAATTTTCTTTTATAATATTCTCTAGTATGGCTTCCATTCCTCTGGGGCATTCCTCTTCCCCTTCTGGAATTCCTATAACTCGTATGTTGGAATGCTTCATAAAGTCCCATAATTCTGACAGTGAATGTTCTGCTTTCTCTCTCTTCTTTTCTGCCTCTTTTACTATCTGAGTTATCTCAAAAACTTTGTCTTCTACCTCTGAAATTCTTTCTTCTGCATGGTCTAACCTGTTGCTGATACTTTCCATTGCATCTTTAAGTTCCCTAATTGACTGTTTCAGCTCTGCTATATCCTTTTTATATTCTTCATATCATTCATCTCTTATTTGATTCTGTCTTTGAATTTCCTTTTGGTTATTTTCCACTTTATTAGCAGTTTCCTTCATTGTTTCCCTCATTTCTTTCATTGTTTTCAACATGTGTATTCTAAATTCCCTTTGTGTCATTGCTAACATTTCTTTATAGGTGGAATCCTCTGCAGTAGCTACCTCATTGTCCCTTGGCAGGGTTGTTCTGGACTGGTTCTTCATGTTGCCTGGAATTTTCTGCTGATTCTTCCTCATGAGTGATTTCTTTTATCTGTTTCCTTGCCCTAATTTTCCTTTCACTTCCTCTTTCTCTTTAAGTTCTCGTGCCTGTGGAAGTTGTGGGTGGGTTTAGATGGATTGAGCACACGCGACCACTTGCCGGTTTTCCACTCTTTTAGTCCTCCTCTTGGGGTCCAGAAGTCTCTCGCTAACTCCCTGTATCCTCTCAGGGGTAATGATAGGCAGATCCCACCAGCCAGAGATGCCTGGAGTCCTATTTTCCCAGACTCACGGTGCCCAAATGCAAGGAAGCTGTTACTCGGCTGCCATCCTGCTCCGCCTGTATGGCTCCATCCACCCTGCGGACTCAGTGTACCTTAGCACCCGCACCCACGGTGCTGTCTTCAACCTTGAATACTCGCCCGACTTATCATTATAATTTTAAGGGTAAATATAAACCCTGACCCTGCTCCAGGGGATTTTAGTGCTAGAACACCATCTCATATTCAAAATTATTTACACTTAAGCGGCACTATAAATTATTTGGGAGAAGGCTTTGTCTGTAATGACTTGCTATGTAAATACAAATATTTCATATCCTACTCCTTGTTGTTCACTCATGTGTAAAATAAACATCCATGTTATTACTGCACTCTCATTTCCAATGTTGACTGAAATTAAGGCTGTTGATGCAGAGAAAATTTGATAAAGTTTTCTTGGCAGTCGAATATGAGGTTCAATCTCAAAAACACACCAGCAAAGTTGGGACTGTTCTAAAGTCTACTACAGGTCAGAGGGCACAGTGTTCCTCAACCTGTGGGTCGCGACCCACAGGAACTGCATAAAAGGGCCGAGGCATTAGGAAGGTTGAAAACCACTGATTTAGAAGAAGAAGAGTATTCCTGATACTCTTTTTCCATAGGAGGGTACAGTACAAGTTATGATCATTGGCTACAGATTGCAATAATAGGCTAAAAGGCTCTAGATGCAAGACAATCAGTAAAACTTCAGGATTGAGAAATAAATCCAGGTTCTTCTCAATGCCAGCTGGTCATACATTCATTAGTGTGTTAGCAGTTTGAGGAACTCAGATGAGATTCTTTACTTGAGACAGGATGTTTCATGAATCACAAAACCTCCAGGGGCGTTAATTTGGAAGCATGCCAAATATGGCCTGCTATGACCAAGTAGAAGAGAAGAGTTTAGAGCAATTTGCTAAAAGGTTTTAACTCACCCTTTGATATAAAAGGACACTAAATCAACAGAAAAACTTTGGTTATCATTACTTTATTGAAAGCTTTCTCACATAAACAAAACCAAATTTCACAGCCACCTTTATTTTCCCTTGTAACTCCCAGTTTCATATGCAGTCATTTCACAGAACCAGCTAACAAATGTCTTACAAAATAAGGGATCCAGAAGTCCTTGCCTTTTTCACCTTTACCAGGCAGCAGAATATACTTAGAAGACCCGTGTGGGTATCCTATGATGCTTATAGATGGAAAGAGAAAGTTGGGATGTGACAGATTGGGGGGGAGGGAGGGAATGGGGCAGCAAGTGGTCACACAGGCATACATTGTGTTCTAGTATCAGTATTCTAGGACTACCAAATTCATAACAGCCAGGAAATGTGTTATTGTAAACAGCAGACAAAGGAAAGCAGTGTCTGCAAAGTAATAAACCAGAGGGTCCCTTAAGTTTTAACTTACATACATACAGAGCTTGAAGCTTCCTGCTAGAAAACACTGAAAGCTAACCAGATTAAAGAATTTATGATTAAAAAATTTAGGGGTTAAATCAAAAGGTCTAATAGTATAAAGAAAAATGTTAAAATTCATTGTGAAGATTTTCTGTTACAAACACAAAATGTGCCGTGGTTCCTTCATCTCTAATAGTTTAATTGTAGAGTAAATTATGTTGTTCTGTTTCGAGCATTTAATTTTTAAATTAGCTCTTAGCTACAGTGTCCTTGATTACAGAACTTAATTAGCTGAGCCCGTTGAAAGGAATTAAGCAAAAGCAGGGTACATGATCACATAAAAAAGCTTAATACAGGCAATCAGAATCATAGTGAACCCAGTTGACTGATTGTAAAAGGTGGAAGAACAGTCACAAACAGGCTGGATTCAGAAACAGAGGTTCAAAGAAGAAAGAGAAACAATCAAATTAGATGGATCTGTGTTGCATCTTGAGTTACAAGAAAAGTAAATGATAATTCACTCTGCCATCTTGGTTCACCAGTAGAAACAACCAACTTGTGCCTTCCTTAATCACCCAATTGAAAAAAAAATACATTTTAAAACTTTCTAATCCAATGACTTTTGAATAATACCATTTTACTTACAATATGTCATTTGTATTTCCACTAGTTTGTAATGATAGCTTCTCATCTAATTGCACACGTGTCCTACATATTATATAAATACATTCATTCTGGAGTAGTTAATGATAGCTAAGCCAGAAATGGCTTTTAAACAATATCTTATACAATGTAGGAGTTCACACTGCTAATGACATCAAGATTTTTTTTCAACAAGTTTGTGAAAACTTTGTTTTATATCTTGGCTAAATATAGATATTTAACATAAAGTTCTAAGAGAATATCAGAAATTTAAAGCTGTCAAGAAATTATGTAATTTTAAAATGTTTCTTTTGGACAGCTTGGGTGAAAGAAAAAGCCAGTTACTGTACAAAAAAAAAAAAAAATTAGAATTTGAGCATAAGGAAAGAGTAGTTTGATACTTTAGCAATTATTTCGCCAAATTAATTTTCAGGTTTGTTATTTATGTTATATGAGGCAGTCAGCTGTTTCTGTGAAAACAAATAAACCTTTATTTGGCAAAGAACAAAGACATTTATTGCTCACATCACATGAGGGCTGCAAGTCACCACAGGGCAGGTCAGATGAGCTCAGCTGTCCTCAACTGGGTTCTATTGGGCTGGACTCAACTTCATACTAAATCTCATTTGTCCACATTCTGTTAAATTAAAAATTATATAGGAAATATAGAATAGTGCATACATTTTTAGTAATTTTCAATAATTTTCTCTAACAGAGCACATTCATGTAAACTCCATATCAAGAAAGAGAACATTAGAAGAATCCTAGGAACCCTCTTATAATTCTCCCTTATTGCTTCCATATTATAAGTAAAAATAAGGACCACTACCTGGAAAATATGTTTACATGGTGAAGAACAAGAACAAAAGTACAGAGCCTAACTATGCGATTTCATTTAATGCTTCTACTGAAATATATAGAACTGTAACTTTGCTTATATATGTTTGGCCAAAGCATGTTCCATGGTCAAACCAAAGTTAAAGGAAATAGGAAGAATTGATTATTCTAAAGAATGCATAGATAATGGACATAGCAATAGTGCTGGATTTATTATCCTTTAATAAAGACAGAGTTAATGGTTGGGAAAAATAATCCAATATACCACAGCAATAAACATTATATTAACAGTATCTCAGAAACAAAAAGATAATCTGCTTCTAATAATTATTATAATAGGAGGACAGAAGAAGTACGTTGAGACCACACAGAAAATCAGTCTTGAACGATCGTCTTACCATGCTCATTGGCTGCCTAATTTTCGTTCATAAAATGTGAGCACAATTCAGGCAAGTCTTTTCATCTGTTTCCTTTTGTATGACCTGTTGCTAGAAAAATGCCTAGCATGTCATAAGCACCCAATAAACATTTATGACTGACTTAATGAAGAGAAGTATAGAGCACATTTGGAGAGAAATGCGATTACATTAGAAAAATGATTTACTAGAGAAATGATGACAGAATCTAAAGGAGGCCAACAAACATGTTTAGAGAGGATGGCAAATGAGAGGGGAAGGTGGAATATTAGCAGAGCCCACTGAGGTATAAAAAAAAAAACAGAAGTGTGTCTATGGTTTGGATTTTACAAGATGGTTTACAAATGATACTTTACATAATCACACAATTACGGGAGAATTCAGATCTTACAATGAGTATCTTGCTAATAAGCTATGACAAGACTCGCTATATTCTGTTCAATTAAAATATATGTAGGAAATATAGAATAGTGCATAAACTATGAGAACATTTTAATAGTTTTCCCAAATAGAATATATTCTTGTAAACATCTCTCCGCATCAAGAAAGAGAACATTGAAAGAATTATAGAAATCCTCTCATAACCCCTTTATCATTAATTTTCCCAATAACCACTATCCTGTCTTCTAAATCACTAGGTTGGTTTTGATTATTTTTGAACTTAATATAAATACAAAAAGTTGCATAGTGTCTGCTCCTCTCACTCAAGAAATCTATTGTGTTGCAGGTAGCAGTAGTTCCTTCATTTTCTTTCTGTATAATAGTTACAAAAAATGAATCTACAACTTGTCATGTATAGTTAGGTTGCTGCTATGAACATTTTAATATGTGTTATTTGGAGCATATATATACATTTTGGAATAGTTAGGTTGCTGCTATGATGATTTTGATATGTGTTATTTGGAGTATATATGTACATTTGGGAAGGTGTGTTTCTCAGAATGATATTGTTAAGTTACATGAGTATACATATGTCTATTCAAATTTAGTAGTGTCCTAGAGTATATGAATATATACATATCAAGTAGAAAATACCACATATTTTCCAAATTGCTTCTACCAATTTATACTCCCAGTAAAGCAAAGGTACTATTGTTTTATATCTTAAAATTTGACTGTATAAGTAGAGTTTTATAATAGCACTTAATACATAGCAAATCACCACAATACTACTGGCTTTAAGAAACAACCAATTATTTGCCTTCAAAGTTTGAGTGTCATCACTTTCAGCTGAGATATTCTTCTAGTTTAGTGTTTTTCAACCTTTTTTATTTCAGGGCACACTTGCACCTACAGTGAAATTCCTGCACACTTAAATTATGTTGGTCAAAAAAAAAGTAAAATAAGAATATACTTATTGTGCTTTGAACTTCTTTTGAAAATAATTTGATTTATAATCTTTAAAAAATGTTGTGGCGCAAAAGGAAAAGGAAAAGAAGGAAAAGAAGAAAAAAAAGAAAAGAAAATAGCAACTATTTCTTACATAAGTTGGATTTAATTTTGACCAAAGTATATTATTTGAACAATAATTTTTAATTTAAATTCTTAATATGTTGTTTAGGATATTGCATTCATTTGTAAGTGAAACACGTTTATAATTTCCCTTTATAATAAAAAAAAAATTTGTGGCACAACTAAGATAACCTCATGTCACACCAGTGTACACAGTACACTGGTTGAGCATTACTGTTGTAGGCTCAGCACAGCTCCCTTATGCTTTCACAGACAGCTGCCAGTTTAGATTAGTTGTTCTGGGATGGCTTTAAATGGGACAATGACAACCCAGATGCAAGTCTGGGAAAATGAGTCTACTTTTTGACGAACGTCACTAAAATATCACCATTGAGGGGCATGAGTAGGTGAAGGGGAATAAAAATAAATTTGCAAACAATCTATAAGAGTAAATTTATTTAATTGTCATTTTACTTTACATTTCCTCATGAATAACAAGGATGTTCAACATTTTATATATTTTATAGGCCTTTGAATAATTCCTTTTTGAAATGTCCATTCAAATATCTTACCCATTTTTGAACCAGATTCTCTTTTTCTTAATGATGTATAAAGGGTTTCCTATATTTTCTTGCTATGAATCTAATGCTAATTCTCTAGCTTGGCTTGCCTTTTTTCTAACATCATTTATGCTTATATGTATTTTTATATATATATTTCTTTTAGTAGTGATAAATTTTAACATTAAAAAGTACCAATATTTTTATGTTAGGATAGCAGTTTTTTTTTCTTTTCCTATTAAATATTATTTTTTCTTTTTTCTTGCTTCCCTAAGGACCTTTTCTTTATTCGGTACATTTGGGAGCTTGCTTATTAAATGGCTTCTGGATCCTGTGTGTGTTAAATATGCTCGATGTTCTCTGACCCTCTTGTATCTGAAAATTGATAATTTTCTCTAAGTTTGTAAAATTCTTTGCTATTATTTCTTTGAATAGACTTTGTACAACAATCTCTCTTTACTTCCTCTGTAAGGCCAATAACTCTTAGTTTTTTTTTTTGTCTGTTTGTTTGGGTTTCTTTTTTTCTTTTTTTTTTTTGACAGTGTCTTACACTGTTGCCCATTTAGAGTACAGAAGCATGATCATAGCTCACTACAGCCTCCAGCTCCTGGGCTCAAGGGATCCTCCTGCCTCAGCCTCTCAAGTAGCGTAGCTGGGATTATAGACATGCACCACTATGCCCATCTAAATTTTTTAGAAGAGACAAGATCTCATTCTTCCTCAGGTTATTCTTCAACTCCTGACCTCAAGTGATCCTCCTCCCTTGGCCTCCCAGAGAGCTAGCAGCATAAGCCACTGTGGCTGGCCAGGTTTCACTCTTTTGAGACTATTTTCTAAATTTTGTAGGAATGGTTTATTTATTTATTCTTTTTTCCTTCTGGCAGTATACTTTCAAATACCCTGTCTTCAAGATCATTAATTCTTTTGTCTGCATGGTTAATTCTACTATTGAGAGACTTTGAAGCATTTCTCTTTAAATTATCCTACATTGAATAGCCTGTTATTTCAATTATCAATTGAATTAGTAGGGTTTAGACTATCTACTTGATTTTTTATTTTATTATTTCAACCTCTTTGTTAAATTTCTATAATGTGCTTCTGAATTCCTGCTCTGTGTTGTCTTGGATTGCAGTGAGTTTCCTTAGGATAACTATTTTGAACTCTTTGTCTAGAAGGTCACTTATTTCTATCACTCCAGGATTGGTCACTGCTTCTTTATTTAGTAAATTTTGTGAGAGGTCATGTCTTTCTGGATATTCTTGATGTTTGTAGGGGTTTTTTGATGTCTGGGAATTGAGAAGTTAGTTAGGTATGTATTTTAATCTTCAAAAGCTGGGCTTGTTTGAACACACTCTTCTTCTTCTCTGTGAGCATATCCAGGTATTCAAGGGGAAGTGAGTGGTGTAGCCTAAGTCTGTGGTCACTGTAGCTATATCAGTACTGGGTATGCCCTGAGCCCCATAATGCTGTGACTCTTGGAGACTTTTGATAATACCACCTTCATGCGCATGAATAAGATACAAGAGAATTTCCTGGATTACCAGGCAAAGTCTCTCTCTCTATTCCCTCACATTCTGTGCTGGGATGCTAGAGTTGGGGGGAGGAGAGACACGGACACTTTGTCAAGGCCACCAGTGTCAGGTCATACACCATGCCAGCCCAATAGCCACCAAAGACAGAGGTGACTGTTGCCTAGCTACCTCCAATTTTAAGGGCTCTATAGATAATAGCTGGTGAATCCTTCCAAGACTGGATCCTTCCCTTCAAAGCATCGTGTTTCCTTCTGGACTAGAGTGGATCCAGAATTGTAGACCAGGATCTAGGACCTGGACTAAGGGATCTCAGGTCTCTGCTTGGTATTTTGTTTTACTATGGCTGAGCTGGCACCTAAAGTGAAAAACAATTTCCCTGTTAAATAAATAAACAAAAAGTTCACTTACCTTAGGATCAATTTTCTTAAAATACAACAATAAGATATAAAATTCACCTAGACTTGATTTTGTCTGATATGAGACAATATCCTAGCTCCATAAAAAATATATATATATGTATCATTGTATTGCAATTGACTCAGAATGTTTTATTGAAAAAACTCTTTGTTTGGCTTTACATGGACACCGCTATGAAAATCCATCTTTGTCATAAATCAAATGTTGATATTGCATGAGACTACATTTGGGTTATTTGATACCGAAGTTTCAGGGTCTTGGTCTTGGTGATTTGAAGAATGCATTCACGGCCATGGATCAGTGGTAAGACAGGATTTATTCACAGAAACAAAGAATACAAAAACCAAAGCTCCTGGCGGAGAGAACCCAGGTCGGGGAACAAGCTCTCTTGCTCCCTTTCCAAAGTCTGTCTCCGGGCTCTCTGCTCAGGGGTGTATATAGAGTTGCAGAGGGTTATTTTTGTGGAACTCAAACTTTACTTTTAGGGAGGTAGGTCTTCTAAAGTTACAGCCAGCCTTCCATTTAGCAGCAGGGACCAGTTCTCTCAGGCCTTGGAAACTTACATAAAATGGACCAGGCCATGAAATTGATCAGCCCTAGAAAAGGTGGGGTTTTCCCTTCAGCTAGAAGCGCAAATCAAGGCACCAGTTGTCTGGCCCCTCCAGCTACTGGAGCCTCCTAGTCCCACCCACCCACTAGCCTGCTGGTTCCACCGCTGGCTGCCGCCACACCAATATCTCCAGGATTTAGGCGGCAGGTCTTGGTGCCACCTGTCCTGTATCATATTTACAGAGTTTCACAAGCATCTGTCTATTCTTGTGGAAAGACTGCATTGTCCCCATTACTGTGACATTGTAATTCATCCTGTTACCTCAAACAGAAAGTCAACCCTCATTTATTTTTATTTTTGTTATGTTGTCTTATTCTTTTACATGGCTGTTTAATTTTTAATTAAAATTAAATTTATTTTGAGATGAGGTCTTTTCTGTTACCCAGACTGGAGTACAGTGGCATGATCATAGCTCATCATAAACTCAAAAGGCCTGAGCACAAGTGATACTCCCAGCTCAATCTCTCAAGTAGCTGGGATTGCAGGCATGTGCCACAACCTGGCAATTTTTTTTTATTATTTATTTATTTATGGTAAAGATGGGGATCTCACTGTGAGTGCAGGCTGGTCTTGAACTCTTGACCTAAAGTAATCCTCGTGTCTAGTCCTCCCAAAGCACTGAGATTTTAGTTATAACCCACCACTCTTGGCCTGATCATTTTAAACCAATTTTATTCTATATATTATATGTTAAATACTTTAGTGATAGATAAACTTTATTTAAAGATTCCTGATGAGACAGAATGTATTCCAAACTGGCCAGGGCAGGAGCATCTGCATATTACTTCACAGAAAGTAAGTAGAGTGTGCTAAACTTTATATATAGTTTTTCTCAGAAGCAAATATAAGTTTATGAGTTCCTGGAGGTCAAAAGTCATCATTTATTTATGTATTATGATTGTCTAGCAAATCTTAATTGATCATTAATATTTCATTAACATGAATTATTATTTAATAAACATTTATTAAGTATGTCCTATGTGCCAGTTTATGTGGTAGATATTTTAAAGAGTGTGTTCACATTGAATTTTACTCTCTATACAATCCATCAAAGCATGTATCATTTTCTTCATTCTACAGCTTAAAAAGATAAACTCATGTACTAGTCACATAGACTTCAAAAAAAATCAGGGGTTTAATGTTAGTTTCGGGTACAAAATCTATTTCCTTTCTTCATTTCATCACTATTTAAAAAAAATGGTTTTGATTACTGTGAGAAACAATGTTACTAAACTTGTTTTCAGAAAATACTGATAGCCTTACTATACAGCTAATGAAAGATATTGGAGCAGAGGATATTCCATAAATGTAAGAAGACCAGATATTGGTATACTCCCATGACAGACCATACATTGGTAACATTCTTATTTAGAAAGCAGTAGATACATATATTTTGGAGGCCTAACTTATTTCCTAGTTTAAGTTAAAACCCTGATATTAATTTTTTATCTGTTTGTGACTGGATTGGCTGAAATACATAGATTTATTGACACTAGGTATTCATAGAGTACACAACAATTGGTTTACAATGTTCTTAAGGCTGTAACGAGTTTTTAGTATTTCATTAATAAAAGCTAATGAGTGCGGTGGGGCAGATCTTTGGACTGAAAAATGCTGTATCAGTAATATTGTTGCTCATATTACATGTTTAACCAGTTTATAAATTTTCCTAAACTAAAGTCTGTATGGCCCAAATAAGGTATTAGCAAAGCTCTAGTGAGATAAAATTTTCTTGTAGCGAAATTTCTATTCCCATTCAGGTAGTGCTCATGTTCTTTCTTGGCTTTTTCTGTTAACATTCCTCAAACATAAACCTTCTGCGGACTGTAAAATACATCTGCATTATGTGCTAGTTCTGATCAGAGGACTGTAGTAAAAAGAACAATAATAGTGTGCATAAACATAGAGCAGTTAGATATTGGCAAGCCCCCACCAAGCGTTTAAAAGTCAAGTTATAATCAGAGCCCACACGCTTTTCATCAAGACATGCAAAGCACACCTGTGTTTGTGGGTAATTCCCTAAGCCAAGAAAATTAAGCACAAAACAATGCTATTTTTCACAGACATATACCCTTTATATCTCCCTGCGTTTATTCTTAACAATATATTTTTAAGACTGAGATGGATTTAAAATAATTATTTTCTATTTCACATATATTTAGAGTTACAATAAGATATAAAGTATAACTACTTCAGGAAATGCTATAGAGTTCTTTTTTGTAACTTTGAATCATTTTATTAAAGCCCTGAAAGAATTATAAAAATAAATATAGATTAAATATCTATATTAATTATATAGATTAATATTTATAATTATAATATATAAATAATATATTATAATATATTATAATTATAATATAATATTTATATATATTTATAATTATATAGATTAAATATCTATAATTAATATCTCTATATAAATATAGATTACTTTATCTATAAATGACTATGTTCTATTGAGTGGAATTTGAGATAGAAGAGTCACAAATAGCAACATCTAGACCCTTTAAAAATTATTTATATTTTAATATAAATAATTACTGTGGAAAACAACAGTTTGCTAGTTTTCAAGTTTTTTAAATCCTTTAACATAGAGCCAACAAACCAGTTAGAAATTAAAGTTATTTCTTTTTTAGAAGGCTTATCAACACTCAGTATGATAACTTCTCATGAAATTACATAAACACATTATGTTGGTGTTTCAAATTGACTTTTATTTTTCCCAGAGTGTTCCTAAAATGATAAACTCTAACATTCAGTTACCAGGTTGTGGGCAAACACTTCCATACTTATTCAGGTCACAGGGCACCTAAAATTGTGTTCTTTGTAAAATGTTAACAGGTAGAAATAATTAAATATACAATTTGGTAATAATTAAAGTTCATCTCTTACTAGAGTCTAGATCACAGACTTCAAAGATATAGGGTGAAGCAGGGAGAGATAAAATATTAATGTTCATGCTTTTCAAAAGTGTTCCCCACTTCTGCTTCTAGCCAGGATGGAGAAACAAAGATGAAACTGAACAGAGTCTAAGAAAGAAGGGAACCATGTAGAACACTGCAGAATCTGCATCAAAAATCTTGTCAATATTTGCTTAGTTTGGGTGCATATGCATGGAATGAAACCCCAAAAGGCCAAGGGGAAAAGGACATTGAAGATGCAAGGAGAAAACTAATGGAAGTTTTTGTAAGTAAGGGAGTCAACTACCTACAGAGGAAAGACCACAATGATTACTCTCCCAGGACACTTGGCAGAGAATGAAGGTTAAAGACATATCTTGATAAATTAGATTGAGCTGTTCTAGACTCTGTATAGCAAGGATTAAAAATAGGCCTCTCAGTAATCAAACTGATCTAAATTTAATTAGTACAAATATAAGCCAATTTTAAAAGAAACCAACATATCTCATACATTTAACAAAGCAACAATAAAAATCAATGAGCATGCCAAAAAGGACAAAAATAATACTGTAACCACCATTAAAAACAAACAACAACAACAAAAAAAAAAAACCTGTATGGGAAGACATATGGAGATAGTTCAAAGAACTAAAGGGAGACCTGCCATTTGATCCAGCAATCTCACTATTGGGTATTTACCCAAAGAGGGGAAAAGTAATCTTATCAAAAGACACATGCTTTTTGAATGTTTATTGCAGCACAATTCACAATCTCAAAGATGTGGAACCAACCTAAGTACCCATCAATACATGTGGTGTTATGTATACCATGGAGTACTACTCAGCCATCAAAAAAATGGTGAGCTAATAATACTTTTTATAAAAATTTGAGTGAAGTATCACAAAATGGAAAAACAAACACCACATGTACCCACTATTAAATTGGAACTAACTGATCAACACCCATTTGCACATTTGGTAGTAAAGCTCAAAGGAAAGTAAGCAGGTGGGAGGGTGCAGGAAGGGAGAGGCACCTAAGAGGCACAATGCACTCCATCCAGATGACAGGCATATTTAATATAACTTTATCTCAAAGTGTACAAAAGCAATTCATCTAACTAAATTACCCATGTAATATTCTGAAAAAATTAAAAATTTTAAAAAAGTGTTTAAAAAAAGTTAATGATTGCACAGTAAAAAAATGTTGGGGGAATGTAACTAGACAGGACAAAATTTCAAAATGTTGCAGCACTCAAATTTTCAAATCTTAGTTCAGACATGTAGAGAGATGGGACAAACGTCACAATTACCTAAACATATTTCATATTTGTGACTTACTTTGAACCCATAAGAGAATGGAAATGTAGGGGAAACTACTATCCTGAAGTCTAGGGAAATACAAAAGTACACACAGAGAAACAAGACTCAAGCATTGTCTGTCATCTAACAAATTTCACTGAATTCTAGATTAGCCAGTAAGAGGATTAAACCATACGCTTTTAACAATTTGTCGAAGGCAAGTACGGATTAACCAAAGATCCCAAAAACAGTGGGTTTGTAAATGTTGGGATGTTCTCACCTTTTTTGCAGGATTTTCTGTAGAACTCCACCAGCCACCTAGGGAGCATTCTCACAAAACTCTTATGATGCTAGCCATGCTCTACCTATCTCCAATCTCTCTCTTCCATGGGGGGAAAAATGCATTTTTTTTGCAAAATTTTGAAAGAGCATCAATAGTATATATTGAGAAGACTATTAGAAATCATTGCAAGAGAATCAGGAAGGTAGGTGCTATATCCATGAAAAGGAGTAGATATATATGCTAGAGCTCCCTCTCACAGAGGAGCATAAACACTTTGAAGACCATATCCCTAACATTCAAATGAATAGTGCCTGCTTAAGAATGGGATTCAAACATGGCAATAGAGAACACTCTCTAACAGACCTCAAATTTAATAATGGGATACAGTTGGGAGGCAGACAAGAGACAGATTCTTCCTAGGGAGTTGTAAAAGATAAGACCAAAATCCACATAGAGGGAAATAAATAAGGTTTCAGTAGAATTTGAAATCTCTAGTTACAATGAAGGTAACCATAACAACAGCAAGCTTTAGTCTAAGCCCAGTTTCTGATGAGATCAACACAAAGCTTTACACTAACAACTTAAAAGTAAAGCTGTGCTTATTTTCAAACATAAAGCATACTTACTTCAGTATGCACTCCCCTAAGATAAACTTACATCAAAAACTGGAGATATAAAAAAAGCAAAATAAATTCAGTTTGAAAAGAAAACGGGATCATCTGAATAAGACTCAGATATGACACAGATGTTGGACTGAAAATGTAACAGAAACTTGATTGGTATATTAATAGTTATAAGGTTAAAAAGTGAAAAAAAAAGCAAGATTATACAAATAATTTCAATAGACAGATGGACACTGTAAAGATAAAATGAAAATAGTAGGAATCAAAGACACTTTAACAAAAATATAAATGTCTCACCAAGCTCCTCTGTAGACCTGACACATCCAAGACAAGAATCAATGAATTTAACAAAGAAAAAAGCAGTAAAAATGTACCATATACTTGTATGTGTAAAAGTGAAATTTATGGCAACAATCATGCAAAGAAGGAAAGAGACTATTCTGTTTAAAGGTCTGAATCATAACCACGTAGTGGCACAAATTATTCTAAAGAGCAATTTGAACTGAAATTATTATACCGATTGATGTTCACAACAAAAGGGACCTCAATGGAAGTTAGGTTTCCCTTTTTGCTCAAATGATTAAAGGTTGACAACAGTAGATTCTAAGTTGCCCATGTGTAATGCAATTCACTCTATGAAAAGAGACACACACAAAATACCATGTTTTGTGTCAACACAAAATACCGAAAAAAGTAACCTACAGGAAAAGTGAAACAGAAGAGTGAGAACTAAAAAGGAAAAACAGGTGAAGTTAAGTTCTAATATACTAATAATTATCTTAAATATGAATAGTCTAAACCCACAAATCAAAAGACAGATATTGGAAGAATGGAAAACAATAACGATAACATGGCCCAATTATACGCTATTTAAGCTCTTCTGAAATTCAATGACCTAAGTTAGGTAAAAGTAAAATGATGCAAACCTTATACTATGAAAATAATAATTTATAAGAAGAGAAGAGCAGCAGTATTAAGAGTTGGTAAGGTAGACTTATGAGAAAGGAAATTGCTACAGACATAGAGAAACATTATGTAATGAGAAAAGAATCCATCTGCCAAGAAGACATGAAAATTTTAAAAGTGAATACAGCCAAACACTGAACGCTGTAATAACTAGAAGCAGAAACTGATAGAGCTGAAAGAAGAAATAGGCAAATCCAGAATTATAGCTTGAACTTCAACTTAAGACCAGTAAATTTCACACTGCAAATGAAATTGACTAGTTTGTTAACAAACACAAATTATCATAACTGATGTAAGAAGAGTTGGACACTTTTAATACCCCATAACTACTAAAGAATTTTAAATTTTGATTAAAATTCTACACTCAAAGAAACGCCAGGCTCAATTGCCTTCACCAGTGAATTCTATCAAGCACTGAATGAAGAAATAATGTAGATTTTAGATACATTCTTTCAGAAAATAGAGACGTACGGAGAGAGCACGATGGCGGCCAACTAACAGCTTCCTTGCATCTGGGCACCGTGAGTCTGGGGAGATAGGACTCCAGGCATCTCTGGCTGGTGGGATCTGCCTATCATCACCCCTGTGAGGATACAGGGAGTCAGCGAGAGACTACTGGACCCCAAGAGGAGGACAAAAACAGTGGAAAACCAGCAAGTGCAAGTGGTCGCGTGTGTTCAATCGGTCTAAACCCGCCCGCAACTGTAAGTTCAGTAGCAGCGAGACTGCAAACTGGAAAGGCCTTACCTGTGAACTGTTTTGGTGTCTTTGGACTTGGCACTCAGTTGAACTGCCTTGGGGAGAGCCTGAGCGGGAGTGCGGAGAGCTTTGGTGGTTGTCTAGGGCACAATTCTGAGCCACTGAGCCAGACAGAGCTAATAGTGTTTGGCTGTGGGCCACAGGGAGCCATTGTGAGTGATCTGCCCCAGCAAGCTCCGCCCTCAGGGTCGCAGAGCTAGAATTGGGTGGGAGCTGGTAACCTGGCAACTGAGTAGCCTAAGGGTGGGGTCTGAGCTGCCTTGCAGCCCTAAACCTCAGGGGCAGAGTGAGACCAGTTTTGGCACACTGGGTAAGTGGATAGCCACTTCAGCAGTGATTCCAGTGACAAGCACTTTCCTGGGAAAGCTTCTGCTCAGTAAGTTTACAAGTTCAAAGTGCCTTTTAAGTGGGCTGAAGAGAGAGTTAGGTTGTCTACCTGCTGGGGTTTGAGAAATCAGCAGCCTCCAGTCATATCAGAACTGTGATTAACATCTCATACCCCAGAAGACCATGTGTTGCCCAGACAATATTCAACAACATATACATACTGCATTGTTATTGGTTGTGTTTTGTTTTGTTTTGTTTTGGTTTGGTTTGGTTGTTTTTTTGTTTATTTTGATGTTGTTGATGTTGTTTTGTTTTTTAATTTCAACCTTTTCCATACAAATCATTTTTCTTTCTCAATTTTTCTAGTTTAATTATAATTTCCCATTGCTGCCTTTTTCAATAACTAGAACTTCATTTTTGCTAGTGTTTCTACCGCTATCATTTGGTTCTTCACCCAATTTTATCCCCGTAAAGTTTTCTGTTTGCTTGTTTTGGTTTGATTTATAGCATTTTTGTCTTTTCTCTCTACTTGGTGGAGGTGGGGTACTGTGTCTGATCAGGTTAGCAAAGAGCTGCTGAACTCAAGGGAATCACCCAACTGGGCACCACCAGGAGGTGGGTTTTTTTTTAAGGTTGTGTCAAAGTACCCTACTGTACACCTATATTGCTCTGTCTCCCTCTTTCTGTACCTCTCTTCTTTTTGTCAATATTCCATTTACCCACCCTCTCTCCTTTCTCTATTTTGTTTTTTCTTATCACTCAGTCCTCCTTTCTTTCATCCCTTTTTTGCTCTTCAACCTTCTCACCCTTTTGGCCCTGTACCAAAAGGACTCATCAAACCCTTAGTACACAGGCACAAGAACTTAAAGAGCAAGAGGAAGTGAAAGGAAAATTAGGGCAAGGAAACAGATAAAAGAAATCACTCATGAAGAACAATCAGCAGAAAACTCCAGGCAACAAGAAGAACCAGTCCAGAACAACCCCACCAAGGGACCATGAGGTAGCTACTGCAGAGGATTCCACCTATAAAGAAATGTTAGGAATGCCAGAAAGGGAATTTAGAATACACATGTTGAAAACAATGAAAGAAATGATGGAAACAATGAAGGAAACTGCTAATAAAGTGGAAAAAAACCAAAAGGAAATTCAAAAACAGAATCAAATAAGAGATGAACGATATGAAGAATATTAAAAGGATATAGCAGAGCTGAAGGAACTGAAACAGTCAATTAGGGAACTTAAAGATGCAATGGAAAGTATCAGCAACAGGTTAGACCATGCAGAAGAAAGAATTTCAGAGATAGAAGACAAAATTCTTGAGATAACTCAAATAGTAAAAGAGGCAGAAAAGAAGAGAGAGAAAGCAGAACGTTCACTGTCAGAATTATAGGACTTTATGAAGCGTTCCAACATACGAGTTATAGGAATCCCAGAAGGGGAAGAAGAATGCCCCAAAGGAATGGAGGCCATACTAGAGAATATTATAAAAGAAAATTTCCCAAATATCACCAAAGATTCTGACACACTGCTTTCAGAGGGATATCAGACCCCAGGTTGCTTCAACTCTAACCAAGCTTCTCCAAGACACATTGTGATGAACCTGTCCAAAGTCAAGACAAAAGAAAAGATTCTGCAAGGTGCCAGGAGTAAGTGACAGTTGACCTACAGGGGCAAATCCATCAGAGTGACCGCAGACTTCTCTAATGAAACTTTCCAAGCAAAAGGGCAATGGTTATCTACCTTTAATCTACCTAAGCAGAACAATTTCCAGCCCAGAATTCTGTACCCTGCTAAGCTAAGCTTTAAAATTGAACGAGAAATCAAATCATTTACAGATATACTAACATTGAGGAAATTCGCCATAACAAGACCAGCTCTGCAGGAAATACTTCAACCTGTTCTGCACACTGACCACCACAATGGATCAGCAGCAAAGTAACAACTCAGAAATTAAAGGACAGAACCTAGCCTCCACACTGATGCAAAAGATAAAACTAAGCAATGGACTCTTACCAAATAAGACGAATAGGATACTACCACACTTATCAATTATCTCAATAAATGTTAATGGCTTGAATTCCCCACTGAAGAGACATAGATTGGCTGACTGGATTAAAAAACACAAGCCATCCATTTGCTGTCTGCAAAAAACACACCTGGCTTCAAAAGACAAATTAAAGCTCCAAGTCAAGGGTTGGAAGACAATTTTTCAGGCAAATGGAATTCAGAAGAAAAGAGGAGTTGCAATCTTATTTTCAGATTCATGTGGATTTAAAGCAACTAATGTCAAAAAAGGCAAAGATGGTCACTTTATATTGGTCAAGGGAAAAATACAACAAGAAGAGGTTTCAATTCTAAATATTTATGCACCCAATTTAAATGCTCCCAGATTCTTGAAACAGACCTTACTCAGTCTGAGCAATATGATATCTGATAATACCATAATAACAGGGGACCTTAACACTCCTCTTACAGAGCTGGACAGATCCTCTAAACAGAAATTAAACAAGGATATAAGAGATTTAAATGAGACCCTAGAACAACTGTGCTTGATAGACGCATATAGAACACTCCATCCCAAAGATAAAGAATATACATTCTTCTCATGCCCCCAGGGAACATTCTCCAAAATTGATCATATCCTGGGACACAAAACAAATATCAACAGAATCAAAAGAATTGAAATTTTACCTTGTATCTTCTCAGACCACAAGGCACTAAAGGTGGAACTCAACTCTAACAAAAACGCTTGACCCCACACAAAGACATGGAAATTAAACAATCTTCTGTTGAATAACAGATGGGTGCAAGAAGAAATAAAACAGGAAATCATTAAATTCCTTGAGCATAACAACAATGAAGACACAAACTACCAAAATCTATGGGATACTGCAAAAGCAGTTTTGAGAGGAAAATTCATCGCTTTAGATGCCTACATTTGAAAAACAGAAAGAGAGTGCATCAGCAATCTCACAATCCAACTTATGGAAATGGAAAAGGAAGGACAAGCTAAGCCTAAACTCAGTAGAAGAAAAGAAATCTCCAAAATCAAATCAGAGATCAGTGAAATTGAAAACAAAAGAATCATTCAGAAAATTAATGAAACAAGGAGTTGGTTTTTGAAAAAAATAAATAAAATAGATAAACCATTGGCCAGACTAATGAGAAATAGAAAAGTAAAATCTCTAATAACCTCAATCAGAAACGATAAAGGGGAAATAACAACTGATCCCACAGAGATACAAGAGATCATCTCTGAATACTGCCAGAAACTGTATGCCCAGAAATTTGACAATGTGTAAGAAAGGGATCAATATTTGGAATCACACCCTCTCCCTAGACTTAGCCAGGAAGAAATAAAGCTCCTGAACAGACCAATTTCAAGCACTGAGATCAAAGAAACAATAAAAAATCATCCAACCAAAAAAATGCCCTGGTCCAGATGGCTTCACACCAGAATTCTATCAAACCTTCAAGGGAGAGTTTATTCCTGCACTGCAGAAATTATTCCAAAAAATTGAGGAAGAAGGAATCTTCCCCAACACATTCTATGAAGCAAACATCACCCTGATACCAAAACCAGGAAAAGACCCAAACAAAAAGGAGAATTTCAGACAAATCTCACTCATGAATGTAGATGCAAAAATTCTCAACAAAATCCTAGCCCATAGATTACAGGTTATCATCCAAAAAGTCATTCATTTTGATCAAGTAGGCTTCATTCCAGGTATGTAAGGCTGGTTTAATATACGCAAGTCCATAAACGTTATCCACCACATTAACAGAGGCAAAAATAAAGATCACATGATCCTCTCAATAGATGCAGAAAAAGCATTTGATAAAATCCAGCATCCTTTTCTAATTAGAACACTGAAGAGTATAGGCATAGGTGGCACATTTCTAAAACTGATTGAAGCTATCTATGACAAACCCACAGCTAATATTTTACTGAATGGTGTAAAACTGAAAGCTTTTCCTCTTAGAACTGGAATCAGACAAGGTTGTCCTCTGTCACCTTTACTATTCAACGTAGTGCTGGAAGTTCTAGCCAATACAATTAGGCAAGACAAGGAAATCAAGGGAATCCAAATGGGAGCAGAGGAGGTCAAACTCTCCCTCTTTGCTGACGACATGATCTTATACTTAGAGAACCCCAAAGACTCAACCACAAGACTCGTAGAAGTCATCAAAAAATACAGTAATGTTTCAGGATATAAAAATCAATGTCCACAAGTCAGTAGCCTTTGTATACACCAGTAACAGTCAAGATGAGAAGCTAATTAAGGACACAACTCCCTTCACCACAGTTTCAAAGAAAATGAAATACCTACGTATATACCTAACGAAGCAGGTGAAGGACCTCTATAAAGAAAATTATAAAATCCTCAGAAAGGAAATAGCAGAGGATATTAACAAATGGAAGATCATACTATACTCATGCATGGGAAGAATCAACATTGTTAAAATGTCTATACTTCCCAAAGCAATCTACCTATTCAATGCCATTCCTATCAAAATACCAACATCATACTTTCAAGATTTGGAGAAAAAGATTCTGCGTTTTGTATGGAACCGGAAAATAACCCATATAGCTAAGGCAGTTCTTAGTAATAAAAATAAAGCTGGGTGTATCAGCATACCAGATTTTAGTCTGTACTACAAAGCCATAGTGCTCAAGACAGCATGGTACTGGCACAAAAACAGAGACTTAGACACTTTGAATCGAATTGAAAACCAAGAAATGAAACTAACATCTTACAACCACCTAATCTTCGATAAACCAAACAAGAACATACCTTGGGGGAAAGACTCCCTATTCAATAAATGGTGTTGGGTAATACTGGATGTCTACATGTAAAAGACTGAAACTGGACCCACACCTTTCCCCACTCACAAAAATTGATTCAAGATGGATAAAGGACTTAAATGTAAGGCATGAAACAATAAAAATCCTCCAAGAAAGCATAGGAAAAACACTGGACGATATTGGCCTGGGGAAAGACTTCATAAAGACGACTGCCATGGCAATTGCAACAACAACAAAAATAAACAAATGGGACTTCAATAAACTGAAAAGCTTCTGTTCAGCTAAGGAGACAACAACCAAAGCAAAAAGCCAACCTACACAATGGGAAAGCATATTTGCATATTTTCAATCAGACAAAAGCTTGATAACTAGGATCTATAGAGAACTCAAATTAATTCACATGAAAAAAGCCAACAATCCCATATATCAGTGGGCAAGAGACATGAAGAGAACCTTCTCTAAAGGTGACAGACGAATGGCTAACAAACACATGAAAAAATGTTCATCATCTCTATATATTAGAGAAATGCAAATCAAAACAACCCTGAGATTTCATCTAACCCCAGTGAGAATGGCCCACATCACAAAATCTCAAAACTGCAGATGCTGGCGTGGGTGTGGAGAGAAGGGAACACTTTGACACTGCTGGTGGGACTGCAAACTAGTACAACCTTTCTGGAAGGAAGTATGGAGAAACCTCAAAGCACTCAAGCTAGACCTCCCATTTGATCTTGCAATCCCATTACTGGGCATCTATCCAGAAGGAAAAAAATCCTTTTATCATAAGGATTAGATAAACTGTACTAGACTGTTTATTGCAGCTCAATTTACAATCACCAAAATGTGGAAACAGCCTTAATGCCCACCAACCCAGGAATGGATTAACAAGCTGTGGTATATGTATACCATGGAATACTATTCAGCTATTAAAAAAAATGGAGACTTTACATCCTTCGTATTAACCTGGATGGAAGTGGAAGACATTATTCTTAGTAAAGCATCACAAGAATGGAGAAGCATGAATCCTATGTACTCAATTTTGATACGAGGATAATAAATGACAATTAAGGTTATGGTGGGGAGGAAAAGCAGAAAGAGGGAGGGAGGGATGGGGGTGGGGCCTTGGTGTGTGTCACACTTTATGGGGGCAAGACATGATTGCAAGAGTGATGTTACCTAACAATTGCAATCAGTGTAACCTGGCTTATTGTACCCTCAATAAATCCCCAACAATAAAAAAAAAAAAAAACATACAAAAAAAAAAAAAAGAAAGAAAATAGAGACATACATGAATGTGGTAAAAAAAATATCTGGCAAAATACTTGCCACTTGAATCAAGCACTATATAAACATCTAATATATGTATATCATAAAATTGTGCTTTATCTAGAGTGTAATCTTGTTGTAGCATTCGAAAGTCAATAAAATTAATGTACCACAGTAATAAAGTATAAGAGAAAACTGGTATAATCAACTCAATGGACCCAAAGGGGGGAGGGAAAATTACAGAATTCAACACTCATTGGTAATACAAATTGTCAGCAAGTCAATCACAGAAGATTCTTGGTGAAGATCATAAATGAAAAATCTACATAGCGACATTGTAATTTATGATAAGCATTGGGAGCTCAGTTGATCTGAGGAAGTGTGCTGCCAGGTGAAGAAGTTGCCAATTAAAACAATACCAAGCCAAAATGAGGTTATCATGAAGTCTTTGGTCACCTGCAGTAGTCACCCTCTTGGGTCACCCTTTGGTCACCCTCTTATATCCTGGAGGTGCTCCAAGACAACAGTGAGTGCCAAACCCTATGTAGCCATGCACAAATTTCTACTCCCTTCACAATGGCTTGGATAGATTTGTTCTCACTGTAAATATTAGCAACCTCAGCTTATGATTATTTATTTTTGGAAGCTGAGAACTTTCTCTTTTTCACTTGATGGAAGAATTTTAGGGCTCTTCTTAGGCAGATCTGAATTCCCCGTATCACAGCTATGGCGCTTTAGAGCCATTATAAAGTAAAATACAATAAAAATAACTGTTACTTGGACACAGCTCTGCAATACCAGTCGAGCTGATAACCGAGAAGGCCAAAACAAGGTGAACAGTAGGTGGTTATATTAAACAGTGCGGAAATTCTGTATAAAGGGACGATTCACATCCAGATGGGTTGGAATGGGAGAGACTGAGATTTCATCATGTTACTCAGAATGGTGTGTCATCTAAAACTTGTAAATTTTTTATTTCTGGAATTTTCCATTTAGTATTTTTGGATCACGATTGACCATATGTAACTAAAACCGCATAAAGTAAAACCACAAATAAGGGTGGACTACTGTCGTATGGCAGCATGAGCAAGAGGCTAAAACCAGAAAAACCGCAACCTCCCCCACGCTTTCATTTCCTCCCTGAAGTGGCGCAGCAGTCGGTGTGCAGGTGAATGGGCCAGACGAACACAGAGTAGGGGTCAATCTTGCGTGGTAGTGCCCTGAAGAAAAGACTCTGACAATTTTCTGAACCCTAGTGCTATGTAATTTCTTCTTTAGTAGGTCCTTGGTCTTCAAAGAATGAACCCAAGAACCACATATCGGTGGTTAGATAGGATTAATTATACAGAACAGAATACAGAAAAAGCACCAGAGCTTCGGAAGAGGAAAAAACCCAAGTTGGAAAAAAATATCCTCTCTGTGTGGTAACAAATGAATTGATAACAGTCCCTTCCAAAGGAGGCAAAATGTCAGTGCATTACCAGGCCTAGGAAACTTACATGAAATTGACCAGGCCTGGGAAATGGGGGGTTCCCTGCTCAGCTGCAAGTGTAAGGGAGGGAGACAGAGGCTGGGCGGAGACATTACAGTGCTCCCTGAGCTGGCAACCTAGAGGTGTCCCCTCAGCAGTTGTACTGTCCCTCCGTCCACTGGAGCCTCCTGCGGCCCCCTCTGCCAACTCTCCAATCCACTGGCTCCTCTGCCAGGTTTGGCCCCACCAACACCCTGGGCAGAGATGCAGGTCCTGTGTCAGCTGGGGCAGGGGCTCCAGGGCCATCACCGTGTATCACTAGGATGAGCGAAGGAAGGGAAGATGACTAGGAGTAGACCCAGACAGTTTGGAGAAAACTGTCTGCAATTTTCCCTCCCTTCTCCATAAGAAGGGCTCTGCAGGTGTACCAGAAGAGGACTTTCACCCAAGGACTCAAATAAAGAGGCTTAAGAATGAAGATGCCAAGGCTAGTGATACTGGAGTTTCAGGTTCTTGATCTTGATGATTGGAAGAATGAATCGACGACAGGATCAGTGGTAAGTCAGGATTTATTCACAGAAACAAAAATTACAACTACAAAAACCAAACCTCCTAGCAGAGAGAAACCAAGAGGGAAACAAGATCTTCTGCTCCCTCTTCCAGGTCTGTCTTCAGGCTCTCTGCTCAAGGGTTTATATAGTGGCAGGGGATTTGTTCTGCTAGGGCCTGGGTCTTGTCAGTTACAGCCAGCTATCCAATGAACTCTCAGGCCTTGGAAACTGCCATGAAATTGACCAGCCAGAAGTGCACTTGGAGGAGACAGCCAGGTGCCAGCGTCTCCCCCTCAGGTGTCCCGCCCTTCCATCAAGCTGGTTCCTTCATCTGCAGGAGCATCAACATCTTCAGGGCTAACACAGCAGGTGTCACTTTGTCTTGCATCACTAAGAATGTAAATATGCAAAGAGGATCACTGTCTAGGGAGGCTCAGTTCTTTGATCTCAACTTGCTTCAAAGATTTCAATGTGCTAGCTGTGCACAAAGGCTGGTGTAGGGAGAGCCACTGACTCCCATGATGCCTGCAGGGTAAAGCTTCTGGCCAGGCTGAGGCCATGTTGACAATGGCCAGGACTGAAGAAGAATCATCGCTGGGTGACTAAGCAGAAGCTGGATTCCTTGCTAAGTGACTCAATGCTTTCTTCATAAGACTGAAAAAAGCCAATATACAAATTCTTACTGATGCAAGACAAGGTGGCACCATGCCCTGCCACCTTAGCCCTGGAGGTGTTGATGCTGCTGCAGATGGAGGAACCAGCTTGCTGGAAGGGCCGGTCACCTGCGGGGGACACACTGGCTCCCCTGGGCCTTGCTGACTCCTGCCGGTGCACTTCTGGCTGATCAATTTCATGGATGGGCCCTGCTCTCTCCACCCGCACTTCTGACTGGTGAATTTCATGTAAGTTTCCAAGGCCTGAGAGTTCATTGGACAGCTGTCTGTAACTGATGAAGACACACTCCCTAAAAGTCAACATTGAGTTCAGGCAAAACAACCCGCCTGCCACTTTATAAACCCCTGAGCAGAGAGCCCAACACAGACTTCAAAGAGGGAGCAGGAGAGCTTTTTCCCCTCCTGGGTTCTCTCTGCCCGGAGGTTTGTTTTTTGTAGTTGTACTTTTTGTTTCTGTGAATAAATCCTGACTTACCACTGATCCTGTGGTCCACAGATTCATTCTTCCAATCGAAGAGACCAGGAACTTGAAACTCCGGTATCATTACCATAGTACTTAATACTGTGTACATTGTGGTCGATTTCTAGCCAGTTATGAGAGCAGAGAGTAGAAAACAAACAAACAAACAAAAAAATTAGGAGGCATATGGATTAGAAAGATTAGAAATTAAGAACAAAGTTTTCTCTTTTTTTGTTCATATACCTAGAAAATTCTATGAAATGGTTACTAGAAAATATAAATCATGTACGTAGTTATCAGAATATACAACATAAAAAATCCATTGATTTTATATACTAACCATGACCAAATAAAATTGGTATTAAAATAACATTTAAATAGCATCAAATAACATTAGTTTTACATGTATTATTCTTTTGTGTTTTATGTTCACGTAACTATGGTATAATTACTTTTGTTTTCATTTTTGCTTAATATTTGCATCTCAGTTCAAATCTACTTTTTATAGTATTTTTAAGTGAATTAGCTTTGTTATTTTTTCTTATCCTAGAATAGTTTTCTAATCCACAAACTGTAGTTTATAGAATTCTATTGCTCTCTGTCCAATTCTGTAGCATGAGGTTTAGGACAAGCGAGCTGGTGCCTGCATGCATTCTTTGTTGTCATTTGGGTCTCTTCTAATTGCACTCAATAATCTGAACTACAGCCCATTATATGCAGACAGCAGCATATTTTAGTATTGTGGAATCTGTCTTGTTCTCTTGAATAAATTTCAAAATACATTAGAAATGATTGATACTATTTCTACTGATGTTCCATGGTTATAGTAATAATTGCAAATAACTATATAACATATACCACTTGTCAAACTCTTGTTATACATGTTTTGTGTATGTCATTTAATGCTTCCCCCAAATGCCATGAGATATATGCTATTACTAAATCCAAATTATAAATGTGAAAATCGAGATACAGAGAAGTTGAATTAATTCCCCCATATTCAAAAAAAGTAACAAGAGTTAAGAGTCAGAATTATGAACCCCAAAACAATTCCCTTAATCTTACCATACTGCCTGTCAAAGGTTGACCTTGATTTTTCATAGTTACCTAATCATCATTTTGTGTGCTAACATCTCCAAAATTGGGATTGGGGGTGAGAAGGAGTGGAAGAGGAAGAAAACAATATTCCTAAACTTACTTCACTATTTAATCAAATTTCTTAAAATTCTGGTAATTAAGTTGAAGTTAGAGAGACACAGCTACCCACACCTTGGATCCTTTTTATTCTCTTTTTTACTCTAACTTAAAAATTTATGTGTAGTGTTATTTAACACAAGCAAAAATGTAAGCAATCAGTATATAACAATAAAACATGATTCCAATACTATTATTTGTGGTTCTACTACAGAAGCTAGGAAGTAGAATGTCACCAGTGCCATCTGGTGCCATCCCTTAAATAATTCTATGCACCGAAAATCAAAAGGTAATAAATATCTGCAATTTAAGAAAAATCAAATACTATGTATATTTTGGATATGTTGTATGTATGGAAAAATTTTTACAGAATTTGTGATAGCTTCTGCTTTAAATGATAATCATATTATGTGGTAGCATACTATATATACTCTTGAGATTTGAATCAAACAATTATCATTTTGTTTTATATATAATAAATTTATTTCAAAGTTCTTAGATGTTTTATTTTGTAAGCATAGCAATTTTTATCTTACTTATAAAGTATTTCCTCTTCATAATAATGTTCAAGATAGTTTATTTGTAAATGTAGTCTACTGTATATTCAATAATTTTTTTTTTAAATACAGAAAGACAATTCCAAATTGTTTTCTAGGTTGACTATACCAGTATTTCGAACAGTAATATATAAAAATAAGGTTGCTTCACCTTTTTTTTACCACACTTAATATTCTCAGAGGTCTTAATAATTACCAATTTGCATGGGGTTCCATTTTTACTTCCTTGCAATTAAGCAAATATTCATAAATTTAATTACCTTTTATTCTCTATGAAATGTTTATTTGAGATTTCTGTCCACTTTCCACTATCATAAAGAAAATAAAGATATGAGTGACTCTGGAAATTGTTTGAAAATTTATCTTTTAATGTACTTTTACAAATAAATCACTTGATTTTTTAAAAAATATGTTTTATAAGTATCCTTGTTTATATCTCATATCTATATGAGATATATAGTTTTGAAATCTGTACAAAAAGAAACAAGTATTGATAGAATAAAATTATATTTATTTTCCATCAAGACTTGAGGGAGAATGTGGACAGAGAAGAAATACACAAATAAGAAGAACTTGGTAGATAAGTACAAGGTCAATATATACCTGTGATAGCTGTTTCAGAATGAAAAAAATAAATATAAAAAGGAAAGACGTAATATTCAAAGAAACGAGGTAAGCTATTTTTCAAAATTGTAAAACGCATGACTTTCTAAATTGAGAAAAAACAACTAGAAAAAGGAGAGGAAGAGGAGGAAGTCGGAGAAGAGAAAGGAGATGTCAATTCACACTTAGGTACATTATGGTGAATATGCATAATACTAGAGGAAAAGAATTCTCTAAAAACAACCAGAGAGAAAAGTAGAACAATGACAATTAAATTGAACACAGACTTCTCTGGAGAAAGAGCAAAGTTAGCATATAGTGTAACACATGATTAGAATGCTGAGAGACACTGCTATTAACCCAGCATGTTGCACATTTTTCAACTCAGTCAAGAATGAAGATAACTAAAGTCAGCCAAAACATATTGCCAAATGAATAAAATAAGCCATAGAATAAAAGTCATCATCCAACAAAGATTATAAAAGACTTATTTTAATAAAGGAGCCTGAGAACTGAGTTTGAATCCAAGATCTGCTATTTATTAATTGTATAGTTTGGGTAAAGATACAATCTCTGTTTTTTTAATATGTGGATCTCCAAAGAGAAGATATTAATACCCACCTTTTAGAATCACTGAGTAAAATCCATGGGGGCAGAGTCTCACTGTGCTCAATTTTGTGAAGGTTAAATATGGTAGAATATGAAGAATGGTTGCTTCTAATGTCATTACCTGCATAAATTTACAAGTATTCTTTTACTGATAATTTGCAATTTGTAATTTGAAAATTTACTCTCTTTTTCCAGTTGAATGATAAATGATTCTAATTTTATAAAATTCTAAAGATTTAGAATGAACACAAGCATATAAATATGATTTAACATCATAATTATTATCAGCATTATATCAATTTTTTGCTAACATTTCTAAAAACATAAATGTCAAATGTATGATTCATCTTGATGCAGATTTAACTTTCAGTAAGTGAGGTTGTAAAGGCTGAGTATCAATCTTCATGGGAGAGCTGAGGCCTTAATTTTTATCATTTAAAAAACTCACTACAATAGCCTTATTATATACAAGTACTGGAGCAATTAGGGAAAAAACTTTAATAGACTACAAATAGAGTGAAAGAGAAATCAATTGGAATCTAAATAGAAACAAGAAGCCCTCTTGTCCATTTTGTTCAAGAACTGCCTCCCCACCATCATCTGTTAGAACACGTAGAATCATCTTTTTATATTCTCTCACATTAAACGTTATGTCTGCATGCTTAAACATTAAAGAATCCAGATGTATTTAGTCCCAACGTAGATTTTGCTCTTCACTGTAAGGAGTTATTTTCATTTCTAGTCAGTGAAAATATTTAGTACCTACTAGTGAAACATTATGTTAGAATATAACCCCCCCCAGTGAAATATAAGCTCCATGAAGTAGAGTACATTCTAAATGTGAGTACATTTTTAACCTCACATGTTAAAAATATTGAAGTAATAGTTAAAGTAATAAATATTTATTAAATAAAAAAGACTTGTGAGCACAAAATGGCTAAATGAGAAAACCTGAGCCAGCTAAAGGTATGGGAATCATTTAATCATGTTACAGCCACTAAGTTCTTTAAGAATATACATGGATCATGGCGGCGCCTGTGGCTCAGTGAGTAGGGCGCCGGCCCCATATGCCAAGGGTGGCGGGTTCAAACCCAGCCTCGGCCAAACTGCAACAAAAAAATAGCCGGGCGTTGTGGCGGGTGCCTGTAGTCCCAGCTGCTCGGGAGACTGAGGCAAGAGAATAGCTAAGCCCAAGAGTTGGAGGTTGCTGTGAGCCGTGTGACGCCACGGCACTCTACCTGAGGGCGGTACAGTGAGACTGTCTCTACAAAAAGAAAGAATATACGTGGATCAAAGCCACTTTAAATGAAGTAAACATCCAAAGTCAAGCATTTTTGATGAAGGCTTGGAAAAAATGATTGAGCTAAGGATGTGATTAAATATTTCAACATTTTGCAACCACAGGAAAAAGAGAGAGTATAATTTTTCCAAGGCAGAAGTGGAAGCTCCACTACAGACTTTTCTTAGGACAATAAACACATACACTCAAGAAAGGGAATGTCAGACATAGGGCAATAAACTAAGAAATGTTTTAGCAATTCCTAGCAAAAGAGATTGGGGTAAAATGAAAATTAGAATTTAATATTTGTGTGCTGGAATCTGGCAATGTGTTTTACCTTTGGCAATCCTTTCTCTCAATTATATAATATAAATATATATATATGTATATAAGGATATTAAAAATGTAGAAAATATCATATATATAATATATAAATAATAGACACCTCCAAAGAGTAATGTAGAAAGATGCATAGCAATGGTCATTATTACACTGTGTATATAAGAACAAACAACATGCAAGGTAGTGGTTAAATAAACTTGAGATTTGACAGTTACATTTTCTGTAAATATCAGTTACGATGATTTGGTTGATAATGTCAATGAATTCTCTAAGCTTCATTTGTCTGCAAATATCTTTATTTTATCATTAATTTTTAAAATACATCTTTGCTAGGTACAGGCTTCTGAGTATGTTTTTTTTTTTGTTGTTGTTGTTGTTGTTGTTTTTTCCTTTCCCTTAAGGATTAATAGTGTCACTCCATTATTTTTGGGCTTTCACAGTTTCTGGTGAGGAATCCACTTTTACCGGTACCTTTGTTTTATAGCCAATGTTTTTTCCTGCCCCTCTATTCCCACTGCTTTTTTGTTTGTTTAATACTTTATGTTTGTCTATCTGTTTTTATTCCTTTTCTTTTATTCCTTTTTCTTTAATTTTGCACACATATTGCCAATTAGTTTTTCTGATTTTTCTTCTCTTTCATCCGCTTTCTCTTTTCCCTTGGCACTCTGTGTTGTCCATGTCAGACTGTTATTATCTGTGTGTTTGTCTCTTACCTCTTCAATACTCTCTATTCCATTTAGCCAGTTTTCCCTATCCTTTTCCTCTTTATCTTTCAATTAGAACAGTTTCTGTATTAATACAACTACAAGTTCAATGACTTTTCTATTGTGTCCAGTCTGCCAACATGCATGGCAGGAATACTTTATGTTCAATATTGTTATTTTAATTTATGTAGTTTCCATTTAACTTTTTGTTACGTCCTACCTCTTTGCTAAAGTTGTTCATGTGTTTTTCCACTAGATTTGCTAAAGTATTTTATAGTAAGTAATTTGAGGTACTTACCTAATTGTTTTAATATCTGGTCAACTGGTTGTGATTCTGTTGATAGATATATCCATCTATATATTTTGGGGGGACCTTATATTGATACTACATTTATTTTTATTGTATTCAAGGCAACATGCAAGGAAGAACCTAGAGACCAGGTTAAATAATATTTGCTCAAATAAATGGGCTTTACCTCTTCTTTGTTCAGGTTATTACAATGCATTATGAAGTCAATGTAAGCAGTAGCTGAGCTGTGTTTGGGCTTTTGTTGTGTCTATAGTTACCTTTAATTAATCTCAGATTCCAACTCTTAGCAGTAGGCTGTTTGCAATATTGATCTTGATACCGGATAAGAGATCTCACAACTAGGATCTGGCCTGAATTCCAGGTGAATGTTTGCCTTCATACAGGAAAGAATTCAAAAGTAAGCTAACCAAGTAAAGCAAAAGCAATTTTTATGGAAGGAACAAAAAGGAACAGAGGAAGGCTACTTTATAGGAAGAACAGTGTCTGAGCAACAGAATAGCATTGTGAGTTTCCAAGGTCTAATTTTACACATTTTATTTAATTTTAAGCACCAGGGGAATTATTCATAAGATTTCTGTGAAGGGGGTTGGGAGTTCCTGGAACTAAGGGTCCCTCCTTTTTCTACATTCTATCAGGTAACTGTGGAAGTTGCCATGGCATTTGTAAACAGTCTCTGGCACTGGAGGGAGTTTCCTTTAATATGCTAGCAAGTTGTAATTAGCATATAATCAGCAGTGAGGGTAACCTGAGGTTATTTTTCAGTCAGGACAAAGGACAAGGAAAGGTGCTTCAAGGGGGAAGGGAGGAAAGCAAGGCCAGCTGAATTCAAAAGTCTGGAGGGACCATGGAAACATTCTGGGAACGCTGTGACTGAATTGATGTCCTACACAAATAACAGTTTCCATATTTGGACGTATTTGAGTGAACATTGCACAGTGCAAATCCCCATGTAACAGCAAAATCAACAGTTAAATCAGCACTCTGCAATTTCTCACCAATACAAGGAAGAGAATGTAGGTGTAAGGTAACCTAGTAATCAATGGCCAAGAGAGAAGGACAAAGGAGCCCAGAGACATGGAGAGACCCATGAAAGAGTTACACAAACAAGCTCAAAGAAAAAGAGGATATTTTTACCTTCCCACTGCCTTTGTGTCTGTCTCTGCTCACTCATGAGAGGGACCCATTTCCATCTCTCTTTGGAAGTGCTCTAAGCTTTCTCTTTGTTCTCAAATAAACTTCTCTTTGTTATACTAAAGCCTATAGAAAGACACTTTTGCTTTCTATTGAAAGGGCCTGCCCTGTTCCAGCTTTTGGTTTTATCCATGTTTGCTTTCTATCCATTTTCACCTTCTATTCGCGCATGTGCCTCAGCTGAACTTGCTAATTGTGCAGAGTAATTGAACCAGGACAACTGGGTTCAGGAAACCAGGAGCCCGCACCCCAGTAGTCATCATTTGGGTTCTAACTGGTTGTGTCCTGCTTTTCCTGTTATAAGAGACCTTGATTCTGGTCTTAAGAATCTTTATTGAGCAGGACCTGTCTGTCTCAATCTTGCTGAAGGTCCTGGTTTCCCAAACAGTTTTTCTTTAGTGTTATTGTTTTGATCAATGCTTGCAGTAGGCTCTCCATAACTGTACTGCAGAGAACTTAGTCTTCTATTTTTCTTTTTATCACTGTTAGTAAACACTACTGTTGTTTGTTACTCTCTGCAGTGCTCCTAGTGTTGCCAATGGTCTGTACCTCAGCATTGAGGTTAGGAATTAGGCAAGAAAAACTTTGCCTTTTTATCAGTGGTTGATCTTGTGTGGGATACAGTTCCCTTTCTCTCTCACAGTATTAACAGATCCATGTTTTGTTTTGTTTCATTTTGTTTTATTCAGACTCTCACTATGTCACCCTCAGTAGAGTACCATGGCATTGCTACAGGACAGGTGGTGGCCCAGCCAGCTCAGCAAAGCTGAGCTGGAGGACCTGCCACCTCTGCCTTGCCAATGTTGGTGTGGAGGCTGTAGCAGAGGTACCAGCAGGCTGGAGGGTAGGCAAGGGGGGCCTCCCACAGAGAGGGTGGCCTCCCACAGAGATGGGGACTCCCACCCCCATCACCCCCACCTACACCCTTACCCCACCCACAGCCCACGCCCACCGGAGGCTCCAATAGCCAAAGGGGCCCACAACTGCTGGGGAAACACCTGGCGCCTTGGTGTCTCCTTCCCTTTGCACTTATGACTGAACATGGAACCCCCATCTCCTATGCCTAGGTCAATTTCACGTAAATTTCCTAGGCCTCAATTCATTCACCTTGCCCCAGCATAAGAGGCTGTGTCCCTTCATTAATACATTCATTCACCCTGCCCAGCGCAAGGACTGTGTCCATTCACTAAGCATTCATTCACCTCACCCCAGCATAAGAGCCTGTGTCCATTCATTACTACATTCATTTACTTTGCCCTAGCGGAAGGGACTGTGTCCATTCATTGCTACATTCATTCACCTTGTCCAGGAAAGGACTATATGAATTCATTTCCTGGCCTCATGTACAAGGAACCCATGTACCAATATATACCCCTAGACAAAGAGCCTGGGGAGAAAGAGACAGAGAGAGAGAGCTTTTCTCTCCCGACTTAGGTTTTCTCTCCTTGCCAGGAACTTCGGTGGTTTTGTTTTTGTATTCTTTTCTGTAAATAAATCGTGTCTTACCACTGATTTGTGGTCCGTGGATTTATTCTCAAATCACGGAGACCAAGAACCTACTGAAGACGAAATTCCAGTATCAGCATCACAGCTCACAGCAACGTCAACCTCTTGGGCTTAAGCCATTCTCTTGCCTCAGCTTCCCAAATAGTTAGGAGTTATTGTTGTCGTTGTTTAGCAGGCCCGGGCCAGGCTCAAACCCGCCAGGCTCCCTGTACGTGGCCGGTGCCCTACTCACTGAGCTATGGGTGCCTAGGGCAGATCCCTGTTTATAAACAAGCCACGTCTTGTTGTGAGCAGGTTTCTTCTCCTTCTCCCAGAGGCATAGAGCTTTTGTTGGATTTTTTTCCACTAGTGCCAATTATCTTTGCCTGCAAATAGGAGTTGGAGGATCCCCTTGCCCTTGGAAGATAGTTAAATTTCCCTAGAAGGAAGTAGATTTTTGCTTATGCCCAGGAGAACAGTATTCCCAACTCTCTTTGAGTAGTTTAAGATTTTTGCTTCATATATGAGAAGGGTGTGAAAAGTGGTTAGTGGTTTGTTCTCCTATCTGAAGATGGTCTCTCTCCAGTCTTTCTATTGAGCACTTACCTGATGACCACGGAAGACTGCTTGTGGGGAAGTATGTGCTTTCCTTGTGATTTAAGGAGTCCTAGGATTCTAAGCTGTCATGCTAACTTGCACTTTATCTTTAAGAAATGTTTAAGAATTTAGCTGATTTCTTCTCACTCCGTTTTTTAGTTACTGCCTCTTCCTCCCATAATCTATTAAAAAAAGAAACAATTTACCTTATGGTGAGCACCAAATACTTTCATATATAGTCCATCTTGTGCTCACTATTATGGAAGAAATGATGTATTTCTGCATTCTTAATAGAATACTTAAATAGTTCTTGAAATTTATTGTTAAACTATTAAATAAGATACTACCTCCTCATGATTCCCTTTTCTTATGAGATATTTGTACTTCATGTCTTCAAATTTGAAGAAAAGTTTTTGAAGACATGAAGTACACATATTTCATAAGTCCTTTCACCATTTAGCAAATTTTCATTTGTATTATACTAATCACCATTAAGAAAAGAATTATTTAAATTTGGGAATGTTGGTTTAAAAGTAAGTATTTTTAAGGAGTTTGTAGTATTGTAAAGATACTTTGTTATGTTTTATTCATTATCAACTCAGTAGAAAATAATGTGCAATAGTTTTAGAAACTGAAGACAAAATGCTTGTCTTTTATATTTTTCACTGGAAAAAGTAATTTTTCATGGAACACATAACTAAAAATATACTAACATTAATTAAAATAGAGTGGCATATATCTTTACTATACACAGATTTTGGAGGTAAATAGTGATACTGATGCAGGACAAGGCAGCACCGTGACCTGCTGCCTTAGCCCTGGAGGTGTTGATGCTCCTGTGGATGGAGGAACCAGCTTGCTGCAAGGGCCGGACACCTGCCGGGGAGATGCTGGCAACGTGCTGTCTCTTCCACGTGGACTTCTGACTGGTGGATTTCCTGTCAGTTTCCAAGGCCTGAGAGTTAATTGGACAGCTGGCTGTAACTGACAGGACTCACACCCTAGCAGAACAACCCCCCTGCCACTATATAAACCCATGAGCATTTTGAAACAGTTTCTTGACTATGCAGCAGAAATGTATTTTTATTAAAGGTTATTCCTTTAATTTATGATACATATAGAAATAAAGTCCGACTGCCACAGGAAATAATTCCCATTGCTGGGAATCAGTCAGAGTCCACAAGCTTCCTTGGCTTCATGGTGAGAAATAATTCAAAAGGGAGCTGGTAGTATAAAGCAAAAGTAACTTTTACTTAGGAAATACAGAATATCTACTCCACACACAGAGAGGCTGGTTCTTCCTGTTAAGGAAAACAGCAACTTTTGAGTTTTTGATTTTTTTTTTTTTTTTTTTAATTTAAGCACTGGCTTAACCACAGGCTACACAGGAGATGAATAGTCTTGTTATTCCTTGGAAAGGGGCAGGGATTTCCTAAATTTGTAACTTTTTTTTTGGTAGTTTGTAAGGTTCCTCCTAGAACTGTCACGGTGTTGGTGGGAGTTTCATTTCATTCTGATGTAACTAGGGTACCTTGAACTGCACGATTAAGGAGAGGCTAACTTCTTTCCCATCTTGGTTTTGATGAGTCTCAAAGAGCTCTATCACCACACCCTGTATTTGATCAGGGTGGTTAGGGGCCTTTGGCACTGTGTTAACTGTGCCTGCTAGTTTCTTATCTCACTACCATGAAGAACTTCCTAAGTCCATTAACATGTCAGATTTAGACACCTGTGATTGGTTGCACATATGTGTAGCTCTACGTGTGTGCTCCATGATAAGAACTAATAGGTTTATTTATTTAATGATGGTTAATAATGATTCTCTTGATTAACACACTCAACCATAAAATTATTATGAACATTAGCTGTTGTATTATTCATGCAAAAGGGAAAGGAAAAATAAAAAAAAAAATGCCCTAGTTATATTTTTTAAAGATAGATGAATTTTTTCTCAGTAATTTTATTTGATGTCTGAATTAAACACTGAAACATAAATATTCACATTTCCATCATTTCGGATTTTAATATAATTATGCACATGCATGCACATCTATTCTTATAATCCTTAACAACGTTGGTAAGCAGATTTCTACAATTATTTCAAGAACTGGCATTTTTAAAGTAAATTACTTGCAAATTATTAAGGTTAATAAAGTTCTAGGCAGTTATTAAGATCAAACTGTTGAAATACAAAATTGAGGGGTGAAAATACTTATAGAGCACTGTGAGCAAAATGAAAGAAGAAAAAACTTCATGGAATGCTAAATTCTAACTATTTAAATATTTACTATTGATTTTTTTGAATAATTAAAGTAAAATGCTATAAAAATAAACAGATTTTAGGAAAATACTCTATTTTATTGCTATTGCAAAAAGTAGGAGGATGGACCTGCTGATAGCGCGCCTAACCCACTTATACAGAGGGTGCCAAAAAATGTATACCTATGTTTAGAAAGGAAAAAAAAACTATTAAATTTGTAATACTCAAGTCATGTTTCACTTCTGCAAATATAAAAGTTGCTCAACATGACTTGTATTCATCTTTTGTTATTGGTATACATTGAGTATTACAATTTTAATACAGTTTTTTTCTTTCTTAAAATGTACTTTTTGGCATCCTCTTTATTTCTTGGATGTTTCAATATCAGAAGGTTTTCAATTCCTTGCCCTACTATGCCCCATACACATACATAAATGATTGTAGGAACTGAATACACCAACCGTAGTATAGTCTATGGCTACTAGAAAAACAGCAGCAGGAGTTACTTTTGAATGGGATCATATTATTGCCTTACTATATTAGTGACTAATTCATAGGCTCTAGCATTTGGTTAAATAGCTTGGAATCCAAGCTGTGCTCTTGAATATCTTTGTGATTTGGGACAAATTACTTATGCTATGACTAAGTTACCTCATCTATAATATATTATAGTAATGATAATTGTACTATCACATAGCTTTGCTGGGTGGCTTAAACAACTGTGTCTGTATCTCTGAAAATGTTTAGCGTATAATAAACACTATACAGATATTAATATTTATAATAATTGCATGCTAGCTACCATAGTGAACACTTTAATATGTTACTCAGTTATCATGTGTAATGTTGCCATTTTTTCCCCCACAGAAGGGAACACTATCTCCCATTCCAAATGCTCCTCTTCAATGGGCGTTTACTACTCCTTCATTAAAAGATGAAGTCTATCCACCCTCCTTGAATTTGGGTATTCCCTGTAACTCTTTACCTAATATAATTTAGCAATTTCAACATTCTATGTGATCTAGGTATAGCCATTAAATGGCGTGACAGTTTCCATTGCTTGTCCTTTTGGGGACTGGCCATGGAACAAAAGCAACTGCTCTGAGACAAACATGTTGTGAGAAGTCTAGACCATGCAGATGAATAAACGAAAAGACAGAACCCAAGGAGCTTTGAGGTAAAAGACATTTGAGTGAAGAAGCTATTTTAAAGTGAAACTGGAGACATAACCTGCAAATATCTTCTCCCATTCTGAGGGCTGTTTGCTTGCTTTACTTACTGTGTTCTTGGCTGTGCAGAAGCTTTTTAGTTTGATCAAGTCCCAGTAGTGTATTTTTGAAGCTACTTCCATTGCCCGGGGGGTCCTCCTCATAAAATACTCGCTCAGACCGATTTCTTCAAGAGTTTTCTCTGCACTCTTTTCTAGTATTTTTATAGTTTCATGTCTTAACTTTAAATCTTTAATCCACTGAGAGTCTATCTTAGTTAATGGTGAAAGGTGTGGGTCCAGTTTCAGTCTTCTACAGGTTGCCAGCCAGTTCACCCAGCACCATTTGTTAAACAGGGAATCTTTTCCCCACTGAATGTTTTTAATTAGCTTGTCAAAGATCAAATAACAGTAAGTAGCTGGATTCATCTCTTGGTTCTCTATTCTGTTCCAGACATCTACTTCTTTGTTTTTGTGCCAATAACATGCTGTTTTGATCACTATCGATTTGTAGTATAGTCTGAGGTCTGGTAGTGTAATTCCTCCTGCTTTGTTTTTATTTCTGAGTAATGTCTTGGCTATTCGAGGTTTTTTCTGATTCTGTATAAAATGAAGTATTTTTTTTTTCAAGATCTTTAAAGTATGACAGTGGAGCTTTAATAGGGATTGCATTGAAATTATATATTGCTTTGGGTAGTATGGACATTTTAACAATGTTGATTCTTCCCAGCCATGAGCATGGTATGTTTTTCCATTTGTTAATATTTTCAGCTATTTCTTTTCTTAGAGTTTCATAGTTCTCTTTATAGAGATCTTTCACGTCCTTTGTTAGATAAATTCCCAAATATTTCATCTTCTTTGGCACTACTGTGAATGGGATAGAGTCCTTAACTGTTTTTTCAACTTGACAATTGTTGGCATATATAAAGGCTACCGATTAATGAATGTAGAGATATTTGTAGGTTATATCTCCTACAAAGGTTTAATAACCAGAATCCACAGAGAACTCAAACACATTAGCAAGAATAGAACAAGGGATCCCATCTCAGGCTGGGCAAGGGATTTGAAGAGAAACTTCTCTGAAGAAGACAGGCACGCGGCCTTCAGACATATGAAAAAATGCTCATCATCTTTAATCATCAGAGAAATGCAAATCAAGACTACTTGAGATACCATCTAACTCCAGTGAGACTAGCCTATATCACAAAATCCCAAGACCAGAGATGTTGGCACAGATGTGGAGAAAAGGGAACACTTGTGCACTGCTGGTGGGAATGCAAATTAATACATTCCTTTTGGAAAGAGATACGGAGAACACTTAGAGATCTAAAAATAGATCTGCCATTCAATCCTGTAATCCCTCTACTGGGCATATACCCGGAAGACCAAAAATCACATCATAACAAAGATATTTGTACCAGAATGTTTATTGCAGCCCAATTCATAATTGCTAAGTCATGGAAGAAGCCCAAGTGCCCATCGATCCACGAATGGATTAATAAATTGTGGTATATGTACACCATGGAATATTATGCAGCCTTAAAGAAAGATGGAGACTTTACCTCTTTCATATTTACATGGATGGAGCTGGAACATATTCTTCTTAGTAAAGTATCTCAAGAATGGAAGAAAAAGTACCCAATGTACTCAGCCCTACTATGAAACTAATTTAGGGTTTTCACATGAAAGCTATAACCCAGTTACAACCTAAGAATAGGGGGAAGGGGGAAAGGGAGGGGGGAGGTGGGTAGAGGGAAGGGGATTGGTGGGATTACACCAGTGGTGCATCTTACAAGGGTATATGTGAAACTTGGTAAATGGTCTGTGAAGCTAGTGAATGATGTCCCATGATTATATCAATGTACACAGGTATGATTTAATAAAAATAAATAAATAATTAAAGTAAAACTGGGCACAGTTATCCAAGCCAATGGCAAGTGAATCAGAATTTATGCTCAAATGAGCCCTTCCAAAATTCTTTATTAGCAAAATGATGGCCAAAATAAAATGATTGTTTGGGATCGCTAAGTTTGAGGAAATTAGTTGTGCAATAATAGATAACCAAACAATAAATAATTGGGATTGAGCTGTTTCCACATACACATTTAGAAATGGAATGGGAAAAGAAGAGGAATCAGCCTTGAAAAACTGGAGGAACCTTAGAGAGATTATAGGTGAAGGTTTGAAGGGGGGGAGCTGAACACCTGAGGATCTTTTATGATTTTTAACTTGGCAGTTTAAGGGACTACCAACTCTTTATTTTTATTTATTTATTTTTTTTTTGTAGAGAGAAAGTCTTACTTTTTGGCCCTCGGTACAGTGCCGTGGCCTCTCACAGCTCACAGCAACCTCCAACTCCTGGGCTTAAGCGATTCTCTTGCCTCAGCCTCCTGAGTAGCTGGGACTACAGGCGCCCACCACAACAATGCCTGGCTATTTTTTGGTTGCAGTTTGGCCGGGGCCGGGTTCGAACCCGCCACTCTCGGTATATGGGGCCAGCGCCTTACTGACTGAGCCACAGGCGCCACCCAGGACAATCAACTCTTTATTTTTAGACTCTCATCTGTTTTAGAAATTAAAAATGCCAGGCACTGTACTAGGTATTGTGTATTTAGCATAGACTAAAATAGATATGACCTCATCTTTAATGGAACATATAATCTAAGGCAGGAGGTTGACACTAATGAAATAATCACACAAATAAATGTGATTAAAATTATGATAACTAAAATTTAAAAATGAAATTTGGCCTTCTTTCAGTCATTATATAACATATTTAGCACTTAGTATATGACAAATTTTATTTAGATGATGAACATAAAATAGTAACAAAACAGATGCTATCTTTTCAAAGAATCATTTCATTGTAGTAGAAAAACACTGAAATATGTAAGAAAAAAACACACCAGTTGAATGGAATATATAGAAAGAACTTAGTCTATTTAAAAGCTTATTTGGGAAAATAAGGATGTGAACTTGCACTCATAAATGAAATATAGGCAAGATAAACCCGGGTGAGCTGCCATCCCCAGGCAAGCCCAGCTTTGCCTGAGGGCTGAAAGGTTTCTCACGACTTGAAATTTTAGTGCTGAAAAGAGGAAACTATAGGAATACTAGGACAAGCTGGCCACTAAAATAAATTAAATATGAACATGGAGATGTACATTCCAAGAAAAGAATACATTAAAAGTCTTGAGGTTTGAAGGGAAAAAGACAACTTCTAGGTAGCAAAACAGGAGCTTTAAGATAGCTTAACTGGCCACTATGCTAAAATCATTCATTGAGTAGCTCCTTTTTATTTCCCTCACAGATTTGAAATTCCATCTTTATTGTATAATAAATATTTGTGTTGACCTGGTTCTGTTAATGGGATTTTTGACATTTATTCATGTATTTGTGTGTCAATACTAAGCATTTTCAAATACTATACAAACAACTCTAAGTAAAAATTCAGATACAAATATATAGCTGTTACTTAAGTAAACATATTAAAGTATATTAAGTATTACACCTTTTCTTGGAAAATATTTCTAGGGTATTCTAACATCAGGGGAATAGAAAACAAAATTAATTTACCTATTTTTAGGGTGCTATGATTTAAATATACCATGAATAAGTTATAATTTGTACAGTTCTACTTGATTTTTGAACTATGTTTTTTAAAACTAGATCGTAAAAGAACATAAACCAATAAAAGATACACCATTATTTCTGATATAAAAATATTGGAAGATAGGAAAACTTTTAGAAATATATTTGCTTCAGGCAAACATGAGTGGAAAGGATAAATTATCCAGAAGCACTGCAGATCATTCTTTGAAACAAATAAGGATTATGCCACCCCCTTCCCCCGTCCAACTTGCTAGTTTGTAAGATTTGTTAAACTTTAACTTTTTCTGAGGGTTTTTTCTAAAAGGACAACCTTGAAATGAAAAGCTGGTGTCCAACATTGCCAAGTCATAAACAGCATAATGTATCTCATAAATGTGTGTGAGATACTCTCTTAGAGCTGAAATCTACTGAGATTGAATGGCTTTACATCATGTGGAAATGGTAATTCACAGGATAAGAGTACATTGTTATTTCCAGGACATCTTGAGTTGAGTCTGTTTCAATGTAGCCAACATGCTAATCGTACAGATCAAAAAAGACCTTTCAACTTGTGACTTTTGACTTTTTTCATTGTTATACTTTTCTAAGATTCTATTCATTTGTGTGCTTTTCATAACATTTCCTTTCTGACATTCATTTTATGTCTTTAAGGCACTCTAAGGGAAAGTAAATGTGATTGTGAAATTATTGTATGCTTTAGGAATGTTTCACATACCAGTTTTTCTTGAAATTTCACATAATCATTTTTCACTGAAAGAAATAAATGATAAATTCAGTGAAAACGAGAGGTAATCAGCAACAATAGAAATTTACCTTTCAAGTACTTACAGTAAATTCATTGTACCTCCTGATCATACATTAAACTAGCTGAAATTTGACTTAGCATTGGTCAGGGTTGAACTTTTACATATTTCTGAAAGAATGTGGTTTATTGTAACCCATGATCTTTCTTTCCTCTTTAGAGTATATTATTTTTTGATTTGAAGAGGAAATTTTTTAGGCACTGGGAATCATGAGGCTGATCACTACATCAAGCCAAGGATTTTAAGAGTTGCTGGGTAAGTGATTCCTGCTGTTAGGAGTCACTTAAAGCATTGTCAAAAACAAAGCATTTAATAATTATTTGTTTAAAAATTGCAATTGTTATTGAGTGTTTGACATCTGACAAATATTTCTTTCAGAAGGATTTGTAGGAACATTACTATGCGCGATGTGCGTTTTTGTGTTTGCAACCCTTTTCCTTTGAAAAATCTTCAGATATTTTCCAATTCCTTAAAAAAATTCATCAATTTATAGTAATAATTCCTATTACTTATATTACAATAATAAAAAGTGGACATTACCTATTCCCATAATAAACAAAGCAGGCAATACAAAAATACATTGTTTGGGCATTCATTATTGTTTCTTTTTGTTGTTTTATTGTTTTCATTTTTTTCTTTCTTTTTTTTTTTTTGCAGCTTTTGGCCAAGGCTGGGTTTGAACCCACCACCTCCAGCATATGGGGCTGGCTCCCTATCCCTTTGAGACACAGGCGCCCCCTATTCCACATTTTTAAATTAAAGACTTTATTTATTTTAGAGCAATGTTAGATTAACAGTAAAACTGAGAAAGTGCAGAGATTTCTCATATACTTCCTGTCCCTACACATGCAGTCTCCCCATTATCAACATCTCCCAAAGGGGTACAATTGTTAAATTCATCTGTATGGACACATCATAATCACCCCAAATCACTTTTACAACCTTAAAAATCCCCTGTGCTTCATCTATTTATCTCCCCCACCCCCACTGGCAACCACTGCTCACAAATTGCCAATATCAAGTATGAAACAGAAGCTGTCAGTACAGACCTTACACAAATAAAAGGATAATCAGGCAATATTATGAACAATTTTATGTCAACTGATGTGACAATATAAGGGAAATAGGGACATTTCTCTAAAAACACAATTTAAGTGAACCCTACACAACATCACAATATGAAACAGAAAATCAGAAGAGTTCCCTACATATATATATTTAGTAATTTTATTTTCTTATATATTTTTAAAAATAGTTCCTCACGATAAGATTTCAGGCCCAGATAATTTTACTGGCAATTTGTATCATGCCTTTCAGGAATTTAATTCTTTAGAAAAGCAATTTTATAAAAGCTATTTTGAAAAATATAAGATTGTGGCTCAGGGCCTGTGGCTCAAGCTGCTAAGGTGTCAGCCACATACACCTGAGCTGGAGGGTTCGAATCCAGCCCAGGCCCACCAAACAAGGATGGCAGCAACCAAAAAATAGCAGGGGTTGTGGCATGCACCTGTAGTCCCATCTACTTGGGAGGTGGAGACAGGAGAACTGCTTGAGCCATGGAGTTGAGATTATTGTGAGCTGTGATGCCATGGCACCCTACCCAGGGCAACAGCTTGAGGCCTTGTCTCAAAAAAAAAAAAAAAAGAAAGAAAGAAAGAAGGAAGGAAAGAAACAAAAGAAAGGAAGGAGGGGAGGGGAGGGGAGGGAAGGAAGGGGAGGGGAGGGAGGGAGGGAGGGAAGGAGGGAAAGAAAGGAAAGAAAAGAAAGAAAGAGAGAGAGAGAGAGAGAGAGAAAAGGAAGGAAGGAAGGAAGGAAGGAAAGAAGGAAAGAAGGAAAGAAAGAAAAGAAAGAAAAGAAAGAAAAGAAAGAAAGAAAAGATTGATACAGGGCGGGTGCACCCTGGCTAGGTCAGCACCATCTGGGAGGACCTGCCGCGCCTTCTGCATCTCCACCCCCCTGCGGTGTTGGTGCAGCGGTTGAGGGGAGCAGAGAGCTGGAGAACCAAGTGCGGCAGAGAGGGCGACCTCCGTGGAAGCTTGTGGGTCCCTAGTTAGTCAAGGGAGACCACGGCACAGCCCGCTCCGCTACCGGTGCCAACCACAGAACCACCTTGGAACTAGAGAGCCCCCCACCCCCCACCCGCACTACTGTGAGCATGTCATAGGCCCAAGCATGATACTGGGTTCCCCCATTCTGCGCTGAACAGGGACCCCTCATTACCTTGGCCTGGACAATTTCGTGAATGGAACGTGTCAACTGATTAAAGCGCCCATTCATCTTGCCCCAGGGGAAGGGACTGTACCCCTTCCCTGATGCGCTCACTCATCTTACCCAGCGGAGGGGACTGCGTCCATTCATTTGTTACCACGTCCTGGCCAAATGTAACAAAAAGGATCCATGCGACTGTATATACCCCTAGACAAAGAACTCAGGCAGAGAGTTTTTCAGACTTGGTCTTTCCCTCTGCCAAGGGCTCTGGTGCTTTTTTTGTATTCTTTTTTTGTAAATTAAATCCTATCTTACCACTGATCTGTGGTCTGTGGATTCACTCTTCGAATCCCGGAGACCAAGGACCTATTGAAGAAAAAATACGGGTGACAAAAGCAGTATTTCCTAATAAACATTAGTGGGCAAATACAATTTCAATGCCAAAACCTGAGAAATATATTTTAAAAATACTAATACTGAAGGAAGAAAGAATATTAGAAGCTCATCTTCACCATGATCAAAGTATAAGAATCTTTAACAAATATGAAATAGAATTTAGCACTGTGTAAAAAATGGCCAGATAGGATAGGATTCCTTTAAGAAATGCAAACTTGCTTTAAAGTGAGAAAAGCAATCAATATAATTCATAATATTAATGGAATCAAGATTAGAAACTAACTTTTATTTTTTGTTGCAGTTTGGCCCGGGCTGGGTTTGAACCCACCACCCTTGTTATATGGGGCTGGCACCCTACTCACTGAGCAACAGGTGGAACTAACTTTTTCTTAAAAAGTTAGTTTTTTAGTTGCCCAGAAACTAACTTTTTAAGAGTTGAAGAGAAAGCATTTGCTTTTTTTCTTTTCTTGTTTTTTATTTTTTTCTTAAGAATCACAGGAGAAAATTTTTTGTTTGTTTTTTTAGATAAAGTCTCACTCTGTTGCTCTAAGCTAGAGTTCCATGGCATCACCCTAGCTCAGAGAAACCTCAAACTCGTGGACTGAAGTACTTTTCCTGACCCAACTTCCCGAGCAGCTGGAACTACAGGGACCCTCCACCATGTTTGGTTACTTTTTCCATTTTCAGTAGGCATGGGGTCTCCTCTTGCACAAGCTGGTCTCCTGACTTCCAGCAATCCTTCTGCTTGGCCTCACCAAGTGCTAGAGTTACAGGCCTGAGCCAATCATGCCTGGCCAGTATTTGATAAAATTTGGCACTTATCTATGACAAAACTCATCAAAATTTAAAGAAGAGTACTTTCTTAATTTTATAAAATGAATTATTACACATAATACAATTCCCTATATCTGTTCTCATACCTAATGAGAAAATATGAACTACTTCTTACTAACATGAGGGAAAATGCAGAATGTCCACTCTCACCACAAAAGCATAGTGCTCTGTATTTTAGGTCATTACAATAAGACAGGGGAAAAAAAAAGAGCATACGATAGGAAAAATAGTCTTTACTTTTTCTTTGCAGATGTCATATATGATTATATAATCTTAACATTTTTATAAGGCAAATGTAAATAATCAGTGGATTGAGCAGGGCTTCATGATATAGTAATAGAATCAGATTTATTTTTATTTAACAACAGCTAACAATTGAATATTAAATTATTGAATCCTTTTATAATAGCGTCAGAAAATATGAGGAATATATAAAGCAAAGATATGCCAGACTTCTAAGCTGAAAGGAGCAAGTAAGCTATTTTCTAAACCAACAAACATATAGATTAACCAAGATAATACAATGTGATTTCTCTTCTCCTGAACAATTCTTGGTCTCAGGATTTGAAGAATTAATTCATGGACTACAAGCAAGCAGCAGTGGTAGTACAATAGTTTATTAGAAGATAGAAAAGCTTCCAATATAGAGGAAGGGGCTTTTATGCTTTGCCTGCCCACCCACATCTTGCTGGCAAACATTGATAGGGTCCTTCAAATCTGGCTGGCATACATTGACTGTTTTCTTTAATTGACTGGTCTCTGTTGATTGGCTGTCTTTGATCTTGGTGAGCTTTTTTTTCCCAATCCACTAGGGGAAGCTTCTCCCACCTCCTGCCCGCCCCTCCATGCTCTGCTCACCAACAGCTAGTGACCAGTGGTTGCCCAGGTCAACCTAGAAGAGTCCTTTCCCCTTCTTCTCCTGCCCCTTTATCCCAAGTCCCTGCTTAAAGCCTTCTGGCTTCTATCAATCAAATCATCATAGGTTGTACCCAAAGCCAGATATTTCCTATTTCATATGTTACTAATTAAAAATAAAACTGAATTTTTGAATGTCATACATAGTGTTAAAATTCAATTTATTTAAATGTAGTAAAATGTAAAATACTATATATGGAATTCTAAATTTATACTGTCACTGCACTGGTCTTTCGGCCATGATGGTTTGATATGTTGTCATTACTGAAAACTTCTAAAAGTACCGACATGCAAGGATTGGAGAGACTTCAAAGAGGACATTCAAAGCTGTCAGTTACCAACACAGGACAGCACAGAAAATTAATCTGTCTCCATCATATGCTGTTAGAACAACAGAATTTTCATAATAAAGTTGTTGATTTTTCAAGAAATATAAAATTAATCTAAAAACATGTTCATGACAATCTATTCCTCAGCTTCCTTTGAAAATAAGTGACTTTATAGTGTCAGTAATTAGAAAAAAAAAAAGAAGTTGCAACTTGAAATAAATGATAGTCTAAAGTTAATGTGGAAGAAAGAATATCATTTTCATGTGTTTATTATAACATGAAATAGCATTAAAAGAATACTGCAGATGTTAGCATTTGAGATTCTACAATAGGGCATGCATAATGTGATGATAATTTAATGTGGTAATTAGATCAAACTAAGTATATTAGATGCAAAAATATAATTGTCTGACACTATGTAATAAGTAAAAGTATAGTCATATGCAACACATTTTGCACGTGTGCAACATTGGTATTCTTTATATCCAGAATCCTCATTTCAAGTTCATGCATTAATATAATAATCTCAAATTTAATAGAGTATGCTGGAGCACAGGTGATGTGATTTTCATTTGTGCCACGACCTCAGCAATGAGTAGTGTTTAATACAATTTTACAGAAGAAAACAATGAAACAATATCTTATAATAAGCAATTAATTCAAACAGAAAATGTAAGTTTTCATGCTAGAGGATTAATAGAATATATAATAGATATATATATTCTCTTATTTTATAGAATATATATCAGAGGTATTTAAAATAAAAAGCATCATGTTTACTTGAAAAAACACTTTTTGAAGAAAAAGGCGGTAAATTAATAGTAACATTGCATTCCCTCACTGTTTACTCCTCTCTTGCATTAAGACATCTAAACTTGGTGATCAGCCATACCATTTGCTAGCTACAAAAGGAATGATTTATCTCTGGCGGTTTAGTGGATTGGCATAGGGCAAGACATTAGAAAATTTCACATAGTAGAAGAAACTATTAAAATAACCCAATGGGCGTCTAGTTTCTCCTCCAGATATAGTAAATGCAAAACAAAACAAAAGCATTTCTTTTACCCTCTCAAGAACAGCAACTGAGGCAATCTGCATATCCCCACACTTCCCTGAATCCAGTAAGCAATGGAGTAACAACGTAACTAACTAACCTGAAACCAAATGAAAAATAAAGGACCTCAAGAATAAATGGACATGGGCTCTTGTTTAACTGGAGCAGATCCAGTCAGACATCAGTATGAAGAATATAAAAAACTGGAAAATGCTCAGTGTGGGCTTGGAAGAGCATACGGAATTCCTGGGGTCATGAATAACAATGACATTTTACACACAGACGTAGAGTTGAAATAAGCCATGGTAGGAATATCTCAATAAGGACATTGGCAAATGCTAGATATTAGAACTTGATCTATTTTTCTGTTGGTTGTTTAGACTTAAGAAATGATGAATAGAATGTTAGTAATGCAGATTAAATTTAAAGTATCTCGTGGCAATAAACCACAAAACAGATTATCACAAAACTTTGAGAAAATATTCTTCCACCATTTGTAAAACACTATAGCAATGAACTCAGTAATGAAAGCACTCAAGTCAAGTTCAATGAGTGAAGTTCTAAGGAATCATTGTTGTTATAGGTTTGACAAACTGTAAGTGCAAATGACACCACCCTACATACACGTCAGTTCTACACTTATTCGTGGATTGCAACCAAAGTTTTCTTACAGATGAAAGAGTGATGCAGGGTGTCCAACCCACCAGTCTTCAGGATGCATGTGAATTACGTAAGGGTATTTTTTACTTACCCGTGTTGGTGAATGTCACAAAAATTATGCACACATATTTTTGTTTTGCTCATCAGATCTTGTTCATGTTTGTGTGCTTAATGTGTGACCCAAGACAACTATTTTCTTCCTGTGGTTCAGAGAAGCCAAAAGTTTGAACAGTCTGAATAAATGTATTTTGTGAGACTCAACTAGCTATCTGAAAATTGTAAGTGTATTACATATTTTATTATAAATTGTGATTAATACATATCCTGTATATCAATAAAATACATTTTGAGGTTCTGTGCTCACACATATATGTGCATTGACTTTGGGGTAAAGGGGTGGTTGTTAATCATTTATGAGTAAACAGTGCTGGTTGTATAACATACTTTACCTATCCACTCTTGTCAGTAAACATTTGGGCTTTTACAAACCTTTTATTATTTTCAGAGAGCTGACATATGGCATGTTTTCCTATTGTTAAACTTTTCAGTAGAGGTCGAGACAGTAAATATTTTCAGGCTTGCTGGCCATATGGTCTCGGTCACTAGTACTCATCTCTGTGGTTGTGGTGAGCAGAAGGTATAGATAATCAATGGTAGATGAATGAGTGTGAGCTGAATTTGGCTTATTAGCCTCTGTGTAGTAACTCCTGAGCTCACTCAGGTAGTCATCTCAGTCTAATTCACAAGCTAAGTGTAATTAGTTTGTTAGAATTCCTATAACAAAGTACCACAAACTGGGTGGCATTAGAAACAGAAATTTTTTGTCTTATAGTTCAGGAGACTAGAAGTCCAATATCCTGGTGTGGATAGGGTTAGTCTCTTATTCAGATTATTTAGAAATTTTCTGTTCTAGTCATTACTTCTGGTAGATAACTATCTTCGAGCAACGTTTCTTTACATCATTGTCCCTCTATCTATTTCTGTGTCCAGATTTCCTCTGCTTACACGGACACCAGTCACATGGATTAAGGCCTATTCTGTAATTATCTCTGTAATTCCCCATTTCTAAATCACATTACATTCTGAGGTGATTGGGAATAAGATTTCAATATAAGGATTATAGAACACACATTTTAACCCATAACAGTATAAAAATGTCCAAACTTACACGAAAGCTAAAAATAGTTTACCAAAGTGGCAATAAATATTTAAACTTCTAAGGTATTTCTAAAAGTAATTGAAAATTCCTTTTCAGCATTTAGTGTTTCCTGACCTCATAACTTTTTTCCTAACCCTTAGATAAAATGTTAACTTATCAATGTTATAGTTTGCTTTTTTCCAATTGCTAATAACACTGGACCTAATCTGGTATATTCAACTTTTATATATTTATGTGTTCAGGCTATTTTCTTGTTTGTTTGCTTTTTAAGTTCTTGCTATTATGTTTGATGGAAAGTTCATGTTTACCAAAGTATGTGTAGGCTTTTAAATATTATCTTTACTTCTATTTTCAATTTGGAAATTGAAATTTTCACTCTGCCTTTGGATTAATTAGTGATCTCCTTATTGCTAATATTCAAAATAAAGCAAAATATTTCTTATTATATAAGTACTGGTAACAATTTTTACAAAAACATATTTGTCCATTTTATTTCTTGATATCATTAAAAATATTATACTTTTCTAAATTCCATGACTACTTCCATTACAATTTCTACATTTTGATTAGTTCATAAATTTAACCCCAAATTATTGCTAAGTATTTGGACATGATAAAAAAATCTCAAGTGCTTAACAGATGGCAAATAGTACCATTTATTATGTTTCCTTTCTTCAAATAGAAATCACTGATTCTGGGCGGCGCCTGTGGCTCAAGGAGTAGGGCGCCGGTCCCATATGCCGGAGGTGGCGGGTTCAAACCCAGCCCTGGCCAAAAAAAAAAAAAAAAAAAAAAAGAAATCACTGATTCTAAATTTTCTGAGTCCTTCAATATTCTTTTTTTACATCATATCAGATAAATAGAATCTTGGATGAATATAGTAAATTACTGTATGTTTCTTTTTCTATATAGCATATGTTCTTCCAGGAGTGTACTGGAACAGATAAGTATACTGTTGGTTATATTCCCTTTTCTTCAACCAAATCTTATCGGTACCACTTTCTAGTCGTAGTTTAAGTTCATTTATTTTTAAGTTAATGTTCTTAAACTTAGTTACTTTAAATAGGTACTATTTATTACTTGTTTTCTTGTTTTTATAGATTTTTATTTAATTGTTTGGTTAAACACTCTCACCTTTGCAGCTTTTGAGACTTTTGGGGGTAGTTAAACATTTGCAGGTTGTGGAGAAAGGACTGTGAACAAACATGAATCTGAAGGAGCCAATCTGCAAGATGGCTCCCAAGTGTCTAACTGGTCCTAAATTTAAACTAGAGCCAAAAAGCCATTTGCTGATAAGAGACCAAACATTTTATTCTTAGTTCCCATAAAACCCACAGCTTTTTTTCTTTGGGACTTTCAGACATCACCCGAACCAACAATTCAGAGATGCCTTAGTTGTATCAATCAGTAAGAGTTCAGTTCTGTCTGCCAGACAGAACTATGCAAGTTTCAGTCTTTCATTTACATAAATGTACCTGATTGGGAACCTGGGAAAGAACTTTTGCTATAAAACCTGAGCCATTCCTTTGTTCTCTGCAATGCGACTTCATTTTACCCCAAAGGCTGTTTCTTCCTGGTGTGTACGAACTGCACAATGGAATAGAATCTCTTCCCTACAAATGGTATTTCAAAGACTTTTTGTTCACAGGAGATACAGGTTTTGTTCTAGTGAGCTGAGAATAATGTTTCCAATGCTAAGAAATAGTATGGATTTCTTCCTTCTCTCAGTTCTCTCTGAAACCTGTCAGAGCAGAGATGGTCCCTTCAACTATAAAAATGGATCACAAATTAGGATCATCATTATAATCTCAACTATATTAGTCAATTTGTGTTGTTATAAAAAATTACTCTAGACTGAGTGGTGTTTAAATAACAAAACTTTCTTTTCTTTTTTTTTTTTTGTTTGTTTTTTTTGAGACAGAGTTTCACTTTCTTGCCCTCAGTAGAGTGCCGTGGTATCATATATCACAGCAGCTCTAACTCTTGGGCTCAAGCAATCCTCTTGCCTCAGCCTCTCAAGCAGCTGAGACTACAGGAACATGCCACAACACTAGGTATTTATTTATTTATTTATTTGGCAGTTTTTGGTCGGAGCTGTGGCATACGGGGCTGGTGCCCTACTCCTTTGGGCCACAGGTGCCACCAATACTGGGTAATTTTTTAGAGATGGGATCTTGCACTTGTACAGGCCTGTCTTTAACTCCTGAGCTCAGGTGATCCACCTGCCTTGGCCTCCTATAGTGCTAGGATTACAAGCATAAGCCTGATGTTCCTGCACTTCCCCAACCAAGATCAGAATGTCAGCATGGCAGGGCTGGTGAAGGCTATTAGATTACAGTCTGCAAGTTCTCCCTGTAACCTTGCATGGCAGACAGCAGAGAGAAAGCAAACAAACTCTCAGGTGACATTTTTATAATCATGCTAATCTTATTAGTCTCTACCATATGACCTATTTACGTTCCAAAGACTCCACCTTCTAATACCTTCACAATGAGGTTAAGTATACACACATTTTTCAAGAATACAAACCTTCATTCTGTATCATCAATTATGAAACACAGAGAAAATTAGGTCTTCATCTAAACCTCAGAAGATTTCATATTTTGAAATTTAGTGGTTCATAGTGTTATAAATTGTTTTTCTCCCTATGATTCTGATCTCTTTTAGATAATAAATATTGTTAATATTTCAAGGATCTGATGGCTAATTTGTACTTAATTATTATTGATTTACAAAACAGAAGACAATAAATGATTCAAATATTAGATACCTCTTAGAAAACAGATTAACACAAGGCCATGGACATCTGTTTATTAAAAACATTCTATGAAAGCTCAAATGATATAATCTTTAATCTTAATAAGACTGAAAGTAATAATTAACAACCTTGATTTATGGACTATTTTTCACTTATGAGTAATGATTTTGTATTATGGTATTAATTTATAAATCTTACAGTAGTTTAATATGAAAATTTGCAGGGACTGAGAAGTAATGCTACTGAACATAGGAGTCATTTGGGAATTAAAAGAATATTGATTGCTTACACTTTGAAGAGATTAATGTAATATATATAAAGAAAAAACATCATAAAAGACCACTAGTCAATCTTCTCCCATAGATTGTTTCTTAGAGAAGACTCAAGATATATTTGTTTGTTTAATTTTTTAAAACAATAGTAGTTTTCATTCTGGCTACTCATGCAAAGAGTTCAGGGCCATAGCTGATACCTTTAAGCTCCTACTATGGAAGGTGATGTAGGTGTTAAAGCAGCTGGTCTACATTCATTCATTGACTTTGAGAACACTTCCAAGAAGTGACACAGTCTGTATAAATTAACAATGATGTTTTAGAGGGGGAGATGTCTCTTGCATTAAATGAACCATACAGGACTGTATTTGGCTAAGGATTACTTGTAGCAAATAAAACTTGAATCTATGTGTCATGGCTCTTACAAAGAATTTATCCAAATAGTAAAATTCAATGATACAGTCACCACACAAGACTTCCCTTGCTTCTGACATCAACCACATGTTTTGAGGCTTCTCAAATAATCTGAGATTCAGTAATTCACTAGAAAGACAAGCACAGAAATGAATAAATGGTGTTATACTCCTAGTTAAAATGGTGAGTTACAAGAGAAGATACACATTAAGTCAGTCAAAGGAAGAGCCGCATGAGGCAGTGTCCAGAGGGTACAAATATGGAACTTCCTGTTGTCCTTTCCCTCTGGAGTCATAGACAGAGTTAATTGCACTTGGCCATGATATGTGACAATTCACATAGAGTTGTCATCCAGGGAAGCTCAGTGAAAGTTTCAGTGTTCAGAGGTTTTATTGTGGGCTCAATGCCATACTCCTATGTTGGTGACCTTTAGTCTTCCGCCCCTTCCAGGAGAAAGGCTAATAATACCTTCAGTCTCTACATTTTTCAGTAATCAGGAATGATACTGTGCGGTCCACAGATCCACCACAAATAACATTATTAGACAATCCACTGTCTGAATTTCCAAGCAAACACATTTCCGGACAGAACATTCCAAGCACCTAGAAATTTCCTCCCGGTAGCCAAGGAGAGAGGCCAGGTCTGTTCTAGAGTACAATAATTCTTCACTACCCAGCTATGTAACTTCTGGGTGATAAACTTCAGGTAACGATGTGTGAAATTCAATTATTTCTACTGTGTATATTAATACCACCAATCTCATTAAGACCTTCATTTGTTATACAGGGTTGAAAATGCATATCCATATCCTTCCCTTATCCAAAATATGCCTTTTAGATACAGGAAGGAAGGGATTAGGGAGCCACCCTCAACGAATCAGACTTCTTCCCAGTTTGTGTGAGATTTTTGATTGATTACACTCTTGAAATTATTAATGACGGTTTACATGAAACAAAATTCTAATACATTTGGGTTACGTTTGGCAATGTTGGTTCTTTTAAATTACATCTAACTTGCAAAAGATTAGGTCCAACAAGGGTAGGAGTGTCAAGAAAGCAGAAATATAAAATTGGAGACTGTATATGACATGAGGAAATTCTTGGTTAGGGTAGGAGAAGTAAAGATGTAGTTTTAAAAAAACTCATGGGCAATTCTGGTGTACATGTTTTATTCCTCATGTGGAAAGCTATTTCAAGAGGTTTTCTTATATACAGCTTTATTCTAACAATATCCATCTGTCTATCTATCTATCCATCCATCCATCCATCCATATGCAGAATCTCTTTGGACTATTTTTACATTTACATAAGTCTAAACTTTCAAAAACAATTTACATTACCATTGCTTCTGCTATCACTTCCAGAATGCTCTGCCTGGTTTAAATATTCATAACTCTTTTTATAACATATCATTAGTCTTGTATTTGATGTATTAAAATTTTAAAAATATTCTTTTGTGTTCAAAACTGCATAATGACTACATGAAATAATTTCCTAATATTTTGCATTAATGTCCATTGAATATATAGTGTTATAGAAGGAATTCTTCATCAAATGAAAAGAATTTTAAATTTATATATGTGCACATAAAAATAATAGAAACATCAACAATATGATAACAAATATACCAAATCAATCTTTTTAGCCTATTTTTTCCCAAAGTTTAATGACACATTAAAAACTCTGTAAGTATATTCTCAGCAAAATTAAGCAAAAATTGTCAATGTAGTAATATGAAGCTTTGGAATGAAATAACTATTATTATTTTTTTTTTCTAAATAGGGGGGCTGGGTGCCCCCGCTGCCGCTGCCGCCCCTGCTGGCCCACCCCGCCATCTTTGGGCCTGGACTCTACCCCTGGAGCCAATCACACAGACAGGGAGCCAGCCCTGGGGCGGGGTGGGGTACAGGAGGGGGCTAAAATAACTATTATTTAAATATTCATATTTCACTAAGCAGCTGTTAAAAAGTATCAAAAGTGCAACTCTTACACATCCTGAGAGACGTTTAAAATTGAATAAAGGACTTAATGGGTACAGTGTACATTACTTGGGTTATGAGTACCCTAAAAGCCCTGACTTCACCACACATAACCTATGTGCATAACAAAAATTAAAAAAAAAAAAACTTATAATAGCACAACAGTACATAATATTGAAGCAACTCAAATAGATTTAAAATAATTTAAATATTATAAGTTAAGTAGCGAAGCATTATACAAGTGTAGACTTAGAGGTCTGTTATATTAAGAAGGTCTAAAACCCCATTTACAAGCAAAAATTGGCATGTTGACTTGAGAGAGTAGCTGAAGTGAAAGATTTATCATGAAGATTTTTGAAAGACTTAAAAAAATTTTATTTTTACTATTGAGTATCTGAATTTTCAGTAACATATATAGATAGATAAATTTAAAAAGCATATTTTAAACATTTCTAGAAAACTGAAGAATTCTAGTAAAGATTTAAAATAAATCACTGCCTAACCATACATTAGAAATGAGATACATATGAAAACAATTGATATAATTATTCATAAGTTGATCTCTTTGTAAAGTTCTAATAGTCCATCATTTTGATAAAATAAAATATGATGTCAATAACAGTAAAACATAAGGTTGAAATTTTATAAATATCTCAGAAATAGACATGAATAAAATATGTAAGAGCCCTCTTTTACACAGTTTTGCTTTCTGTAGTTTCAGACCATAGTCTACCTTGGTCTGAAAATATTAAATATAAAATTTCAGAAAAAAAATTAATAAGTTTTGAATTGAATGCCATTCTGAGTAGTATGATGAAATCTTGCATCATTGAATTCCATCCATCTCAACTAATGGAGAACTGAATGATCTTTTGTCTGAGACATCCAAGCTGTCTGCACTTCCAGCTGTTAGTCATAGAGTAGCCACCTCCATTCTTAACTCACTGTCACAGTATCACAATGCCTGTGTTCACATAATGCTTATTTTACTTAACAACATCCCCAAAGTGTAAGAGTAGTAATGCTGGCAAAAAAAAAGATAAGCCAAAAAATAGCTATAATGAGCTTTCTTAAATTAAAAAGGTAGACTTAATTAGGGAAGAAAAGCAATTGTATGCTGAGGTTGCTAAGATCTACAGTAAGAACAAGTCAGCTGTCCATAAAATTATGAAGGAAGAAAAGTAAATTTTTGCATCTTTTATATAGGGTTAGGTACTACATGCTATTTCAGGCATCCACTGCAATCTTCCTGCAGATTAGTGGGGACTGTGGTATATAAGTTGCAAAAGGCAGAATTAATGATAATAAATTATTTATATGGCTCCCTAAAATATGCATGCTTATCAAGAATGGAATATATACTAAAATATAGTGTATATATTTTATATCCATTATACATTATATGGTATACAATAAATGGAAAATTTAATAATGATATTGGGGAAGTTTACAAATATTTTGTTAATTTCAGGACCTGGTACCACAGGACTGCTGCTGTTAATTTCAGTCCTGGTACCACAGGACTGCTGTTGTATTAATGTTTCCTTGCACTTACTGTTTCTGGAATGTTACTCGCCTGATACTTTCCTTCATGGCTTGTTCCTTCGCCCTTTCCAGTTTTTTCTCCAAATGTTTCTACTTATGGAACATCCATCCCCACTGCCTCCTACTGCTGGACTCTATGTTCCTTCACCACTTAATATTCTCTATAGCACATTTAGCAACAATGACATGCTGCCCATTTTATTTATGGAAGTGTTTGTGATCAGTCTTTGTCATCTGAATCAAGCCCCAAGGGACAAGATTTTTGTTTTGTTTTTGTTTTTGTTCCACTAATCCCAACACCTAGAACATTTATTGGCATAGAAATAGTGCTGATAATTTGATATATAGATGGAAAAAAATTGCAATACGTAAAATTGAGATATGATTTGTATTTACAGTATAATTTTTATTTGATATATAGATGGAAAAAATTTCAATGTGTAAAATTGAGATATGATTTGTATTTACAGTATAAAAAGCATTCCTAAGAATCAATTAAAATAAAATAAGTCAACAGAAGATGGTCAAAAAACAAGAACAGGAGATATACGTGACCAATGAACGCATATAATTATGTTCAATCACCTTAATCAGGAAACCACAAACTAAGATAAAAACGAGATATCAAACAATAATAGATCATGATCTATAAATTCAAACATCTGAAGCATCAGAATAAAAGGTGTCCTTATTTATTTCCTTATGCTTCAAAATGAAAGTGAACTACATGGCTTATGGATTGTCCTGCCAGCTACCATGAGAGAGATGTCATTTCTGAGTGTGGGGAGAATCTGAGCAGCAACTGTCCAGATTCCAGAAGTATTGATGATTTAGTGTGGTATTTGAAAGAGACAACTTGGAAATTAAGGTATATTTTGTAATACTAACATTAGCAGGGATATTTCCAAGGTAGGCAAATAGTTATTTAATAATTAATTAGCTTGATCTGTAAATTGCAAATATTTAAGACATATAGTTTTTACTTCACTCTTGCCACAGGCCCTTCAAATATTAGGAACTTCCCTGTTCCTAATTATATTACAGAAACTTTTACACTTATATAGAGACCTCTATAGGCAGGTCCAAAACCCATGAAATAATCCAAATTTTTAAGAAAAGTTGAATGAGTTTTAAAAAATCCTTAATGTGTTCATACTATTACATACATTGGTGACAATGATTACTTAAGTTCATTGACAAGTATGGTAGAAGTTCAATAGATGAAGCTTAAAAATACAATGGAAGTGAACCTAAAAGTTCTCTAAAAAATAAAGTTTATGAACCATAAATAAATATTTTCTATTATATATCTTCATACAAATATATTTATAGTTGCATGTGTGTATATATGTGTGTGCATACACACAGACACACACACTAACCACAAAAAAGTCAAGTCCCAAGTACAACATATACAGTTTACCTTCCCTTGAGGTTGGCTGCATGGGTGTGTGCTCTGTGCAGATGCGTAGGGCCCCATTTTTGATGTAAGGTTCACCTTGTCAATATCATAAAATTCTTACTGATTTTGGAACAGGGGCCACCATTTTCATTTTCACCAGACTCTGTAAGTTATGTAGCCTGGCCCAGTTCCACTTATGTATATCTTACAGGCAGCATATAATTAAAGAAAAAGATTATGTGTAGAAAATCTGCGCAGAAAATGAAACAATGATTAAGACAAAATTTAGGATAGTCTTTTTATCCATGGGTGAATGATGCAGTTGTAACTGGGAAAGAATACACATTGGGTTTCAAGATTATTGATAATATTTTATTTCTGAAGTTGTGTAAAAGTATTTGTTTTACTGTAATATAATGAAATGTGTGATATATTTATATACAAAAACATAATAATGTACTTCACAGAAATTTTCATAAAACTAATAAATAGAGACGTAAATATAAATAATAGATTTGATTACAGAAATAAGAAAGTGACCACGAGGTAAGATATAAAAGACAAATCAAGCAAATATAATTATAACATAAATGCAAAGGTGGAATTACTTATATTACGAGAACAAATCCTATAAATATATACAAGGAAAAATATTTTCTGAGTGAAATAAGGAGGCAAGATGTGAACAGTCATTTCAAGAAGAGAATAATAATTGTACTAAATACAGATATTCATCATCATGAAAAAACAGTGATAAAATTTAATAATGGGGTTTCGTTTTGACTTATCTGATGATAAATTTTATATGTTCAGTGTTTGGAAAGGTGCAAGAGGTAGACACTCTTATATTATCCATATAAATTGGCATAATTTGTTAAAAGGCAATAAGACAATATTTGTCAAAACTCTTAAAATGTAATTATATGTGATCACATCCAGAAATACATTCTTAAGAACTAATCATTTCTCTAAATAAAAATTTTTGAAATTTAAACTTCTTTAAAATGATCAAAATGGGTATAACTTAATTGTCTAATAATAGGACACAGACTAAATAAATGGATTGTGTACATGGAATAATAGGTAGCAAAAGTTACATTAAAGGGAAAAATAATAAAGTAAGAATGTACAAAATTCCCAGTGGCTGAGTTCTGTGGATGGAAATTATGTAAAGATATTATTTAGTTTCCAGTGCATTCATATAATTTTTAAATTTTCAATAATGGGTAGGTGTTGCCCGTAAAGAAATGTGTCTTCAAAATAATACATTCAGTTTGATTTTTTTCTTACTTTTTCCCTTGCAAGTGTTTTTTTTTTTTTTTTTGTATTTATTATAAAACAAACATTTCAGGCGGCGCCTGTAGCTCAGTCGGTAGGGCGCCGGCCCCATATACGGAAGGTGGCGGGTTCAAACCCAGCCCCGGCCAAACTGCAACCAAAAAAAAAATAGCCGGGCGTTGTGGCGGGCGCCTGTAGTCCCAGCTACTCGGGACGCTGAGGCAGGAGAATCGCTTGGGCCCAGGAGTTGGAGGTTGCTGTGAGCTGGGTGAGGCCACGGCACTCTACGGAGGGCCATAAAGTGAGACTCTGTCTCTACAAAAAAAAAATAATAATAAATAAAACAAACATTTCAGAGACCTTTCAATGGCTTTCAAATGTTTACAGTTTTCTCATCACATAGTTTCCAAAGACTCACACACACATTGAAGAGTTCCTACCTCTGACTTGTCAGATGAAGCAGCCTCTTTCCTATACTGCAAAACACTGATAAGAAAACATCCAGAGCAGCTGTCCATCCTTCCACATAAACCAGTGAAGATAAAGCCCAAAGAACTGGAGAACACGGGCTCATTAGCTTACATATCCATTACATTCTTTACAATTATTGACAATTGTGAAGAATGCAATGGATTATTACAATTATTTATAATTCACCAAATTGTACTTAATTTGATATCACTCTTTTTGGTACATGACACTGTTAAACTACCTGTGAATAATAAGATAATTAAAAAAAAATTGCCAGCAATACCATTAAATCAATGCAAACATGACTGTTTCTTCTCTAACATTATGTGAGTGAAGAATACTGGATTTGTAGGCTCCAAATATCTCTTAATTGATAATGTTACAGATTTAGAACTCTGAAGATCAGTTTAGAGATTTTAGCATCCCAAACAAATTGAGAGCTCTCACTCTCTCTGTCTCTCCCTGAACAATTCTCCCAAGAAAATTAGCATTTGTGGATTTCTTCATTCACATCTGTAGGTAGGTAGGCAGGTAGATAAATAGATACACAGAAAAATGCTAATAGTAAAATATATCACACATATGTGTGTATGTATAACACACATATATTATTAATTAAATTAATTAATTAATGTTAAATAATTTAACAATTTATATTAATTAAAATAATAATATATATCAGTTGTACATATATAATTATTATAAAATTAAATATGTATATTTATCTTCAATCTCTTATTTATAGGTTTTTTGCCACAAATTATATATCTGCATTAGTTTATTGGTTTAAGATTGTACCCATGAATTTATTTCAGCAGCACTACCTGCAAATCAGCATTATCATTGTATTAAAAATAACATATTTAAAGCATTGTTTCTTAACAACTGAAAAGAAGAAAATTATTTATATTTAGATGAATTGAGAATTGTAAAATTCTATGTTAGCAATTCAATTTTTTTAATTTTTGTATTATTTTTAGAAAGGATCTGTATTATTCTTAGAAAGGATCATATACCTAATCCTTCATGAGCCCTGGCCCAGTTGTCATTTCCAATAGGCTTCCAATACTAGAAGTTGACATTCTGTAAAGCCATTATCAGAGCAGCTCCATTTTTTATACCTCCTTAATAAGTATAAGGTGTTTGAACAAATTGACAGTTTGAGTTAAAAGCCTGAAAATTTGATTCATTGTTAATTGTGTTTTATTCCATAAGAACTTGTTAGAGAGGAAAAAAAAATCCACCATTCAAAGCAATCTATTTTACCCTAAATGCCCTTTAAAGAGGTTAGTGTACCTGAAGTATTTTTTAGTTTTTCATACTGCATTTTGACCTTCTGTGTTTGACTGACTTATGTTTTCCTGTGTCAGCTATATTCATCTGATAAATAGGCCATTGAAACATTATTAACCAATGAACTTTGAATTAAATCTGTATTTGGCAATGATAGATTTACTGTGGTTATTCTGATTAGGCAGAACTGTGTTCAAGAACTCAGAACAGGGTTTTTAAAATTTGGGAAGAAAAATAGAATAGTTAATGTGTATACTTACTTTGTATTTTATTTGCAAAATGCATCAATACATTTCTTAAACAAAGGTAAGATATTTGATAAATAAATTCCTAACAAATGGAATATATTCTCATCAGTCTAGAATACTTCTGAATGTACTATCAGTATGTGAGGTAAACGGCATTCCCTAGCAAGAATTTCTTATTAACAATTTTAGCTGGATTGTTGGCATCTGAGTTGTAACTTTTATTATTTTAAATCTTACATATCCTTATTTAATCCACTATACTATTTCTGCTGTGATTAGCTTGTCCAAAGAACTCTGAAAATGGCTATCATGTGCCTATCATCCTCTTTTTCCTTTTCTATTTGTATATTATTTTATATTTGATTTACACAATAAAAAATAAATGTAAGTAAAGATAGGTCCTTATCCATGTTATTGATTTGATTTTTTTTTATTTTCCTTCTGGAATATTAATCAGACTTAGTGTTAAATTTTACCTTTGCTTGAACAATGTGTAAGGGCTGTTCTCTATAAGAATCTTTTAAATGAAGCAACAAATTCATAAGCATATCTTATAAATTGAGATACAAATTCCACACTACCTAACTATAGTATAATAATAGCTAATGGTAACATGTCAAAGATAATTTAAATGGAGATAAATCAATTCAGAGGAAGCCAATTACAGGATACAAATTAATTCATTACTTTCCCCCTTTTTATCTGTAAGGATACCAAACTTTTAAATATTCTCCACAGAAAGCCTGAACACGAATACAGGTTTACCTGAGTTTAGCCTCCTGTCCTGGTATAATTATTCATTGAGCTCTCTTTTACTCTCAAAAGTCTCAGTTTAAATGCTAAATTATGTGGTCACTCTTGGCTACATGCAATAGAGACTGGCGGAACAGAAGTGAAGTGACAGCCAGAACATGGCAGAGAAAACGGAAAGCTGAGCGTCAAGGGCATGTCTGGAAAGAAAGGAGAAATAGTAGCTTTCAGAACTGTCATTAGCTATTTATTTCCCAAAGTTTTATGTATCAGTTCAGAAATTCTCCATGGAAACAAAATTCCTCTATGAAATATGATTATATCAAATTAACCTTTGTAAAAAAAAATAAGATACGCCATCATAGTAAATCTCAGAATGCCTATACAAAATAAAATATAAATTATTGAAATTTCTTTAAACCAGCATTCCTTGAATGCTTATGACCACCAACTCCTTTTTTATTTAATATCAGTTAACATCAAATAAAGTAATAAAGAAGTACTATTCTATGAATATGGTTATTACAAATTTTGTTATCCAAACCAGGATTCCTGAAAGTAAGAGGGGACTGTAGCACTAATAATGATTAAACTGGGGTACAGTGTGAATGGAAATTGCCCTGAGTAAGCCAGGATGATTTGGTGTGATCTAGGGGTTAAGATCACTTCTACATATCATCCACATAAATCTCAGTCCATTTAATCTGCTTGGAATCTCTATCAATATTCAAAGTAATGCCCCAAACAATACATAGGCTCTTTTGTGGTAAATAGTAAGTACTTGGTTCTCACTGACAGCCATTAGTGTGTAAATAGAGTGAGATCACCATTCCTGTTTCAGGAAGATGGAAGAATGGGACAGTACAAAGTGCTAAGCCTTTTTTTTTTTTTTTTTTTTAAAGCAATCAGTTGACCTGGACAGTGTCAGTTGAGGAGACATCATAGATTTTAATAGAATAAAAACCTTAGTAGTCAGGAAGACATTTTGGCATTTGAAATAGGGGTGTTCAGTGAAGCAGAAAGGGAAACTTCAGACATCAAGATAAATTAATTCAGTAATTTGAAAGGTAACATGTTACTTAGCTTTAAATGGAATTAATTTCACATTTGAATATGAATGTATATCATGTCAATGTGTGTACCTATAATCAAAAGCATTTCTTGAATATAAGTAAGCAATGATTTTATTACATAAAGAAGTTTCACAAAATATATACACATCATAAAAACCTAACTTGCTTTAAACATTCATGAGGGGATTTATAGCTGAAAGGGTAAGAAACGACTATTAAAGTTCATAGTTTTTAGTTTACCACATCTTCATTAACTTGCAGCTCTAACTTTGTGCACTTAAATTTGGCAACGAAGTTTAGTTTAAGCTATTCTGAAAAGTACTTTTCTAACTTTATACCTGGTTATTTAAACACAGGCCAGCTAATAGAAAAAAAGAAAGAATCAGGAAATCAGTAATTTTGATTTTTGTGAAATGTGACAAACACTGGAGGTCGTCATACCATATGATAAATTCTGAGGGAATAGGGTGAAAGATATTTGAAAAAAGAACAGGGAGAAAAGAAAATTGTGCTTCTGTGCCTTAGGAGATTGCGGAATGGTAAAATTCAATATAATTTTCCTTGTTTCATTTGACGGAGCTGGTGATGAGTTTCTAATGAAGACTGATCTGTCATTGTAGGTGCTGTTCTGTGACAATCCTGTTCTTCTGCCTCTGGCTCCTGAAGCTCGCAGATGTGTGCAGACAATATGTTCTAGGCTGCATTGCCCCCTAGCTTCCCAGTGAATTCTGCCAAAGGGGAGTAACTACATCAGATCAAAGTGAGAGTATTTCCTAACAACATTCATGTAGTGCATGTTCTGATCTTATTACACACTTCTCAAAATAGCCTCATTTGCTCTGATTTCAGTAATCATGCTGCCTCGATCCCTCTGGGCGTAGTTGTGAATATAGTTCTGCCTTTAACAGCCTGAGTTATTGTATTATGTTTTGATTCCCCTACATTCACCTGTACTTTTAAAAATAGTCTCTTCGTTAAACATTTCTTAAGTTATCTTCAGTATGTCATGTTTTCTATTTGGAACTTGTATAATTCCAAAAAAGAATAAAAGAGATATTCCATGGGACTGTATTTCTGTGACCGACCTAGTTATGCTTTCTGTGGGAAAATCCGTTATACTCTCTTTTCCTCCATTTTAAGATTTTACTTTTTGACAGGTGTGATAAGTAGACATGATCAGATCGTAGGAATCATGTCATACATCAAACCTTTAGTCTTTGTGATGTGGCCCAGAAAGAAGCAGTGGCATTAATAGTCTTTTGTCAGTTGTGTGTCTCAGCCGGTATTCACTTCGGGCAAGTATCTGATAAATAGGCTTATAGAAAAAAATTTTACACTTTACAACAGAAAAATTTTGGCCTATTTGTTCACGAAGTCATGTATGTATGTAAAAATATCCAAATTGTTGCTTTCTTTAATATTTGGAGTTGATGTCTAGATTTTCTGTTTCTGTTTTATGTATAATCTAGCTTTGCCAACCAGATACAATGTACTTGACTGTTACCGCTGAATCATAGAGGGAAAATGGTTTTGGTAAACCATATGGCATGTTGGCTGCTTAGATTCTTCTATTCAGTGTACAGATTAAGCACCTTGAATTTAAGGATGACATTTAGCATCCGCTAATGCACAAGTGCACCCATCTATATGTTTAAAATAAATAATAAAATTATTACTTTTTTTAATTCTCAACTATACCCCATTAGAAAATACCAAATGAGCACTTACCAATGTCAAAGGAATTTCTCTTGAATACTAATTTTGAAAAACATCTATGAAAAAATATTTAAAGGCCTAATGAGATCAGTAATTCCAAAAGACACTACGTGCCATGTCCCAGACAGATTAAGAGAACCCATTAAAGCTCTGATAAGTATAATATTAACGAAAGCTTAATACCTAATTCAGCCCAAAATTGCTGGATATTTTTATATAGAACTTAACATCTATCTCATTTATTCAAAGAATATATTCTAGATAAAATTGTCTTATAGAGGTAATGATGACAGTAATTGGAAAAATTTTGCTATTCCTATTAAAATGTCTTATTTATTTCTTCCAATAAGATTTCTCTCTAAATGGCAACAAGTTCATGATCCTTGTCTGATATCAACCCAAAAATCTTAAAAAATATGGAAAGAGGATAGTAAATAATTAATTTGTCCTAATGCTAAAACTTCAATGATATGTTGTTATAGCTCTTCTGTGAGATAAGTAAGAAATATTGAAATGGCGAATTAGCTGTTTTTATGATTTTCATGGCATGCAATGCTCCATGTGCTCGAGGAGAAAAATGTATGGGAAGAACCAAGGGGTTCAGTGAAGATTTGATATAAAATAAGATGACTTGCCTAAGACTCAAACCCAGCAATTTTCAACTCTCCACTGCACCCCATCTGAAAAATAGTACATACATAGTAGGGACTCATTATGATTCTTTTTTTCCAATCAGAGGGCACATCTTTCTGTGTGTTTGTATAGAATGTTGTTGAGTATAGAGCCAGGACACCGGAGCAAAGAATATGCATAGTTAGAGAAAGTCACCTAGTGTAATTCATTCAACTTTAACTTGAATGTATCCATGGAAACTACAATGTTGACAGATCAGGGGCTATGTAGCTACAATACAACCTCAGCTATTAATTCAGTCAATGTTTTCCTTTGCTCCTGCATAAGCCAAGAGAGAGTTATATGCTAGGAAGTACTTATCTTTCTCATTATATTCCTGTAACTACCCTTACCATTTGCATATCTTTGAAGGCAAGACTATTTGTTTCCACAAAATTTTGTTAGAAAAGAATCTATATATAATTGGGAAAATTATGCATGTCAACAATTTTTCTGTAATCCTGTTGCTCAAAGAGCAGCGATGTGTGATTATTTTAGAGTAGAAAATCCTACATCTACAGACTTTTCTGCAGATACTGAAAACTTCTGAAATGAGCTCATCTACTTTATTGAACATTTTGAGCATAACATATGCATAGAAAATGTACAAGAACTAAATCTATAGTTTGATGAATTTTTCACCAATTGAACACATCTGTAATCATCATACAAACCAAATAATAGAAATCTTGAGCATTCTAGAAGTCTCCTTTTGCCCTCATTCCAGCTACTATGAATGAAAGGGTAGTCACTAAGCTGACTTGTATACCCTAGATTAATTTTGCTAGTTTTGAATTTTATATAACATTACTTATACTTGGATTTTTTTTTTTCGTTTGCTCAGTAATACGTTTCTAAGTGTTGTCTAGATTGTGGTGTGTAATTGCCATGATTGTGTGATATTCTACAGTGTGAATTTACAACAATTTATTTATGTATTCTTCGATTGATGAGTTCTTGGATATTTTTCAGGTCAAGCCTATTACAAATAATGCTTTTATCAGGAACATTGTACATTTATTTTCATAAACATATCCACTGCTTTGGAGTGTACTACTAGGAGTGAAATTGCTCGGTTATACATAATCCATTAGTGACAGTGGCAATTTACCAATTTGTAAAATTTTTCCTCCCACCAGGATTGATCATCATCCTGACCTACTTTAATATTCTTTGTCTTTTTTATTTTCCATTTTAACCTATATAGCAGTATCCTATTTAATTTAGTATTTGCTTTTAAATTTGAAGGTAAATTAATTTTAAACACTAACTGAAGAATTTTTTAAAGTAAATTTAAAGTTAAATGTAGTCAAAGACACAAATGAAGTAAGATTCATTTTATATATTCACTATAATCTAAATGTGCTCTTCTCTCATGATATGCAGCATAATTTTAAATTGGATAGTTATGTTTTTATATTAATATTTAAGCATTCTTTATATGTTTTGGATATGACTATTCCAGATGGATTGTAACTCTAAATATAAAAGGTTAAAATAATAGCTTTTAGAAAACAAAAACCTAAGAGAACATCCCATTACTAAAAGCTATTATTGTGACCTTTTATATTTATATTTTGGATATGACTATGTGTGTATGTATGGAAACATACACATAAACATGCACGTATGTGGGTGTCTATATGTGTATATATGTATATACACATATAAAAACAAACAATATTCTGTGGATTGCCTTTGATTGTCTTCATGGTGCACTTTGATGAAATGATTCTTTTAACTCTAACATTGCTCAATTTATCATTTTTATTTATACTTAACGTTTTCTTTCCTGTCTGGGTAATTTTTGCCTATGCCATAATAATGGGATGTTGTCTTTTGTTTTTGTTTTTTAAAAGCTATTATTTTTACCTTTGATTTAGAGTTACAATCCATCTGGAATTGATTTTTATCTATGACATGAGTTAGACCTAAGATTATAGTTATACTTCTATAAAGTTCAAAATAGCAGAATTAAGCTAGGGCCTTAGACGTCAGCTTAGTGATTACCCTTTTATCCATAGCAGAGGGAGAGAAGGGTTAAGGGAGACTTCTAGGGTGTTGAAAATCAGTTCAACAATACACACAGATGTTCAACTGAACCCTAACTTTATTGAAAAGACCATCCTTTCTCCAGTACTTACAGTGTTATCATAAATCAGATGATCTAGAAAATGACATGGTTTGCTCTGAACTCTGTATTAATCCGTCATTCTACTGCTCTATCCTTGCGGTAATTCCTGGTTTAATTTCTATAGCCTTATAAGAAGTTTTAATACGTATGAACTTAATTATTCTCTGAGACCTCCTTGACTATTCAATGATCTTTGCATTTCTTTATAAATTTTATAACTAGGTTTCAATTTCCACAAAAATAGGAAACAGGTGATTGTTTCAATGGAATTTCCTTGAATCAGTATATGAATTTTATGACAACTAACTTTTTATAACATTAATTATCCTGAATCTAAAATATTAATACTATATTCTTTCATTTATTCAGTTATTCTTTCATTTCTCATAATGTTTTATATTTCTCAATAAATTAATATCACACATAATTTGTTACATTTACTATTTGGTATTTGTTGTTTTTCAATGTTATATTGAGTGACATAATTTTATTTGTTTCTATTTATGGAATACTGGTATAGAGAAATAAAATGGATTTTTTGCATAATGACCTAACTTTGATGAATACATTCACTAATTCTAATTGTCTTTATGGAGATGATTTTAGATGTTCTTCATACAAAATGATGCATATCTGACTGATACATTATTCATTTATTTCCTATTGCTATTTATTTGTATTTCATTTTTATTTTTTTCTTTTATCACTGGCTAGTCCGCCACCATACAATGTTAAATGAAAGTAGTGATAGTGGGCACATCTTGTACCCTATAATAGAGGAGAGGAAAGATTACTATCTTTAAGTTATTGTTTTTGCTACTCACTATCAGTAAATTAAATTCCCTTCAATATTTATAGTTCTCTAACTCATTTTCATCAATAAATATATAATTTTTATCAATTTTTTGCCTCTAGTCACATCATGTTTCCCAATTATTGTGTTTATCTCCTGAATTACACTGATGAATGTTCAAATGTTAAAGAAAGCTCATTGGGGACTTAGATGCTTCACCTCTAAATAATTCCTAGAAGTGTGTAAATGGCCATAGGTAAATAGCAGCAGAGAATATAAAGACTTCCTTTCAAAAGCTCCTTCTCTCTCCAGAAAGTCTCTTTCTTTAATCTTTGCTAGTTCCAACCCTTTTTATTATTAAAGCATGATGTTTAAAGATTTGTCTGGATTTGTTTAGCTGATCTTATGGAAGTTCAAGACTGCTATGAATGACAAGTTTCAGTACTGTTAACTGTTCCTTTCCACTGAGAAACACAAGTGTCTGTTTTTTAACAAATACATTTCTATTTTTAATATATAGGTCAATACTTAGACTTTTTTAATGATGTGATATCTCATCTAAGCACTACGCGTTTCATGTCAGAACACTGAAAAATTATTATCCGTATAATTAACAATAGGGATGACAGCTTCTTTTATGAACATTATACATGTGCTGTAAAATGAATCTCAAAAATTCAACTAATTGGAAGGTTTATAGTTATTCTCTAAAAAGGGGAACTGGAATCTATAGAGGATCTAAGTTTCTTGTACAATATCAAAGACAGTGAGGGTCAAAACCGTGATCTGGCATTTTAATACACATCTAAACCCCAGAAAAGTATTGTATAACTGACCGGATTAATGCCTTGAGATTTGAGTGATGTTTTGAACATATAAAGCCACATCTGGTAAAATTTCACAATGTATCTCTTGAAATCAAAATCATTCAATTGAAATTAGTTTATATGTGAGACTATAAAAAAGGTGTGTGTGTGTTTACTGAAAATTCACACATTTGAGCTATTAAGTAAAAATATTTCCTCTTTTCTATACGTTAATTATGTTTGAGTAGCATCTAGAGTCCTTCATCATTTCTTCCCAGTTTCTTTCGTATTCATTCGGCTCCAGCCTAAGTACACTCACCGTCATTGCTGATTCTGCCCTAGCCTGCATCTTTCATAAATCTGCATAATGTACTATCCCATTTCATTCAAATCCTTCCTCAAATGTCAGCTTAACAAATGTCTTTCATTTGTTTTGATTAAATAGCAACATTTAGTCCCCAAGAAAATCATTCCCTATTATTTGGCTTTGGGGTGCTTATCATCAACTGATAATCTTTTATGTTACTTGCACATTAGTTTATTCTTCCCTTAGAAATGTAAGTTCTGTGCAAACAGAAACTTTATCTTATTTATCAGTGGCTTTATCGACAGCACCTAGAAGAGTATCTGCCATGTGATAAATGTTCAGTAAAAATCAGTTGAATGTAAGAGCCCCCATGATTTAGACATGGTCAGAGGTATATAAGCCCTTAATTCCAAATTGCTGGGAAGATAAACAATTAATTGCAATACAGTATTGTAATATATGTTGGCTGAAAAGAAGCACAACTATCGTACCCTAGGAATAAAAAGTAACTATCACTGAAGGATAAAAGACATCTTAAATGTTATAAACATTGAACTTTACTAAGATTTCTGATTTGTATTATCGGCCTCTTTCAAGTACATACATTTTTTATTTTTTTAATTTTTTTTGAGACAGAGCCTCACTATGTCGCCCTCGGTAGGGTACTGTGGTGTCACATCTCACAGCAACCTCAAACTCTTGGGCTTAAGCAATTCTCTTGCCTCAGCCTCCCAAGTAGCTGGGATACTCAAGCACATACATTTTATAAAGGAGTGATTTTTAATATCATTTTAATATGTATGTGTTTTAATCCAATCTGGCTATCTTTCTCTTAATTATTTGGTCTATTTACATGAAATTGAACTTTTGAGGTATTAGAGTTTGGCAGTTACACTCTTTGAAAACTTAAAGTTGTCATTTCATTTTTATGTTTGGCTCATATTGTTTATGCTGAGACGACATTTGTCAGTTTCATCACTGTTCCTTTGAAGGTGTGATAAACCGTTGTTCTTTGGTTGTTTTTGAGAATGTCGTTATCCTTTTACTATAGCTTTACTTGATATGCCTAGTTATTTTTTTTTGTATTCATGCTGATTTAATATTTTCTTGTTTTTTTGGTGAAATTTTAGCTTCTTCTCTTTATATATTCCTTGTATCCCATTCATTTTTTATGATGATCCAATTATACATATGTTACATATAAATATTTTCATAATAGTTCAAATGTGTCTTTTTTAGTTTCGTCTTTTCTTCTCATTTTTAGTCTTTATGGTTTTATTTATGTATTATTTTTCAATATATCCTTCAGGGCATTAATTTTTTTCTTTAGTTCTAAAATTTCAATCTTGTTCTTTTTATAAGGTCCATTTCTCTTTTGAAATTCCCATTGATCAGTTATTGCAAGCACACATTCCTTTGTATTGTGAGCCAAGTTACATAGTGCTTAAAAATCTTTGCCTTTTAATTATATGTTGGTCATCACAGAATTGTTTTTTTCATGTGGCTTTTCCCTGAGTACCTTCAATATTTTCTTTCATATTTCTTTGTATCTTAAGTAGTGTTTGGGTTATAGGTTAGGTATTTTTTCTTTTTCTTTTTTTTTTTTTTTTTGTCACCCTCAGTAGAGTGCAGTAGCATCATAGCTCACAGCAACCTCAAACTCTTGGGCTGAAGCAGTTCTCTTCCTCAGCCTCCCAAGTAGCTTAGACTAGAGGTGCCTGCCACAACTCCTGGCTATTTTTAGAGACGAGGTGTTATTATGGCTCAGGCTGATCTTGAACCTGTGAGCTCAGGCAATTGACCCACTGGGCCTCCCAAATGTTAGGATTACAGACGTGAGCCACAGCGCCAAGCCATATGCTAGGTATTTTGAGTGATACTCTTCCTTCAAAGAGTATTTTTATACTGTCTAAACAGTACCTCACTTTTGTGTTGAGTACCTCACCTCAATGTTGTGCTCAACATTGCCTTTGAATAGTTGGTTTTTACATTTTTATCTAAAGTTTTTAGTTGTCTGTGGGAAAGTCTGGTCTGATAGAAATGACTCCTCTGTTACATGTAGCCTCCAATTTCCTCTCCAGCTGCACTTATTCTACTTGGTAGTTAGTTTTACTTAGTCATGATAATTATTCAGTTAAGAATAAAACATTGAATGGAGAAATACAGTTTTTAACAAATCTTTTCTTTTTTCATTAAGGTTCATGTGATACCAGCTTGTTTTAACAATTTTATTTACACCCAATTATTTTTTTTCAACCCCAAATAATCTCAGGCAATTATTAGAAATATCATAATTCCCTCCTTTCTTACATATTTCACTAAATGTTAGTCTATAGTTTCAATTTACTTTTATTTTCCCTCTTTCGCAATCTGCTTTTCCTGACCTTTCTATTCTTAATGACTAGTTCCTGCTTCTAGTTATAATTCACAGTTTTGATACAGGGCAATTGAAATTCTCGTATAGATTTTCAAATACCAATTTTACAATTAAGGGGAATTTAAAATTTAGATTATGAAGTCTACATTCATTCACTTTTCTTTTTTTAAATTATTTTTTATTAAATCATAACTTTGTACATTGATGCATTTATAGGGTTCAGAGTACTGCTTTGATATACAATGTGAAATACTTACATTGAAATTAGTAACACATCCATCAATCCATCACAATTATACTCATTTCTTAATAGTTTTAAAATGAACCTTTGCATCACAAATTAGGTGAGGTTCCCCTAAAGACCCTCCCTTCTCCCATATCCCCCTCCCCTCCCTCATTCACTTTTCTATTTACTCAACAAACAATAATAAAACCTCTAGTGTGACAAACAATATACCAATTATTATGAAAATAGTGATGAATAGAAATGTAACTGTTGTCCTCATGAAGATCATATGCATTTAATGTGGTACAGTATAGCTCACACAACTAAACAATTACAATATAATTAATATAATATGTCATATACTAGCTAGAACAAAAACCAAAATACACTAGTGCCCCATTCAAATTTTACTTTATAGATAATATTTAACTGCTTTTGTTTTTAACATTGTGGAGTCAACCGTGAATTCTTCAAGATATAGTTTTAATATTTCCCATAGCAACTTTCTCTCTTTCTCTCTGTCTCCTTCCTTCCTTCCTCCGTTCCTTTCTTTTTTCTTTCATTTTTTTGACTGAATCTCAAGCTGTCACCCTGGCTAGATTGCCGTGGCATCGTAGCTCACAGCAAACTCCAACTCTTGGGCTCAACTAATCCTCCTGCCTCATTTTTTTTTAATTTTTATTTTTTTCTATTTTTAATGAAGTCATACACACATAGATCATGAATACATTTATGCATATGTGGGGTACAATGTGTTGATTTTTTTACACAATCAGACATGCTTACATCAAACCAATCAACATAGTTTTTGCCTCATTTACTTGATTATTGTGTTAAGACATTTATGTTCTGCACTTGACAAATTTGACTTGTACCCTTGCAATATGCTCCATAGGTGTGGTCCAGTCACAGGGTCTTGCTTTTGTTCAGGCTGGTCTCAAGCTCATGAGCTCCAACTATCCACCCACCTCAACCTCCCAGAGTGCTAGGGTTACAAGTGTGAGCCACCGGGCCTGGCCCTTTCTTTTTCTTTCTAAAGGAATCCCTGAGTATCTCTCTCATTTATTATAATTTTGCAAGGATTTTGCACATCATATCAGATTTACTGCTGTTGTCACACCCATTTCAGCCCAATTTTGTTTTTTTTACTCAAAATTCACATAATACCAAAATGACTGAAACATTGGCAATTCATTTATTATATTTTTAATGCTTTGAAGGGAAGAATTTATAAAAGATGTTAGAAACTCCGTTATGTGAATACTCAAATCTCACTGTTTCTAACTAAGACAATAATTTTATCCATTCGACTAGGTCATTTATGGGAGAGTGTAACTACTCATGGAAAATTAAATTGGAAAATTTCTCAAAGACAGTGAAAACAACAGCAACAATACCCAAAGCCCACAACTTCAAATAGAAACAATCATCAGCTAGTTCCAATAAATTCATTCATCACATCTTTCGGTGATGAAAGCAGTTCTTACAACACAGAAGCCTATTTTGTACACTCTGAGTAGGTAGAATGGGATCCTGTCTGGGCAGCACACTCTCAGTAGGGAAATTTGAGAGAAAGGCTGGAATACACATATTAAGTTTGTCTCTTTCGAATTCTCAGTCAGACAAATGAATGAGAGGCCAGAGTGTTTATATAATGACGTTTCTTTTCATATCAAAAGCAATATCAGGTTTAATGAAGCCTGCTCCTCAGTAGATATATGAACTCATAGCCAATGACAGGACTCTGAAGAACTCTGATATTTTGGATGCCAGTAGAAGCAGTTGATTTAGCAAAGGTGATTTAGGAGTGCCAAATACATAAGAGAGACTTCAAAGTGAATACATATAGGGAAGAGAAAACTTCAGGAAGAAAGAGGCACTTAACTAAGTCAACAACTAGAATGGGTGTTGTCAAAAGCATGAAAGTGCTACTGAAAACCAGGTGTGATTAGGTGATAATAGGTTTTATGGATTTATTTTGGACTGTAAAGGCAAATGTTGAATAAGAGAAAATAGACTGACAAAGTTATTTTGTGGTCTAAGTAAAGGAGCTATTCCTTTAAATTGAGAAAGATTGGGGCAATTATATGTGCTATAAGAAAAGGTAAATAAAATGGAAAAATGTCTCCTTTGGAGAGGTTAGAAGGATATCAGATTCAGAATAGGTAAAATAAAAACACATGAGTAGGTAAAAAAATAAACAAAAAAAAATCGGTGGAACAAAATAGCTTAAAAGTAAACCTATACAAATATAGTCAATCTTTGACAGAGTAGCAAAACAATGTAATGGAGGAAAGTGTTTTCAACAAACAGTTCAGGAAAAATTGGACATCCACATGCAAAAAAGATGCATCTAAATCCAAATGTTATATTTTTTGCAATAATTAACTCAGATCATATATTTAGATGTAATAAAGCTTCTAGAAGATAAGAGAATAGCTAGATAATTTTGAGTTTGCTGGTAATATTTTACATGTGACACTAAGAATTTATAAATAACTCTTAAGATACAACAATAAGAAAATCAACAACTGGCCGGTTGTGGTGGCTCACAGCTGTAATCCTTGCACTCTGAGAGACTGGGATGGGTGGACTGCTTGACTTTAGAAGTTGGAGACCAGCCTGAGGAAGAGCAAGACCCCGTCACTACTAAAAATAGAAAAATCAGCAGGATATTGTGGTGGGTGCTTATAGTTCCAGTACACTGGAAGCTGAGGCATGAGGATTGCTGGAGGTTGCTGGAAGCTATGATGTCATGGCACTCAAGTGATGTCTGTCATTCAGGGTGACAGAGTGAGACTTTGCCCAAAAAAAGGTAAAGAAGGAAAGAAAAAGGAAGGAAGGGAGGGAGGAAGAGGAGAAAAAAAAGAGAAAATCAACAACCCAATTATAAAATGGGTCAACACTATTAACAAATACTTCAGCAAAGAAGATATACTGATAAAAAATGGGCACCTGAAAAGATGTTCCACATCATATATCATTATTGAAATTGAAATTAATACAACAATGCAACACCACTATAACCTGTTAGAATGACCAACATGTAGAATACTGACAACATCAAGTGCTGAAGAAGCTGTGGAGCAACAGGAACTCCCATTCATTGCTGAGGGGAATCAAAATCAAAATCTTCCAAACCCACTTTGAAAGACTGTTTGGCAGTTTCTTACAAAACTAAAGATACTCTTACCATAAAATCTAGTGATCACATTCCTCTATCCAAATTAATTGGAAACTATTTCTGCACAAAAACTGCACTCAGATGTTTATAGAAGTTTTATTCATGATTGTCAAACTTAGGAACAACCAAGATATCCTTCAGTAAGGGAAATAGATAAACTGGTACATCCAGACAATGGGATACTAATTCAACATTAAAAAGAAGTGAGCTGTTATGTCATTATATATTTGTTCAAACTAATGGAAAGTACAATGCCAAGAGTGAAGCTTAGTGTAAATTATGGTCTTGTGGAATAATGATGTGCCAGTGTAGGTTTGTCAGTTTTGATAAATAAATTGCTCTGATAAGAAATGTTCATAGTGGAGAAGGTTTTGTGTGTGTGTGTGTGTGTGTGTGTGTGTGTGTGTGTGTGTGTGTGTGTGTGTGTGTGTGTGTGTGTGGTGGGGGGCAGGGAATATAATATCTGTAGGATTTTGGTAGGAACCTATGACTTCTTTAGAAATATTTTTTTTTTTTTTTTTTTTTTTTGTAGAGACAGAGTCTCACTGTACTGCCCTCGGGTAGAGTGCCCTGGCGTCACACGGCTCACAGCAACCTCTAACTCTTGGGCTTACGCGATTCTCTTGCCTCAGCCTCCCGAGCAGCTGGGACTACAGGCGTCCGCCACAACGCCCGGCTATTTTTTGTTGCAGTTTGGCCGGGGCTGGGTTTGAACCCGCCACCCTCGGCATATGGGGCCGGCGCCCTACTCACTGAGCCACAGGCGCCGCCCTAGAAATATTTTTTAAAAAAGAGCCCTTGATATGGGTGGGAGATTGGGTGGTAACTCTCTTTCTAGATTTTTACTTAAAAAATGGTGGTGCATTCTGTCTCCAAAACTGCTAGGAATTACAGGTGTGAGTCACCACACCTGGTCTTAGGGATTTTTTAAGAAATATTTCTCCTTTTGCTGTGTCTGCAAAGGCTGTACAGAAATGAACTTTTTAGTGCTTTTATTTGTATGCTTATGGATAATATCCTGACACATACGCTCATGTGTTACAGAATATGAAGATGGAGTGCTAAACAGTATTGCTGGTAATAAATTTGAGCTAAAGACAGATGTGCCTGATAATACTCTGAGAACCATAGAAACAACTATAAGATATTACAACATTATGTAATTGAGATCTTAGAGCCCATATTGTAAAATTGACATTAATATCAAGAATAAAAAATAAATATCGAGTATAATCCTTACCACAATTGATGAATAATAGTAGATGTTTTAATTTCTTTCTTTGTTCTACTTTCATTTTTAGCCTCATTCTGTAACTATAGTGCAATGGGTCAAATATTATCTTCTCAAGTTGATAATGTCTCATCTTCACAAAATGACAGCATTGGTTCAAAATATTTGTTTCAGAGCTGAGTCATATATTCAGATAAAATGTATGAAACATTGAGATTCTAAAACCATTATTATAAATCTAAGGAATATTTTTGTATTTCAAAATGTACTTTTTTGTTAAGAATTATTTAAAATGTAGACTTTGAATGTGGACTGTTAAAAATTAAGATAATTTGCATTTCCACACATTTCTAAATATGCACTCCTATCATTTTCAAATATTTTACATTTATGTCAAAATTTCAGATTAAATAAATGTTTCAAAAGTACAGTATTTTTTATCTATTTGAATAAACTTGTTCTAATTTAACACATTTTGTATTCATCAACTTTCTGGAACTCTTATCAAAAACACTTTATAAGGTTATTTGACATTATTGTACTCACCAATTTAATCTTAAATTTATTGCATTCCTTCTTTATATTCATTCAAGAAGTTAGAAAGAATCACTTATAACTGCTTATATTTAGGGAAAATTGACCTGTATATTATTTGCATTTATCAATATGGGTTATTCAGTCATGATTTATTTTATTGAAATATGTGGTTTAATCTCTGTAAGCTTGCAGTGCAACAGAGGTTATATGATATGGACATAAATCACAAGTATGTAAAACATTTTGCAATAATTCCTATAAAATCTGCACAAAGAGTCATGGAAAGTATTTCATCTAGATCTCAGAAGACTCCATGAAGGAAAAAGCATTTGGATTGGCTTCTAAAAGAGCTGTAGATCAATCCATTCAGTCAATCAATTTCTATTTACACTGCATTTTAAATCAATGAATTTCTGCTTCTTTATGACCCTACTTAGGTTCTACAGGCCATTTTCATTCTATTTCTACCTTGAATTATAATATTTTGTTTCTTATTCTTTTTATCTACCATTGTAAATTTCTCTTTTTGCTATAGAATATTTAATAGAGTCAGGTAAACATGATAACTAACTGGAGGTAGAACATAAATGTGCACAACAGTCAATAGTGAATTGTTGCCACTGTTTTCCCTGTAGGGCAAAGCACCTCAGATGCTCATTATTCTATTCCTTCTTATTCCATTTTTTTAGAAGTATACAAACATGTACACACAGGTACACACAAGCACACACTGGCCCACCAAGATCTTTTTCACATTTTGTGTTATAAATTCTAATTAAAAATAATAAAGGTCAAGTTTATATATTAAATGTTAGTTGCTTTTGACAATGTGCAAGCCATTGCCCCCAAACCTTTTTGTTCCCGTGATTTTGACTAATTTGAGAATTTGAATGAGTAAACCAAGTACATATTTAAATATCACATTTATTAAATCTTAGGAAATGAATGTAGTTTATAACTGTGGCAATTGGGCTCCATAGCACCAACTCTAAGATTAGGCAATGAAGGACCTGAACAGATCTTCCTCCAGGGGACCGAAACTTGTCCTCTCTGTGTAGGTGAAATGGGGTCTCTTTGGGCAGACACTCCCAAAGGGGAAAGGGGAGTGGAAGGACCCTAAATATGTATGCTAAATTTTTCTCTTTCTAATTCTCCAGTCTGAAAAGTGTGTGAGGAGAGAGGCCAGAAGTGGGGTGGACGTGAGTGTTTCATTGCAAACACATCACTGTATTATATATGTATATATGTATCTCTATGTGCACATCTAAAAATTTATATATGTGTATGATACATGTCTCTCCCTCTCTTTGTCTCCATATATATATATATATATATATGTATATATATATGGATATAGAGAGACATGGGGTAGAGAGGTAGAATTATATAAATAGACGTTTCATAAAGAATACAATTGAATATACAGTAGGACTTCTATAAATTGACCACCCAAGGGACTGTAACAAATTGGTCAACATACAGAGGTGATGCACATAAAAAACTAGGCCTGCTGTACTGATATATACATGTGGTACGTGTTTGGTCTGTGAAAATTAGGTCAGCTTAAGGAGGTGATCAACTGTGGAGGTTGTGTCATATTTGATTTTACTCTGCTATTGAGTTTTTTTTTTTTTTTCATGCTACCATCATGTTATAGATCTTGTTTTGGTGGTTCACATAGAAATGTATCTTTAGCCTTATAAGAAATGATTAGACTTTTCTACAAAATGATTGCACCATTCTGCATCCCACCAGCAATGGGTGCAGATTTGACTTACTCCATATCTCCAAGCTTTTAAGAATATCTACTCATTCTTGTTACCCACAGTTTCACTATGTCACCCTCTGTAGAGTGCTGTGTCATCACAGCTCACAGCAAGCTCAAACTCTTGGGCTTAAGTGGTTCTCTTGCCTCAGCCTCCCAAGTAGCTGGGACTACAGGTGCCCAGCACAATGCCTGGCTATTTTTTGTTGCATTTATCATTGTTTAGCTGGCCTGGTCCAGGTTGGAACCCGCTATACTTGGTGTAGGTAGCTGACACCATTACCAATGTGCTATGGGCACTGAGCCTCAACCTGGTTTTTTAATTGTTTCAAGTGCATGTCCTTATAAGCTGCATAATATGCACTATTTTTCTCCAGCCTCATCAACTTTGACTTTAATGAGTGAACCTCACCTTATGTATTATAGATAATATTCTCAAACATTGCTTTATTCCTTTAGTTTACATTATGTTTAATTTAACTTTTACTTTGCATTGTTTCATTCTTTCTTTATCCTTTCTCGTCTGATTTGGTCAAGTTCCTATTTTTTCCCTATGTTTTCCTAATGGTTGTTTTTGAATTGTTGATAATGATAATCAAGCACACATTTCTCTTCTTTAATTCCAGTTTGCATTGTTTGTCCACTGCTTTCTCAAAATAGTACAACTAAAAGTAGAGAATGTTTCACTTTCCAAAGTCACCTCCCATCAACGCGTATCTTAGGTCTCATTTATTATTCTTTAATTTTCCCTTCCCACTGACAATTTGCAAACTTGTTTTGCACATAGCTTTTCTCATTGTAATTATAAATTATTCTGTTCTCCTTCAAGTCAGATCTTCTTCAGGTCTTGGTCCATGAATTCAGGTCTTGTTTAGTGAACAGGATGGCCACAAATGCTTTAAAGTTTTTTCCACTGAGATATGGGGTTTAATATCTTTTTTCTTAAGTCTGGTGAGGATTTAGTGGTTTGCTTGACCTGTATAACACTAAGCAAGTGATCCTTTGAGTCTTCTGGGCTAGCTCAGAGAATGACAAGCAGGTCTTAGATGCTGTTCTTCAAAGTCTTTCTTGTAGAAGGCAGCCACTTGATAAGAGATGCCAAAGCTGAATGACAGGCAAATCAGTTGACTCTCCCAGTTTAGCTACCAATAAAGCCTCCAGAAAATCATGCCCCTATCTGACATCAAATTAAATCAGAAATGCCACATGAGGATCCTTTTGGCTAAGTCTAGTCAATCAAAGAACTATGAGAGATAACATACAAAAATTTCTAAAGCCATTTATTTTTGTAGTGATTTGATACATAAGTAAGTGGAGCACATAAAATATATTTCACATTTACTAATTTCTATCTAAAATTCACATTTATTTCAGGTATCTGTGTAAACAAAACATATAGTAGTATTAGCAATACTTTTAGTTTATAGTAGTAGTATTAGCAATACTTTAGTTTATCTAAAATTCACATTTATTTCAGGTATCTGTGTAAACAAAACATATAGTAGTATTAGCAATACTTTTAGTTTATCACTAATAGAAAACACAGGTATTTCACATAACACAGAATTGGATTGGACATTTTAAGGTAATTGTTTACCAATATTGGTTCTTTGAAATTATAGTGTTATTAGGCAGGCGAGAGATATTATTTACTATGTTAATAAAGAAGCAAAAATGTTACACATTTGTCAAAATTTTGGTAGCTCTATTTTGACACAACTGGGGTTTTTGCAATTAATTTAATTGATTAGTAATTGTATATATTTAAAAATATTGTTTTTCAAAGAGTGTCCTTAGGCTTTAAATGTCCCCAAAGGGGTCCCTAGAACAGGAATTAGTAAGCAACTTGCTTTATAATAACCCTCTATTTTAAACAATCTCTACTTAGCATTTCTATTACAAATGTCCATTTAGATGTAATAGTATATAAGAAAACATTGGGTGCATATATATGTTAAGATACATTGTTATGCTAAAATTTCAGTGCTAATAAATACATTTGTATGTGCCTATACCTATCAGTTTTTCTCTTCTAGAAGTTACCAAATTCTATAATGTGTTTAGATCAGAGATACCCAGTGGTGACTTACTTTTAGTTCCTAAGGTATTCCTACTCTGAACAGCTAATTTCTTAATTTCCTGCTCAGAGATTTTGAAACAAAGTTTGTGTTGTGAGAACTTAATGTCTAACCACTAGAGAGGTCAACTACAACTTCGAAAGATAACAGATACATAATTCTTAAAGTAACATTCATTACAACAGTAAATATAATAGAACCTCTGTGGTTGACCACCTCCCTACATTGACCATCTCCTAAAGTTGACCTAACTTTTATAGACTCAACATGTACTGCATGTGCTAAGGCCGAGCTCTGTATGTTGATCACCTCTGTACGTTGACCACTTTGTGATACCTTCCCCTGGGTGGTCCACTTACACAGGTCCTACCGTATTTTCACAGCCTGATAACATTCTGTAAAATAATCTATAAGTCAGAATAGACAATTCAGCTGCCATGACAACTTTGTAACTCAGTGGTTTAAAATAGCAAAAGTATATTTGTTGCCTCTATAAAGATAGTTGCAGTTCCATGTGACAATCCAGGGTAGCCATCTGCCACAGGATGAGGCTGTTTTCCATCTTTGTCAATATAAGTGTCCACTGTGGGTGCAGCAGAAAATACTTCTATCAGAATTAAATGTTTGTACCCAAAGTGACACTCTCAAGTGGAAGTAGGACAGTATGAGTGCTCCATGTGCCCAGAAAGAGAACTAGATATTAGGCATTACTATCTATCCTATCATGATTTTTAAAGTTAATACACATTCTAGGCCTAAACTGTTATACCCAGATATTTAGAGATAGGTTCTATAGTAAAAGGCATTGGCAAAAATTATCTTTATGACTTTACATTGATTGCCAGGAAGACAAGAGATCTATAACTTATGGTAAGTGATGAAGCATAGTAAATATAATCTGCATAAAATGAGATTAGTCATTTAACAAGGCAATATCTCTTGGTCCACAAGCTTATCAATATTCCCTATCATTTCTTCATTCTTATCTCAGAAAGAGGAGCAATTTATTCCATAGAATTTGAACAAACAAAGTATTTTAAGGCCAAAGCTCTTAATCTATGTGAAAATTTTGACTCTTCATAAAGATTGAATGCCAAGAACCTTTGGTGTTATTTCATTTTTATTATTTCTTACAAAATCGGTGACTGAAATTGCTAATTCTGATTCTATGATCCCTCTCCCTTCTCCCTCCTCTCTCCCTCTCTCCCCCCGCGTGTGAATGAGTGCACACACATTCATGCACACACTCACAGAGCAAGACAGACAGGTTTATAATTTTATCACATCTGATTTTATTTTGATATTTATGTGTTGTATTGGAGTGTATTAACATTAGTGTACTTTTATGTATCGTTGCCTTGTCTTTACATTGGCATTAAATGCATAGATATTTTCCTTTATGCTCTTTGTCTGATATTAATATTGCTGAGTTGCTGTGGTTCTCTTTGGCAGCAACTGATGGAAGTTGCCTTTCCTTAGGTGAGAGTCAGCCTGTATGAACACCATACTGCTCCCGGGACCATCTTCTGGCTGCTTTCTCTTAGCCTCTGATGCTGTCAGCTCCCACCACCCCAGAAACAGAGCTCTTGCGATGCTGCACCTGTTTCCCCATGTGGGTACCGATTGTCCTTCTCAAGACATTGTCATTTTATTCTGCCTACTTTTAGCTCTGCTGGAATTCCATCCTGTCTGGACTTCTGAAACTCCTCCTTGTTTGGAGTGGATGAGAACTTGGGCCAAATTCATTTTCCTTGACTTCTGTGTCTGTCACAGTGGAGGGTGACTGCAGCATGTGATCCCTGAGCCATCCTGAAACCTAGAACTTAACATGACACTCAGAAGGGCCTTCCTCTCTTCTTTCTGGACAATTCTATTGGGTCTTACTTCAATTTAAACTAAAACTTAGTTATTTGTTACTAACCCATATTCCTTATTGTTCCATTCTGTCATTTAATTTCACAATATTCTTATGGACTAAATGTTGAATCTAGTATAATTTAGTGAAAGACACTATTCTTTGTAACAATCACTCATGAAATTTCACTTTTACTACATTGATCATGGAAAATTTCAGACACAGCTAAGGAATTTTATCAAAATATGTGTGGAAAACATCATATCCTAAACTATATTTCTTTTTTATTATAATCACATAAATGAGGCTACTTTATAAATGATAATTTGCATCTATGTATATGGAGATATAAGATAGAGTCTGTATATTAATTTGAGTCTTTAAAAATATTAATTATTCATTGCTATTCTTTTTATTATTCCTATTTTATTTCATACCTGAAATTTCCTTCATTACAGCAAAAATTCAAAATTCTTCAACTAGGTAAATTAAGGGTAATAGTATCTTTAAACGAACCATACTTTTCTTCTGGTTTTAAATAAATATGAAATACTCCAAATCTCAGAAAAAAAAGGAGAATTAAACTTTGACTTCCTATAGCCTTCTTTTAAAAGTGAGGATTCCAAAAGTAGACTTCTAAGTTGATTGCTTTTTGAATGAATTTTAGTCAACAGTCCCTAGTTTGGTCTTTTCACTAATAAAAGTACTAAGTTGCTTCTTCTGAATTTGCAATCACTAAGTAATTCAAATAAGCATTTAAGGATCCTGTCTCTTGGGCCCATGAAAGAATCCAAAATCCTTTTGATGGTAGCGTCTTTTAGCACATACCTTATTGAGGAGATTTGCCATGGGTGCTAAGTAGGACATCATAATGTCAAAAATATTAACCCATTGCAAGTCCCTTAATCAATTTACTGCCTTGGCTTAAGGCTACTTCTGGGTTCTTCTGCCACAGAGTAATTTAGTACAATTTGTGATGTGGAAATATTTTACTTTAGCTGTTTATATAACTCCTATTTCCTTAGAGACTTGCTGAACAAGTTTTCTATCCTTCTTTTCCTCTTTGATCTAAGACTGTCAGAAATTCATTTACATTTCAGACTCTCTGGTTAAATATATGTCCTTTGGGTTATGAAGAATTGAGAGATGACAGACTTGGACATAAATTTCATGATCTTTTGAAGTATCTGATACTCCATTTTATCCTGTTCTTTTAAGTGTCTTTTACATGGTTTTGTATAAAGCCGTATGTAATACAATTATATACCATGTACACACGCACACACAGACACCAACACATACACAGATTTTTGATACCTTGTTAAAAAAAACAGAGGGAGGGGGGTGGGGCCTTGGTGTGTGTCACATTTTATGGGGGCAAGACATGATTGCAAGAGGGACTTTACCTAACAATTGCAATCAGTGTAACCTGGCTTATTGTACCCTCAATGAATCCCCAACAATAAAAAAAAAAAAAAAAAAAACATTCATATGGGGTGGCACCTGTGGCTGAGTGAGTAGGGCGCCAGCCCCTTATACCCAGGGTGGCAGGTTTGAACCCGGCTCCAGCCAAATTGCGACGACAATAACAACAACAACAACAAAACATTAATATGGTGTAATTCCTTACCAGTGTTGCATATCAAAGCAGTTTTTTTACTTTTTTTGCAATTACTGATTTTATAAACTCAAAGACATTTGTTAACCCAGTTTTGACATTTCTTCTAATAAGCAGTTGTTTAACTTGAATTGCATTTTGCAACCACCTTTTCTGACATATTTATTTTAGCTAGTAACTTTTCTCTTAACTTTGTTTTAGAGATTATAAGTAACATGCTATATATTCTTATTTGTTTTACTTTCCCTGGTACAAAAGAGTTCATACCTTGTCCATTCCTTAATAATAATCTAAACTATCGGTAATATGTTTCCCAAGTACATACGGCTTCTGACAATTAGTGACCATGATTTTTAAGCCTCCTAACCATATATACAGAGGGTACGAAGAAATGTACACCCATATCAACAAAGAAAAAAATTGTACTAAAATTATAATTCTCAGTATATACTGACATTTGTTATCCTTGATTGATATATTGTATCTTGTATTGCTTATAATTGGCAAAGTCAAATGGGACTTGAGTATTATAACTTTAGTATAGCTTTTTTCCCCCTATCTTAAAATGTGTATACATTTTTGGCTTCTTTTGTATATCATTAAAAATACTTTGATTTTGAAAAATAAATAAAATCAAGTAAGAGCTGATATGAATGTAGTTGGGGATTTAATCTAAAAATTCTGAAGCACTCCAAGAGCTCAAAATAAAATATGTTGGATTTACTTGTTTCCTAGTCCATTTTCTGCAGCTTTAACACAATACCAAAGACTAAGTAATTTATAAAGAATGAACAGTTTATTTATAAAGAATAACAGTTTATTTGAACACAGTTCCAGCGGGAGAGTAGTTCAATAGCATGGAACCAGCGTGTGGAAGGGTGGAAAGACAAGTGAGGACACAAGAGAGAAGTTATGAGGGGCCAGCATTGCTTTATAAAAACCTGCCCTTGTGATAACTAACACAATCTCATGATAATGACATTAATCCCTTCCTGAGGGCGCTGGCCTCATGACCTAAACACCTGTTATTAAGCCCCACCTCCCAACCTTGTTGCCTTGAGTATTAATTATTCATCACATGAATTTAGGAGATGCATCCAAATCACATAGCACAAATGTGAAAAATACAAATTCTGTATTTTAAAAAGTACCAGTAAGCAACATTTCCTAAATATAAAATTTATTAAAATTCCCTTTATAGTTACTAACTTTACAAATATAATTTAATATTAGTTTATTTTAAAAAACATTAACTTCATTATTCACAATCTGTTGTTTACAAATCCCTTGTCTCAGCCTACATCTTGTACAGCCTACAGAATGAATACCCAAATTTCAAGCAATGAATTTAAATAGCATGTGTGAAATATTATGAGTTTTTCCATTAAATTTTGTGTAAAAAAAATGACTAACACAAATAAATAATGTGCTAACAGAAAAGGTAATAAAAGGATACACAAAAAACATTTACAAAGCAACATGGTGGTCTGGAGTAAAGCAGGAGAAGAACTAGGAATTAAGCTAGAGCTTCACAACTAAACTGAAATTGCTAAAAAAAAAAAAAAATCCCATTGCAGATACAAACTTCTATAAAATATAAGAAATTTTAGACAAAAAAATGTGAAAATATAAAAATTCACATATACATGTAAGTTAACAAAACGTTATCTCCTAATATACATTTTAATTATAACCTTATTGTATATTATTACTAATTTTTTAAAATCTATCTGCTGTTAGCATTTATAAGCCTTAATAATTTTAACAGGCTTATGAGAATTAATACTTTTTTCCAAAAGAAAAATGACTTTCTTTTTAAAAATTACTGTTTTTCTTACTCCAACTATTTTGTTAAATATGATTTTTTAAAATTCCTTTCTAAAACAAACAAAACTAAATAAATAAAAGCAAAGAAAAAAGTAGATATAGTGGAGAGACAGAACAGCAGAGCAGACATCATCTTTCATTCTTTCTAAAATTTTATCTCTCAGTTTATACTTCATTTCTCTTTAGAGCAAATAGAGGGAGAATACTTGGGGAGACTCCTGCAAACGATGTCGGGTCGCCTCTGTTCTGTAGTGTGGGGGCCATCACTGATGTTGTTAAACAAAGAATCATCATCATCATGCATTGATACAGCAGTTGGTACATAAAGCAAGCCACTTCGACCAGAAATTTTCCCCCAAGACTAATTCCTTCCCTTTAGTAGAGAATTTTATTTTATTTTTCTCTCATATCTCTAGCTGAATAGACAGTGATTAAATTCAACAAAAATTGTATTTCACCTCTTCATAACTTAAAAAAGCCCTGAAGAAATGATTGTTTGATAAAGGAGTTGCAGATTATGTTTGCTTTTTTAGCATGGGAAATAAGAGTGAGGAATTTTTTTCTTCTATGTGGCACAAATTAACATCATTGCCAGAATTTGTTTTATTTAACTTCTATCTCCCTCCAAAAATCTAAGAGTTTTCCATTAAAACATTTAAATATGAAAAGAAATAAGCCACTTTTGAGTCAAGTCTTTTCTAATTTTATATGTTAAACATACTCATAAGTATTATCACAAGTCTAAATGTCACATATTATTAACCGTATAGAAACCCTTAGCTTACCTACATTAGTTCAATTTTTTAAATCCTGCAGATGTGTCTGTGCATCCTAATTTAAAGTAAGAATTAGGTTGATTCTCCAAAGACAATAAGTTCAATATGTATCTATGCCTGTAAATGCTGGTTCCTGTGAGTTACTTACCTATTCTTTTCTCCTCATCACTCAAAATGAGATTGAAATTTTTCTTTGTAGAAATGTTAAGAAGCTATCCAGAGGCTCAGATAATAATATCAGTAGAATTTGCTAAATTTTAGCAATGCTTCTTCCTGTTTTTGAAGGAAGAAGATTTTTTTTAGACATCTCATATATGACCCTGTACTTTTTCCTAATTCTGGATTTGTGGATTCCCTGATGGTTTTTTGTCTAGTGTATCATGATATATCATATTGTGATTCCATATACATAAACAACCATATGAAAAGAATTGAAGTGTACTGGGGAAAGTTAGAGCGTTCTTATCAGTCAGGCTATATGCTGACTGAGTTTGTTCTGAGATTCTTCTCCACTCTCTCTATCATACCTAGATGGACCAAAGTTGCTCTCTGAAATAATGGCCCTGGGGTAGGGCAAGAGAACATAAAGGGTGGTTTACACCACAAATTCCTTATTCATTGACACATGTCATCACACAGAACGACGATCCTGCCATGTGCCTAACAGGAAAAAAAAATGGAAATACATGATATAAACAGTATTAGTTACTATTAAAATGAAATCATCATTTCTTATGGCTGCTGTAATAATTTATTCATATAAAAGTGTTGTTTTATATTTTAAAATATAAATATGTTTATGTTTAAAATTTTGAAATTTTAATTTTTAAGCTATAAATGAATTATTAGCTTTTTACTCATAGGCCCAAAGGAAAGATTTAAGATGTGTGCCTAAAAATATAAGCAATGAAAAATACTCTTAATCCTAGGTAATAATGATTAAGTTTTTAAATAAAATCATCGTAAATAATTGTCAAGGGAAGATTTACATTAGTAGACCTCTAACCTATAAACCTTTTTCTCTCAAAGAAGATAAAACAAAAGCAAAACAAAACAAAATGTAAGATATAGTCCAAGAAACCAGAGACAAAACTCATTTACTAAAACACGAAGAGTCATTCCACTGGTAAGGGAGTAAGCCAATTACTCTTCTAGTCCCATACAACTGGCTACTTATAAAACATTAAAATCAAATCACTTCAGGCAAGTGCTGGTAATGGATTAACTTGTCCATGATGTAATCAAGCTTTAGAATAATATTACAAATGCCAAACAAGACTTTTGAACAGTAACATTAAGACTTTTTGCCAGCTGAATCCATTACTGTAGAAAGAAATCCTTCAGGCAATGTTAGGTCACTGATTATAGTAATTTATTTCTCATTAGCTTATAACTACCTGACCTCTTCATCTGTTTCTGCTCTATGAAATTGCACTTTAGAATCTGTACATACAAACTCATAAGGAATCATTTTATTTCTTTTACTCAAAAAAAGTGAGTATAATTAAATGCAAGTGATTACTCTTCAGAATTCTAGTCAGAAAAGCTGGCCATTTGGTTCTTATACTTGGGGTTTCACAAGAGATTGATATCTTCTACAATAAAGGAAAATCAGAATCAGACCCTGTAGAGTTACATGATTATAATATTCATCAGAGTATATTCAGAGAGTTCAAATGGTAAAAAAAATTGCAAATTTCTCATCTTTTACTTAATAAGATTCTAAAGATGCAAATCAAAAAAATATATACATATATATATTTGCAGTTTTTGGCCAGGGCTGGGTTTGAACCCACCACGTCCAGCATATGGGGCAGGCGCCCTACCCCTTTGAGCCACAGGAACCACCCCAGATAAAAATTTTAAGTAATAGAAAATCCCACATCATTAAAAAACAAAACATTTCAAAAGTACAGAAACTGATGAGAAGCACCTTAATATATCAAAATTTAGTGTAACCCCCTGCTATTAAAACTAAATAAATATATTTTAAAATAATGCACATTTGTTTTAGTTCCCTGAAGCTTTTATAACAAAATTGCTATGAACTCCATGACCTAAATCACAGCATGAGTCTCTCATAGTTCTGAAGGCCAGAATTCTGAAATCATTTTTGCTGGGCTAACACCAAGAATGGCATCAGAATGGCTGCACATTTCCTGGGTGCACGAGCAGAGGAGAGAGTGAGTGAAGGGAGGGATCTCACCTAAGGTGCACAGTGCAAGGGGACATTTCAAAACAACTAAGAATAAATTATAAATGTCTTGCCACAAAAAAAAAAGAAGTAAGTGAGGTAATGGTTATGTTAATCAGTTTGATTTAAGCATTCCGCATTGTATATTAAATTATCACATTGTCTCCCATAAATGTATGCAGTTATGATTTAATAAATAATTAAATTAAAAAAAAAGAAAACCCTAGAAAGCTCCTTTCTGATCTTTGGGAAAGAAAGAAGATTAGAGAGACTTGAGAGGCAGAGGTGCGTATCAGAGAGAAACCTTGGTCCTGACCTGTAGTGTTTGGCTTTCTTATTTAGTTCAATGTTCAGCATGCCAAAGTGCCAAATGTATTTGGGCTGTTGTGTTCTGACCACAACATCAGCAGAGAATCTTGTTTCAGGCACGACACTGCCGACGGCCTTCTTAACACTGTCTTTTCTCCCTCTTTCTTCCTCTCTTGGGAGATTTTCTCTAAGCACGGAAGGAACAGGAACATTAGAAATATAAGATATTTAAAGGGTAACTTAAAGAGGGATCATTTTTTGAATCTGGTTTTAAAAATCCCAGGAAAAAGATTCTAGGAATTTCTGCCTGTCTTATGCAACATTTTGACAAAGTTCTGTGGGCAGAAAGATTTTTTAAAAAATTATGAACCATTATGGGGTCTCACGCCCACTACCATATTAAGCAGTAAGGTATTATATTTGACTCTCCTATAAGAAATATATAGACTGGGTTTTCACAGAAAGAAAACTTATTACCAGAATAAGGGATTCTCAGTACAAAGCTAGTTTTAAACTTGTGTACAAACGAAGCTGAAGTCAATTTATCACAATTGATTTGGTAAATTTCTGCCACATGGTGTTGGTTTCAAGACTACCAAGATGGAATTTCAAAAGCAAGCATTACTGTTCTTAAAAACGTTCCCATGTTTTAAATGTCAGACTACTCTGCATTAGCTCTCTACATAAGGCATCTTGTGCTTAATAATAATGACTAATAATAGTGTCTAGAACTCCTGTCTAATAATAGTCAGGCCTCTTGACTTATAAATGGATTCATCAGTCAAGCATAGTGGTTCTCCCTTCTCTATCCCCTAGGCTGACACTCTAATTTAATGTGTCATTTCTCAAACCTGCATAACTAAACCAACATCTTACTTGAATTGTTTCACATTACGATCCACCTACAACACCCATCCTCTATATCAAATCAAGGTTTCACGTTAATGTCTGTTATCTCCTTTTGGAAGAAAAGTGGAAGTCACTAAATTACATTGTTCGAGTTCGGAAGGTGAGAGGCACCCTTAGCTATATTAAGGCCCAAGAATTTATTGTAAAAGAAGAAATTAAGAAAGAATACAACATAATCTAAACAGAAAATCAGAAGATGAACCACAGCTTTAGTTACATGATCACCTTGTATCCTCAGAAATGACACTTAATTGACATTTTTTCTAAATTAATTTGATGTCTTTTAGTTCAGGTAGCCAGTACCTCCTTGATCATAATATTCATGAGGGTAGGAACTCGTATGTCTCGTAAAGAGATATACACAGACATATAATATCTCTAAAATCTGGATTACCATATGCCTCATTTCACATTACAAAGGAGGGATAATGGATAGATTTAGAGGAAAATATATAATTAGATCATCTTTATGTAACTTGTCCTTCTCACCAGAGAGACTGACCAGAATAAATAGTATAAAGTAGAGCAGCAAATTTAAACCTATGCATCATGATTACCTGGTCTGCAACAGGAGCTAAATCACCATATACTATCTGTATTATGGTGGACTTATTTGGGGGTTTTAATCACAAAGAAGATTTAAATGAATATAATTACTGGCCCTAAGAAGAAAAGAGAGCAATAGGAAATTTTACAGCATATTGTCATAGGCATAGTAGGAAAACAAAAGCATGTTTTGAAATAAAGGGAGAACTGAAATTATAGAGGAAAAAATTCATTATATTCTAGGATAGACACCCCTAAGAAATGGCTTGGTGAATTTGCACAACTTCATACCATTAGCAAAAAAGGAAGAATGCAAATAAAATGGGCTAAGATAAATTTGGCATTCTCAAAAATTAATGCTAAAAGTGAAGCAAATTTTAAATAGTCTATGAAAATAAAAATAAATTTATCCCCAAATCATTATATAATTCCATTACAAAGTAAAAAGAAAGACATTCTTGAGCGTGTAAGCTTTCAACTCATTAAGTGATAGCTAATAAATTAAAAAGAAATCAGGTTATATTTCAAATTAGTAGATTTTAAAAAAATGAATAAATAGGGAAGAAAAATAAGTGACAGAAATTGAAAACTCAGCAGATTAATGCTATCAGAGCCAATATTGAAAACACTGTGGCCAAACACAGACTATAAAGCTTAAAAATGTAATTAAAAATTAAAAGCACCGCATCTATGGTGCATCTCACAAGGGTACATGTGAAATTTACTAGATATAGAATATAAATGTCTTAACACAATAACTAATAAAATGCCATGAAGGCTATGTTAACCAGTTTGATGAAAACATTTCAAATTGTATTTAAAACCACCATATTATACCCGATGATTGCATTAATGTACAGCTATGATTTAATAAAAAATAAAAAAATAAAAATGAAACAAAACAAAAATTAAAAGCACTGGATTTAGTGTTTTACCTTCTTAGAGCTGCAGTAACAAATTACCACAGAGTTGCTGTCTTACACAAGAGAAATCCATTCGTCCATAGTTGTAGAGGACAAAGTGTAAAATTAAGTTATTGTGGGGAATAACGCTCCGAAAGGCCTCCATTTTTTTTTTTTTTTTTTTTTGGCATTCTTTTAGCTTTGGTGGCTCCCAGAAACAATGAGTGTGGCTGTATCCCTCTGATATCTGCCTCATCGTCACATGGCCGTCTCTGTCTGACCTCTTAGAAGGGCACCTGCTACCTTTATAAAGGCCCATCTGAATCTAGTTTGACCTTACCTTAATGACATCTGCAAAGACCCTATTTCCAAAAAGGTCACAATCTAAAGTTCCAGGTGAGAATGAATTTGGGGAAGCAATTGTGAACCCACTACATCTAAAATACAAAACTTCACCAAAATTTATAAGAGATAAGGGAAAATAACATGAGAGAAGAGAAGATGAAACATGAGTTGGCAGAACTCAGGAAAAAAAAAAATCCCAGAAAGAAAGGCCTTTATTTTAGTAAGAAGCACATATGAAAGTAGGCACTCTTGAAACATAGTAATGGATATAAAATAACAAATTAGAAATAACACAAATTAAAAATTGTTGAAGATTTTTTTTTTTTTTTTGTAGAGACAGAGTCTCACTTTATTGCCCTTGGTAGAGTGCCGTGGCATCACACAGCTCACAGCAACCTCCAACTCCTGGGCTGAAGTGATTCTCTTGCCTCAGCCTCCCGAGTAGCTGGGACTACAGGCGCCCGCCACAACGCCCGGCTATTTTTTGGTTGCAGTTCAGCAGGGGCCGGGTTTGAACCCGCCACCCTCGGTATATGAGGCCTGCATCTTACTGACTGAGCCACAGGCGCCGCCCTGTTGAAGATTTTTTAAACTATCATAGTAAGCAAGATAAAAATGGTTGACTGGGAGATCAAGTATGCACGTTATCAATCATCAATACTTTTAGATGGAGATTACTGAGCTAAAGTAAAAGAAACAAAGATAAAATTCAAGACAGAGTTTCAAAAATAAAGTATTTAAAACAAAAGAAACAGTGCTTAGAAATTCAGAGGGTAGAAATATGAGTATATAGGGTGACTAATATAAAAAGATATCCTAATACAGAAATCTGGCTCCACATTAAGGAAAAGGACAAATAACCTAAAAGAAACAAAATACTGGTTTCATACTTTTCTGGAGGTATATCAAGCACTAGAAGGCAATAGAAGAATATTTTTGAAGTACTGAGTAAAAAATATGTGACTAGAATTTTCCACCCGGCCACATATTTCTGACATGCAAAAACTCATGGAATTTGTTTTCTCTGAGTTGTTCTTTAGAAAAATACAATTGGACCAACTTAAGTCAAACAAGAAATAACTGGACAAACTGGCATTAAATTATGAATGAAAGGGCCTGGCAGTGGTGGCTCACACCTATAATCTTAGCACTCTGTGAGACTGTGGGGAAGGATCACTTGAGCCCAAGAATTGGAGACCGGTTCAAACATGAGTGAGACCCTGTCATTACTAAAAATGGCCAAATTAGCCAGGGGTTATGGTGGGCACCTGTAAGTAGTCCCAGCTACTTGGGAGGTTCAGGCAAGAGAGTGGCTTGAATCTAGAAGTCAGAGACTGTTGTGAGCTAGGCTGATGCCTTGGCCCTCTAACCTGGACAACAGCATGATTCTGTCTTTTAAAAAAGTTATGCATGAAGAAAGCAGACCATTTAGTCAGGAGGAAAGCATTCATTGGGGTGAGGATATGCAAGTAGCCCTGTGGAGATATCAAGGAGAAAAGGAACTACAGACTCAAACAATACGCAACTGTAATTTGGTCAAAGATATGAGTGAAAGAGATCCTTCATCCAGTCATGCATCCGAAAGACTCAGCCCTAGCTGACATAGGAGTGCAACATCTTTTGAAATCCTGAGCCAAAATGTTTCATTCTGGATCTCTAGTAACTATTAAGAGTATTTATGTCTCAGACTAACACCTGCAGTAGTTCTGGTTTGGTGACACAATGTGAATGATACGATTCATTTAAATATAAACATTGCATGATTATACAAGTAGGAAAAGTAAACAGTGAGTAGTTATATAATTCTACTTACCTGTTGAATCTTTCTCTAGTAAGAAGGAAGACAGTCATGGGGAAAGGAATAATAGCAACTTCATTGTCATCAATGGCCCCCAAAAAGATCCACTGTTTTATAAAGGTATCCTTTATATATTGCTTACTATATATTCTTATATACTAAGAACTAAAGGTATCCTTTTGAGGAGAAGAGCAAGAAACATTTGTGGCACTTATACCTTTCAGAGGCCTGTTAACACTAGAAGTGGTGAAAGGTCTGATCCTCTACCCAGGACCTTCCAAAGAAATGACATATGCACACTTTTGCTCATAGAAGGAAGGGTTCACTGAGACGGTACCATCCTTGAGCCCCAGACACTTAAATCTTATCTAAGTCTGACCCAGAAACAGAAGACTCAAATCTCCCTTTACCCCTCTCCCACAATAGCAAGGTGCTATTGTGGGAGAGGGGTAAAGGGAGATTTGGGAAAGGTGTTTTTCATGGCTCAGGATGTGATCTATCTTGGTGAATACTCCCTGTGAATTTGAAAAGAAAGTTTATTCTACTTTGGTTGAGTGAAATGTCCTATAAATACTAACTAGGTCAAGTTACTTGAGGTATTGTTCAGCTCCGTTATATCCATATTAATTTTTTGCTTGTAGTAAAAATGAGGGAATCTGATAAATCTTGGAATAAAATAATTAAAAAAATTATACCATTTTCCCAGGAATTTTTTTGTAGGGTAAAACTGATAGGTCAAAAAAGAATAACTAATTGCGAATTGTATCAATTAATATTAATTGATCTAATTGCAACATTAAAATAAAAATCAAAATATCCAACAGTTGATCCAACACAATTGGAAACTCTAAATAAATCTTGGGAATGGATGAAATAAAATAAAAAATAGAAACAAAAACATGAAATAACAACTAATTGATTAATTTATAGTGGACTAATAAAACTAAATCATAGGAACCAAGTAATTTACAATATATTAATAAACAAAAAACATGAAAATACATACTGTATTCATCTCACATCATGAAATTATAAAATTTATTAAAAATTATAGAAATATTTCTGCCCTAAGTTTTATTATTCCTTTTATTGTGTTTCTTTTGGGTGAATTTATTCTTTTTTCTCAAGCTTCCTAAAGTGAAAACTTATATTATTGATTGTAGACATTTCTTCTATTTTAATATATTCATTTGGTGCTATAAATTTCCCTCTAAGCACCACTCTTGTGACAACCCACAAATTTTGACTAGTTATACTTTTATTTTCATGTAATAAAAAAGTTTTTCATTTCTCTTGATACTTCCTCTTTGATTTATGTGTTTTATAGAAGTGCATATTAAATCTCCAAATGGTTTGCATTTCCGGATATCTTTCCATATTGATTTGTTTAATTCCACAGTGATCTGACAGCATACTTTGTCTAATTTCTATTATTTTAAATTTGTTAAAGTGTTTTTCATGGCTCAGGATGTGATCTATCTTGGTGAATACTCCCTGTGAATTTGAAAAGAAAGTTTATTCTACTTTGGTTGAGTGAAATGTCCTATAAATACTAACTAGGTCAAGTTACTTGAGGTATTGTTCAGCTCCGTTATATCCGTATTAATTTTTTGCTTGTAGTATCTGATATGGAAGTAGTGAAGACTTCAAACTAATAAATAGTGGCTTCATTTATGTCTCTTTGGAATCTGTCAGTTTTGCCTCACATATTTATATTTTAATTTTCTGCTGTTAATAGCATATAAATATTGGTATGTCTTTTTGGAGTATTAACACATTTATCATTGTACAATGCTCCTCTTCATCACTGATAATTTCCCTTGCTCCGAAGTCTGTTTTGTCCTAAATTAATATAGCCACCTCAGACTTCTTTTGATTAGTATCAGCTTGGTAGTTTAATCCATCAGAATCACTAAATTTAAAGTAGGTTTTTTTCTTTAATTTTTTCTTTTTCTCTCTCTCTTTCCTCTTTTTCAGAAGATATATAGTTGGTTCTTATTTTTTATCCGTTGTGGAAGTTTCTGTTTTTTAAGTTGGTGTATTCAACATTCATGTTTAAACTAATTATTGATGTAGTTACTATGAATTACCTTTTCCTGTCTCTTATATATTTTTTCTCTCCTTTTTTATCTTCTCTGGTTTTAACTAAGCAGTTTATGTGATTTTATTTTCTCTCCTTTCCTGGTGTATCATTTTTACTTTTAAAAAATTCTCTTATTGTCATATAGTTCACAATATATATTAAAACTATTCTAATGATAAATTTCTAATAATTTTCATAGTATTTTACCACTTCACAAGTGCTACTAGTGCCTCATAAAAGGACATATTCAATTCCTAGAAATCAATAGCAAAAGTCAATATGACAAAAAGATTGTTGTGTGGAAAGATCAATAAAATTAATAAAACTCTAGCTAGGCTAAGCAATATAAAGGGAGAAATACAAGCTACCAATAACCGTAAGTGAAGGAAGAGTCATTACTTGTGATCTCATAAGTACAAAAAGTGTAAAAAAGTGTATTACAAGCTACTCTATAATGTAGATGAAATAGAACAATTCCTTAAAAGATGCAATCTATAAAACTCATACAAGGAAAAATAAATGCTCTGAATTTCTTTATATATATTAAAGAAATTAAACCAGTAATATACAGTCATCCAGAAAAAAATGCACTGTCAGTATAGTTTCACTACTGAATTCTACACAATATTAAAAAAATAAATAACCCAAATATATGCATCTTCTCCAGAAAATAGAAGCTAAAATAGCACCTTCTAACTCATTTAAGGCCAGTATTACCCAAATACCAAAATCAGACGAAGATGGTAAAATAAAGGAATCTACAGATTAACATCTCCTATCGATAAAAATGTAAAAATATTTCAACAAATTTACACATTGAATCTCAAAATGTATGACATATTTAAGCAATGCAACCAAGTGTAATTTATTCTGAATATGGTAAATTGATTCATCATTGTATACAAAGAAGAAAAAGATTATATCAATAGTTTGAGAAAAAGAATTTGACACAATTTATCATCCATTCAATATAAAAACTTCTGGCAAGCTAGCAACAGATGGAAATTTCCCCAATGTGATATGCAGAAATCTACAAAAAAATCTGTTGGATGCTTTCCCCTAAGCTGGAGGACACCAGTCTTCTCACTAGTCCTATTCATCAGTAACTGTAAGTCACAGTTAATGCATCAAGACCCCCAAATCAGAAATAATAGGTAGAGAGTTTGGAAAGGGAGAAATACAACTGTCTTTGTTTACAATGACATGCTTGCCAATGTAGACAATTCCCCAAATTAACCAAAAACTCATGGAACTAATAAGCAGTTATAATAATTTTACAGTGTGTAAGTTTAATATGCCTAAGTCAATTGTTTCATATATACCAGAAGTGAATGAGAAATTGGAATTAGAAACTAAAGCTGCAATACCATTTATATTAAGGTCCTCAAAAATGAAACATGTATAAGTAGAAATCTAGAAAAGTTCATACAGGGTCTTCTATGAGGAAAACTACAGATTCTTCTGAAAAAAATCACAAGATCTAAATAAATAGAGAGATATTACCTGTTCATGAAAAGAAAGACTCAACATTATGAAGACATCAAGTCTTTATAGCATGTTTTTAAAGTTCAATGCTATACCAATCAAAATCTCAGCAAGTTATTTTGTAGATATTGATAATTGATTCTAATACTGATCTGGAGAAGGAGAAACTCAGAAGACTGATATTATCTGACTTCAAGACATAAAGGTTCAGGTGATGATAGTAATCAAGCTAATATATTAATGAAACAATAGACAAATTCATCAATTTAACAGATTAGAGAGCTAAGAAACAGATTCATATAAATATAGTCAACTGATATATGTATAGCAACAGAGCAAAGGCAATTCAATGGAGAATTTTTGGTCTCTTTAACAAAAGGTGGTGAAACAATTGGATATTGATACATGGGAAAAAAGAAAGAAAGAACATAAACCAAAACCTTACATATCTGACAACAATTAACTCAAATAAATTTTTTTACATGTAATATAAAAGTATAAAACTTTAGAAGTGGGACCTCACTGATGTGCACAATGCAATGGTACATTTCAAAACTGTTAAGAGTAGTGCATAAATGTCTCACCACAACAAAGTAAGTGAGGTGATGGTAACGTTAACCAATTTGATGTAAGTTTTATATATCAAATAGGTACATAATACACCATAAATACATTAATGTACACAGTTATGATTTAATAATAAAATAACATAAACTTCAGAAATTTCTAGAAGATAGCGTGCCCAAGAGACTTCAGGTTTGGCACTGAGCTCTTAGATTTAATATTAAAGGTATAATCAATAAAAGAAGAAAAGTAAAAATTTAGACATTAAAAAATTAAACAACTCATTAATAAAGATGTACAAATAAAAAAATTACAAGCATATGCAGAAAACATTGTCAAGGCAGTGAAAAGGGAAGCTACACACTTGGAAAATATCTTTTATGAAATTGTACTCAAAGTATTTTAAAAAGTCTAAAACTCAACAGTAAAAGCATGAACAACACAATTTTTAAAATGAGCAAAATATCTAAACCAGTGGTTCTCAACCTTCCTAATGCCACAGCCTTTTCATGCAGTTCCTGTGGGTCGTGACATTGAGAATCTCTGATCTAAACAAACATCTCCCCAGAAATGATATACAGATAATGAACAGGCATCTAAAAAAATACTCTACCTCCATCATTTGTAATCATGTAATTACAATTTAAAAGATACCACTACATACCTATTAGAATGGCTAAAATTTTATAAAAACTGTCTATACCAAATGTTAAAAATGATGGGGAGAAACATGGATTCATTGATGGTAAGAGTGCAAAAAGTATAACCACCTTGGAAGACAGTTTGGACAGTTTTTTACAAAGGTATTATACATACTAATACAAGATGAAGATATTAAAAAAAAACTTTGTGCAGAAAGTAGGAGGCAGGGAGGAAGAAGTATATGTAGGTTCATATTATCTGTTCAATATTTGTGTAAAATAAATATCCTAAAAATAAGTTATTAATTTTATGAAGTAAAAAACTAATACTAAAAATAATAGGTTAAGTGTTAGCATTCACTATAATTTTTGTGATATCTTTTATAGCAGAATTAATCTAAAAATTATCTATATTGAGAAAAGGAAACACAAATGCCCAAGGTCAGTAATGATATGAGGTAAATAATTATACAGATAATATTTTACAGGGGATTTCATAAGGATTAAGAATATTTGCTAAATTCAACTCCACTGAAAAATTGAATAGGCAAATTATTGGGCAGGGAAATGTAACTATTGGTTGAATGTAGAAGGTAGAAAAATAAAAAATAAAAGCCATAAAACGAATATGGAAACATTTAAAAGAATTATTTCTACCAAAATATTATGCCCATATAATTTCAAGGATACTTTTTAGAAGGAGGTAAATCTAGTTCTATCCAAATAATATCAATACAGAGAAAAGAAGGAAGAATTGTTTTCTCTGTATTGATATTATTTGGATAGCACTAGATTTACCTCCTTCTAAAAACACACAAAAGCACACACACAGAAACATGAGAAAAACAGGAGTTGTAGGCAAATATCTCTTATACAAGATACAAACTCCTACATCAAATGTTTGCAAGCATAATCCAACAGTCTATGTGTACTATATCTACCTTTTTTATGAACTTATTTACTTACCTATCTACTTACCTATCCATCTCTATAAATTTTTTCTACTCAAAATTAAATATTCGGGGGGCTTGAGATTATTTTTTAATCCTATTTCTGGATTTTGATACCCTTGCATTTTTTCATGAATGAATTCTTTTAGAGATCAATAAAAGGTTTCTGAGCAGTTGAAGCGCTGCTGCCCTGTGTCAAACTGCCAGTTGGTGTGTGAAATGGTGTATTCCTTTCCAGGCTACTCAGACTTTATATATTACACTGTTGTGAAATCTCCTTCCTTCAGCACTATCCCCCTCGTCAGCCTACAGCCCTGGTTGGGGTCACCCTGGAACCCCAACAGACTATATTGTGGTTATAAGGGCAAGGGTAGGATTTGATTCAGTCTAATATGCATGTGCTCAGATGATTGGCCAATTGTTCTTTGCCGTCAACAAGAACTTGTTTAAATATTTTGTGTAATGAATTATGTAAATTATTTAATGTGAGGCAGGTTAATAATTTTTCAAACTAAGCTTGAAAACTTTGTGTTTTTTTTTTTTTTGATGAAATTTTTAACATTTTAAAAATATCGTTCCCTTGCTGGGCAAGAACATCCCCCAATAACATACAGCCATGGCACAGATTGTAAAAGTGAAAAAAAAAAAAAAAAAAAAATATATATATATATATAACCAGAGAGAAATTTTGCACTTAAATAATTATTCTGGTTTTATCTGTGACTCATTTTAAATATATCCTTATTGTTACATGATTTGAGGATAAAATTTCAGTTCTTATCTTTATCTAATGCTTTATTTTTATTATCTGTGATATCATTGCATATAAAGAGGTCAATGTTAATATTTGTTTGTCATTAGCATTTAGCAATTCTATATTTTCCACAAGGCAGTACTGTAAAATTAAACACACCAGAATTACATTGCTTATACCTTGTTTTTTCTACACTAATTCCTTCAACAAGTAGATTTGAATAATTGATTATATGTAAGTATAAAAGTCAGTTTTTCAGAGGTTGTGATTTTAAATTGTTTCTACTCACAGTTTTAAGACCATGTACATGTTCACCATTGATGTAAACATGCTCTCACTATGTCATGTGCCAATTCATTTTGTGTCTCTCTTCATATTAAAATAAAATGTGTTTTGAAATATGAAGTATAACATAATGAATATTTCTGAGGTAAAATTACTGAAGTAGCAAAAAATGCATAGAATACATAAAATAACCCAAATTTCTAGAATGTGGAATTAATGCTGACAACATAGTGTGCTGTGTACTTACAGTATCTGTATTGTTGTCATCCATATTCTAGAGGTTCTCTGGGGATTCTCTTTTTTTGCTGAAGGAATTTTATTTACATGTTAGATTTCATCTTCTAAAAAAATTATGAAGTAGAACAGAAGGGTGTTTCCTTCTTAAAGTTTTATGTACCCAACTTTTCTTCTCCTGATGTGGCAACTGGGATTATGTTTAGGCCATGCACTAGAAATTTTGCCAGAATACATTGGAACAAGAAATGAAGAAAAGACAGGAAATACCCAAGTTTGACATGGACAGAAAATCTTCAAGTTTTAACAAATTAGCAATCTTTTCATTAAAATAGTCTAAGTAATATTGCTATTGTTTTTATAATTTTAGCATAAGCATACCTTGATATTTCACATATTTAAATTGTTTGGTATATTTAATTTTAATTAGTTAATGTATTACTATATATTTGTATTTCTTAATTAATTTATGACCAAGATAGTGCTTAGCATATTATGCTTTGGAGCTAATTCAAATTATTTGATCCAAGGTATAGGGTGGTCATTTCTTCCCCTCACCATAATTACTGGCTCAGACTGCCCAGAGGACAAAAATCCAGTTCAACTATCTTCCTACTCTGGCCTTTTTCTCTCTTCACCATCCCTTCCCCCCCACCATTTTGGCATAAATCTCTCATTTGTTAGGGGTAAAATTAGTAGGACCAAGCCTCAAATTTACCACATGACATATGACTTCATGGCAGAGTCTCTGTATGGAATTCTGATGCTTTCTTGCCTATTTTAGAATTAGGTGATGCAACCATTAATCCTTTTGTACAGTCCAGAGTCAATATAAATGAACATAAATTAAACACACAAAGTATTTCTTTTTTTTTTTGGCTGGAGCTGGGTTTGAACCTACCACCTTCGCCCTACTCCTTTGAGCCACAGGCGCCGCCCCACACAAAGTATTTCTGATGGGAGCAGGGATCATATATGGGAAGCAGGAGAAGTTTATAAAATGTGGAAACACTCACTATATGTATTAAATATTTTATTCACTAACTCTAGTAATGAAAGAGAGACTTTTTTAAATTATCCAAGAATAAATTATCTTCACATTAGAAAGGACCAGTAGTGGAAGCTGAGTGGCTGTACACTGAAATGAGTTCAGTGTTTTTACCTCCCACCCAACCTTGTGGCTTAGTATATGAAGCCATAGAGAATGAAAAAGAACATATAGTATCTTTGGGGGAACAATGTGTTTTTCTCAAGAATAAGTTATTGCAATATTGACAGCCATGACACAACCCTATAGATTTATCACATTCAGCAGTATAAAAGGTGACAAGCATTGCACTAAAGAATCAGAAATTAGTCTCAATTATGACACTCTTCCTATAGGAAGTAGGTAATTTGGAAAGTAATATGCTTTCTGTGATTTATAAAACTTCAGAAAAAGATTGATGACACAGAACAAAAACTAAGAGTCCAAGAAAAAGACAAAGTGTAAGTGAAATGAAAAGCAGAGAGAATTCAAGGCGTAAGTTGTAGGACAGCTGAAATGAATGATCTATATTAATATCTATAAGAAAGTTGACACTGCAGAAAATTTTACCAAGAGCTTGAATAACTACTTTTCAAATCTCTTCCTAAATGAAGAAGGAAAAAAAAAATAATGAAAAATAAAGAAATTTTACGCAGAGGTACCTGGCTTGTCAAATCCCATTCAAAAGGAAAAGGAGAACAACAAGTAAGATGAAAAAATATATATTTAATTTATTATTTATATATTTAGTTTATTATTTATTTTTAGCTTGTGGTAATCAATTTATATAAACCATTGACTTAACCATCTGCAATGGTGACATCCATCTCAACCGGCTCAAGACCGATGGAGGGATCTGCTTCACCATCTCAGGACGACTGTGAAGGTCAATAAGTCAATTGTGGAGTCTCATCTGGAAGCGATCCTAAGTTTTAGAACCTACATCTCCAGGAGCTTTTCTTGTAGTGATTCTCAAAGTCTTCTCAAAGGATCCGAACTGGTCCTTTGACTTTGCTTTTCCCTTCTCCTTTATTTCTCTGATCAACTCAGCACCCACTTTCTCCAGGGACTTCACATTATGGCTGGTGAGAGTAATTCTAACTCAGTGAATGGCCAGCTCTGGCTTCATAGGTGTTTTTTTCCTGTATCTTTAAAAGCCACCGCTGCAACATGGTTTCCTGATGGACTTGTGCCTTTATGAGCGCAAACAGCCATGACTCCAGCAAGCCTCCTCCACAACTATGAGTGCGTCTTCCTCGAAAAGCGAAAACTTTCTTAAAAGGACAATCTTAAACAGATGCAAGCACATAGGCAAAATGATTTTTTATATAATGTTCATTAAACATTTCTTTCCATTACGTGGGCTTCTTCACAAACTTTGTTATTTTATTAGTCGTTGTCAAACTACCCTTTTATGGAGAAGGGTATCTTTGCTATCTTTGTTGTTATATTTTCTAGATAGTAGTATTCTGACAACCACTTGTTATCAATGAATCACAAAAATGATCAGAAAAAAATTGAGACACCTTTCTTTTGAGGACTGAAATAAAAGCCCTATGCCTCTTCAACAAGGTAATGGACCCTCATTTTGCTAAGAGACCCCAGAGTTTTAAGTTTCCTGGCCTTGTCAGGACAGAAGCTGGCCAGGACTTCCCATTCCATTACTATTTATTACTAGTTTTTATCCAAACTGCCATTCTTGAAGCTTCCAAAGAACTTTTGGTAGGCATATTGTTGTGTATCACTGAGCAGTAACAGTCCTTTGTTCCTCCAGAGAGTGGATCAGGTACAACACGAACACTTTTGGAGAAGAAAGTTGCCAAAATTTTCTTTCCAGCACTTCAAGGCTTCACTTTTGTTGGTGGATTTTCACTGGGCAAAGAAATCCTCCCTGTCAAATGACACAGTCTGTGGATCAAACTGATAAATCCAGGTTTCATCATCCGTAACACTGTCAGAAACACATGTAGACTGGCCTCATCGAATCTGACCATCATTTCTTCACTCCATTCAACATTTGAGTCAAAGTGTGAGGAAGGTGTCAGGATGAGACTTTCCTGACTTAGAGATAATTATGCAGGATTTTGGACATTGCTGATGATATAATTCCTGATGCCGCTTCCAGTGTCCTTAAATGTCACTCAATTGTTTTCACGAAACATTTTTTCCCCACAGCCACAATTTTTCCTCAGTCATTGTGGTCACTGGACACCCACTCCTCTCCTCACCTTTCAGGAAAGGTTGGTCTCTTCAGAATTCTTAAAACCACCACAAAATTGTCATGCAGGAAGGAGCAATGTCCCCTGAAAGCGCATTACAAACACTCAAGGTTTTGAGACACTTTTGGTCCTCTTTTAAAAACCATAGCAAATCACTGTGTGGAAGTACTCTCTTCCCAGTTCCATAGGAGACCTCGGCTGCTGCCACGTGGACAGAAACCTATGAGGCCCTGCCAGCCACCCTGAGACGCAGAGCAAGTTGAAACCTGCATAGGTGAATCAGAAAGGACACCACTGTCGACAGTATTTCTTGGAAGTGAAATAATAAGCCATAACACAGCCTGTCTAAAAACTTTCATGGTGACCTTCACAGTGACCTTCATAACATATTTAAACAATGCCTTGTACATAGTAGTAACCATACCAAGAACAATAATAATACCATTCACACTATTCACACCAAGAACAATAATAATACCATTCATACTATTAACAATTCTCTAACACATCTGGCACTTTCATTCATTTCATAGATAATCTACACACAAACTAAACAAAATAAATTATTTTAATCATTCTAATTGGTATCATAGTATCACTAGCACACCACATGGTATAAACCTGGATCATCAACAACTAATTTTTTGAAATCACACAATGGTTTTGTCCATGTAGAACTAGAAAGAGAGGAGTGATGCATTTTGTATCATCTGGATTGTTTCTGTTGTGTCTGTTACATTTAGCAATGGAATTTCATGCATAAGAAGATAATATATATTTTCTCTTAAAATACAATAACAAATCTGAGTTCAACTATAAATATCTTTGCTGCTACATTACTTTATTACTTCAGTGGCACATTACTTCATCAGGCAATTTATTGGAAACTTTATACAGTCTTGCACATCACATCTAATAATATGAAAAGGAATCTAGTACTATTAGTGGTGAAGAGAATTCCATATGAATTAATGATATTTGACCAATTCTTGAAGTTTTAATGGCTCCATCTGTTTCTCAGTTTGTTAGAAATAGTTAATATTCTATTGCTTTTTCTTGTGACAGTAATTCATACATCTTACTGATGGTTACATGCATCCCTGAGCATGGAACCAACTATTGGCATTCAGAGAGGGTATGAAAGTTGCATTCTACACCTTACGCTACCTTAGAAGGAAGCCCCACAATTGCCGGGTATATTCTTCTTTATAAAATTTAGCCTTAAGGTTAGAAGACGGCAAAGAGATGGAAATAAATGCAGTATGTAACAAGCATATAATTATTACTGCAGAAAAGAAACAAAGTCAAATCAATTTTTTTATGTTCATTTGTATTTCATGTTCTCAAAATATTCTATAGATTTGCATATATTAATATTTATAGAATTCAGTTATTATTCAGTTGTCTAACATCTGACATTTCCTTTCATTTTCTTTTCTTTCTTTTTTTTTTTTTTTTGGCTGTATACTTTGCTTTTCTTATTTATAGTTACCTAAATCACGGTGCTCACTTGAAAACTAACTTTATGAATATGAGTCCAGACTAAAGCAAATATTCTAAGATTTTAACTATGATTTAATAGAAAAGGTATTAGGAAAGTTAAAGGAACAATTATAAAAACTAAGGTTTATTTTTGTTTCAACTGGCACTAGCACAATTGCAGGAAAATTTTCAATATAGGAACATATTTTTAGAAGCCAAGAAAAGGTCTAATTGCACTATGCAGGGTATTGGCAGCATGACATCAAAGTGGATATTCTTTCTGTAGAAAGTTGCTGACCTGACATCTGAATACAGACTTTATTGATTATGAAGAGTGTAAGATGTCTGGAATATTAGTTTTAGTGTCAAGTGATTCATGCTAACAGAGATGCCATTGGAAGGACAACTTTTAATTGAGACACATCTAAGAATGGACTTTGTAATATGTGTTAAACATTTAATCATTTAAAAATTATTAATAAAAATGAAAAATTTCATAATTACATCTTAAACTAAACCTAAATAGTATTTTGGGACATGTATAAATAGAAAATTCAGAACATTTATAAGTGGTTAATCATACGAGTGAAAATATATATGTAGAAGATATTTTTTCTTTCTTAAAGATTTTAATGTACACTTTATCTTCAAAATTAAAAGACAAAGAATTTTGCCTATAATATGCAGGGTGTTGTAAACATGGCTATAAACAGAGAAAATGGAAAATTGTAGCTAAATGTACATTTATTTATAAAATATTTATTACAAACTTTTACAAAATATTTACAAAATGTTCTTTACATGTTGGCCACCTCTTTGTAAAATTTTGTCATGAATATTTTGTACATAAAGATATGTTAACTATACCCATTTTCTGATGGCAATGTTTGGGATATCGTGTATATTTCTTAACTGCAAATATTTCAAATATTAAATAATTAGAATCAAAAAGAGATAACTGAAGGATAGCTGAATTACAAAAAGACAAACTAATGATTAATTAATAGTTCATTTATTAATTGATGAATCTTATGGGTAGTTAGAAACCTTGATTAGAACACAATTAAATGTATCACTAGGTATCAGCATGTTCCACAAACATGGATTCAACACACTGTGGGTTGAAAATATTCAGAAAAAAAAGTGGATAGTTACATCCGTACAGACTCCTTTACTTGTCATTCCCTGAACAGTACAGGATAATAATGACACATGTTTACATCATATTAGGTATTAAAAGTAATCTAGAGATGATTTAAAGTATATGGAAGAATATATGTAGGTTATATGAAAACACAGGGATTTAAACATCTGAGGATTTTATTAATAGTATCCATAGAAGGGCTTGGAGCCAATTGCTAAGGGTACCAAGGAAAGACTGTATACATAATCAAATTTCAAATGTTATAAAAACTAGTTGCTGGATAGCAAAATTTAACAGCAAGTACACTACTTTTAGAGATTACCTGTAGAATTAGCATTAACTTTGCATTAGTACATTATTTAATTTATCCATGGCATATCAAGCATTTTTTGGTGCCTAATTTACACATAGGCTATGGTAGGGTCATCAGATATTCTCTATTATTGACAAAGCTCAGTTTTGACCCTAGACATATCTGAGCTTACATTTTTAAAAACCTATTTAAATCAAAGGCATATTGAAGGCTATTGACATAGAGGATGTTGTTATTATTATTGTTGTTGTTTACGTTTATTTGACTCTTTATAATTATTGAATAAAGAGTTGTTTTCACTGCCTTTTCCATGTAACGAGTTGTAAGGAATTTGGGAATAACTCTATTTGTAGAGTGGACATTGTTAGAGGTAGAAGAAATCTATGAAGAGAAATATAAATTTTATGACATTTATGTGCCATACAAAGTCCAAACAGCAGACAGAAAGAGATGAGTGTGAAAATTAAAATTTACTGTAAAAGATTCTAGAAAGTAATCAAGTTTCAAGACATTGGTAATTAGTCAATGTAAAGAGGACATTTTTGAAATCATCAAGAAAAAAAGATATGTATAGGAATAGATACTCGTAAAAATATTTCTGTTAAAAAATATTTCAATTACAGGGTTATATGGTGTATGGCACAACTCTTGGGGGCGGGACACGACTATAAGAGGGACTTTACCTAATATATGCAAACAGTGTAACCTAATTTTTCTATCCTCAATAAACCTGAACCAATAAAAATAATAAAAAATAAAAATATTTCTATTATAAATATTTTCAAAATTGGAATTCAAAATACTATGATTGATTAATTTAGGAATACAATTTATGGTATTCAGGTTTTTTATTGTTTTGTTTTAATAGGAAGAATATTCAAAACACAACAGCTGTATTGATTATGGGGCTAACCTATTTGTTGTGTTAGGGGTCAGAAAAAAATACCTCAGAAAATGTATTAAGGGCGGCACCTGTGGCTCAAAGGAGTAGAGCAACTGCCCCATACCCCAGAGGTGGTAGGTTCAAACCCAAAAAAAAGGTATTAAAAGCAGTCTCAGAAGCAAATTTTTCTCTGACCTTTTCCCGCTTATCTCTCAATCTCATTCTTGCTTGAGGCTGGTAGGAGAAAGCTAAAATTCCCCTTCCGCAAGGCAGGTCATGGAAACCAGAAACTCTTTTCCTCAAAGCCAGACATAAAACCAAAATACATTATGCTCTAACTTTGCTCTGTCTTCTGTGGAAAAATTGCCCAGACAGAATTTATCTGAGCTACCTTATTTGACTGTAGGTAATCATTATAATCTGTCTATCCTTATATCCTGTAATTTTTTTTTTTTTATCATTTATTTTGTTTTATAGTAGCATAGCCACTCCAGCCTGGTTGCTATATGCATGGTTGATCTTTATTTATTATTTTACTTTCAATCCATTTGTATTTTTAAGGCTAAAGTGTATTTCTAGATAGACTATTCTTGGATTATATATTTTATGTACACAGTCTTTGGATTTGATTAAAATATTTAATAACATCTGTAATCTTAGCAGTCTGGGAAGCCGAGGCGGGTGGATTGTCTGAGCTCAGGAGTTCAAGAACAACCTGAGCAAGAGTGAGACCCCCATCTCTAAAAAATAGCTGGGCATTGTGGCAGGCACCTGTAGTCCCATCTACTAGGGAGGCTGAGGCAAAAGAATCAATTGAACCCAAGAGTTTGAAGTTTCTGTAAACTATGATGCCATGGCATTCTACAAAGGGCATCAAAGTGAGACTCTGTCTCAAATAAATAAATAAATAAATATAAAATATTTAATTAATTTATATTCAATGTTATTATTCATATAGTTTGACTTATGTCTGCCATTTTACATTTTTAAAATTTTTATAGGTCTTATGTCATTTTTTTCTCTATTTCTCTTTTATTGCTTTCTTTTGCATTAAGTATTTTCTAATGTAGTTGTTTAATGTCTTTATTGATTCTTCTCATTATATTTCATAAGATTTTTTTAATACTTACTCTAGGGTTTACCATAGGTGTCTTAACTTACCAGAATTACTTTACTATTTATAAAAGTTAAACTCCAATTATGTGTAGAACTGTTACTCCTATATAGTTCTATTCCCTTTCCATTTTTATGATATTTTTATCATGCATATTATATATGTCAATGTTATTAACCCATTAATACATATTATAATTATTACTTTTATCTGTAGTCATTTCCTTAACACAGTGAAGCATACTCGGAGCTGAGAGTGAAAACAATGGCAAGGTTCTCTCTGGGAGACATTTCTACCCTAGAAGGTGAGCACTTAATGGAATGGATAGTACAGCTTATCTCTCCTGGCGTGGAACTGGTGTATCAGGCAAGAGTGAATAGGACTCTTGTCTTCTCAGCAGGTAATGTCCTTCCAAAGTACGGCCTCAATTCTAGCAGTGGGTGCTGGGAGTAAGAAGGGAAATCCTTCCTTTTCACTGTACATTCCAGAGCTTTGTGTCAGCAACAGGTTTCTAGGGATAGAATAATCAATGCTTGCATCCTACTCCTTCCAAAAAGAAAGCCCTTTATCTAAGTGCTATAGTTGACAAACATGTTATACATAAACTACATTTCCATATTTTGAGGCCCAGTATACATTTTTTATGCAATTACTTTAAATCAATGAGGTGAAGAAAGAAGAAAAATATGCATTATTATTGTCTTTAAAACATATATAATTACCTTTACAAGTGCTCTTCCTTTCTATATGTGGATTGAAATTACCATCTGGGATCATTTTCTTTCAGCCTGAAGAATTTCCTTTAGTGCTTTTTGCAAAATATTCTGGTTGCAACAGTTTTTCTTAAAAAAAAGTTTTTCTTAAAATAAAAAAGTTTTTTTATTTCTGATTTTTTTTTTTTTTTGGTACTGTTAGCTTGTTTCTGTTTTTTTTTTTTTTTTTTATCTGAGAAAATCTTTTGTTGCCTTTATCTTTTTAATAGATTTGCTGGTTATAGAATTTGTGACTCTTGGTAGACAATTGTATTTTTTGAACACTTTGAATATGTTATTTCAGTCCTTTCTGGCTATCATTGTTTATGCTGAGAAGTCAGCTATTAATCCTATCAGATTATTTTGTAAATAATCATTTTTGCTGCTTTCAGGATATTTTTTCTTTTCTTTGATTTTCACCATTTTCAGGATGATGTGTCTGTGAATCACTTCATGTTTTTACTACTTGAAATTCAATACACTTAATCAATGTGTAGGCCTATGTTTTGTTTTGTTTTTATAACAGATTAGGCAATTTTCAGCCCTCATCTTTTCTTTCTTTCTCTCTTTTTTTCTTTTGAGACAGAGTCTCACTTTGCTGCTCTTACTTCTTTTATGTTTACATGGAGGGACCTGGGAGCTATCTCCTGAGTAAAGTATCTCAAGAATGGAGGGAAAAGTATCCAATGTACTGAGTACTTCTATGAAACCAACTTATATTTACTTACACTTTCTTATGAAAGATAGAACACAACTATAGCCCAGGATGAAGGAGAGAAATGGAGTGGAAAGGAAGGGGAGGGGGGAGGTTTGATAGAGGGTAAAAGGTGGAACCACACCTATGGAGCATATTGCAAGGGTACAAGTCAAATCTGTCAAGTGTAGAACATAAATGTCTTAACACAATAATCGAATAAAGGAGGCAAAAGCTATGTCGATTGGTTTGATGTAAGCACGTCAGATTGTATAAAAAAATCAACACATTGTACCCCACACATGCATAAATGTTTCATGATCTATGTGTATATGATTTAATAAAAAAAAAGAGTAGAAGGAAGAATTTAAAAAAATAAAGTGACTAATTTAATGGATTATTTCAGAGAGGTCTATCTCCACTACCACTGCTGTACAAACATATAGTTTCCACCTTAGATGTCATTATTTACCAGAGCATTCCAGTCATCAGGATGGCAGCGGTTTGAGTAGGGCCCTCTTTCCTTACCACAGCTTTTAAATTGCACCAGCTGGTGCTCTATTGTTTACAACAGTTCTCTGGATACTAAGTTGCTTTGAAGACTAATCCAATTAAATTCTTACTCCTTTTAAAGAATAGTTGAGGTAAAAAAAAAAAAGTAGTTGAGGTTTTTACTTTAGTTTTGTTCTGACCTCAGTAGTGCTCCTTCCAGCTGTTTTTTTTTTTTTTTTTAATCATAGCTATGTACATTAATGCAATCATGGGGTATAATGTGCTGGTTTTATATACAATTTGAAATATTTTCATCAAACTGGTTAACATCCTTCCAGCTGTTTTAATGCAGGTCTCTTTGACAAACTAGCTGGCCTCTTCAGTCTGTACCTTGGATGTCTTTTTCAATTCTTTTGAAGACAAACTCCGCTATTCATGACAGCAACTTTAGGCTTCAATTTATTATGTATATGAAGTCAATTTCTCTGACAAGAAATTAAATGCTCTTGGTATTATGGCCTATTGCTCTCCCACTCTCCCTACAAGGGCAATGGCAAGCTTCCCTCTGAGAGTCATCACTACTCCAGAAAGTGAGCTTTTATGTGAGCAGACAATAGCTTAGAGTCCTCTTACTTTATTCTTCCGGCATAGGAATACTGTTTTGGGAGCTGAGGCCAGAGAAATTAAGGCTCTTGTCTTCTCAGTATGTGATGAACAAAGTAGAGCTTCAGTTCCATGAGTGGGTATTGGGAGTAAGAAGGGAGCCCTTATGACTTCACCATACTTTGCCTCAGCAATAGGTGCCTGGTAATACAATAAGAAATGCTTATATCCTACTCCCCCCCAGAAAGAAAGTTCTAATCTGGATGCTAGGTTGGGAGGAGGCCTAGTGTTCTCTTATGCAGCAGTCTCTACTTTCTTGAGCTAAAAGGAGAAGGGAGGGAATGGTCTTGGTCCAAATATCATAGATCCTCACTTTTCTTACTAATTGTCATAATTTCTTAAATAAATGTTTCTTCATTTGTTATTCCATTATAGGATCATTTCCAAAAGGTTTAATCATCATATTACATAGTTTTCACCAGTTTCAGTAGGAGTAAATCAGCAGAGCCCCTTACATTATCATGTTGAAACTCAATTCATTGAGTTGAAATATTTCAAAATGGAGTTTTATGTTAATTGGCTAATCCAAGCTTCTGAGGACTATTCAACAGCATTATTCTCTTATAGTTTATTTTGCTCTTTACATTATTTTTATTTATAATGTACCAGGTTACAATTTTAATGCCCTATAATTTTTTTCAAATTATTCATGTCTTATTTATTTATAAGGAACTCTGTAATAATGACTTGCTCTTAAATGGAATAATTATTTTTAACTTCCTTTTACAGGTTTTAAAAGACCATGCAAACACGAACATTAGACTAAAAAAAACAATAGGAACCAATGTAGTAATTCTTCACTCTCATAGTTATCATGTTGACGTTCACATATGTTAGTTGTCCATGGCCTGCGTATGTAAGTAATGCAGAGGATGGACCATAAGACACTCAATCTTTTTATAGTGAGATATTTCCATAGGTAAGCACTATGCTCATGTCAGACCCTATACACAAAGACCACACACTGTGAGCCTACCTCTGTGATTACTCTTGAACACATAGAAACTGACTTTAGTATTGATGAAATGTCACACAACCTTAAACCTATGTCTACATGTAGTACTATTAATTCATAGGTAGATTTTTAAGAATGACTAAGATTTATTGCAAAATGTAACATGAATAAAAAGTAAATTAAAGCAGCTCGAGTCAATTTACATGCTACTTTAGAAACACATTAGTTTTATTTTCCATCTTTCCAAAAGACAAATGATTATGAGCTAAGCTCTTAAAATGAAACTTGTATACTATTCAAGTAACAAACAAAATGCCCAAGTCTACATTGGCATAATTTAACAACTGCAATTATTGGGCAAAGCAGTCTGTGAAATTAATGGTCTTTGCATGCAGAGTTTCTGAACTTGTACTATAGTGATTGGGAAAGGTGTGTTTATCTTGAATCCACGATAGTACTTAATAGACTGTCCCCCAGTTACTAACATGATCCCTGGTGTAAAATGAGTATTGTCACTTCAAGAGTTAAGAAAGTCACTAAGTCTCTCATTTTCTAAGAACAAGTTTTTAATCACAGGAAGAACTGAACTTGTGATATAATGAACATGCTAGTTTTTGCTTCAAAATACAATAATTATAAGAAAAACTTTATTTAATTCTTAAGTGTTATTAAATCGTGTAATTGTAACACTGATTTGACTTTAGAAAACTATTCAACAAGAAACTGAAATAGGCTAGATATTCACAAGTGTTAGTTATAGAACTTTTTAAGGAAACTTTTTTTTGTACATTAGTAATGCTTTGTTATAAAGACAAAATAACAAAACGTAATAATGTGAAAATAATACTAGTTGAAATATATAAAGTTTACCTCTTGACTAACTTTGAGTGTTTTACAGTTACAATTTCTTAAATTACTACATTACATTGGACTATGCAATGTCTTATGAAAACTGTTCTAGGTAGAAAAGATACTATCTGTATTTTAATTTTTGTAAATTACCTTAATATCATGGAACTCAGTATCCAAGAGAGAATCTTGTTTGTCATAACTAATGAGTGCCCCCTGGAAGCTGATGGCGGACTATTACCATTTATATGATCAGCCTATCTTGTCTAGACTCATTTGCAGTGATAGATAGATTAATGAGACTTCCCATATTTGTGTTCTACTTTATACTTTTTAGAGCAAAATAGCAGTGCCTTGTACTATATTCTAAAGATTCTGAAGAATGACCTTATAATTCTTTTGGCTTGTTCAGAAACGACAACCTCATTCTTAGCTTTCACCAGAAACTGTCAGCATCTTCAGAGTGAAAAACACAATATAACTTCAAAGTCAAATTTCACCTAGTGGGAAAAACAATAACTGGATTTAAGACAAATAAAGAAACAGAGAAAAAAGACTAAAAGATGATACAATTAGAGATTTCTTATTGTCATTAATAATAAATTACTGAACTTAATTTTAAAGCAATGATTATTGGATTTTATGAGTAATATTTAATGTTTAAAATGAACATTAACTTGTTATTTATTCAATTGTATCTTTAGGCTACTCAGGGACATGGTGAGGATAAAATGAGATGCATTCATTAATACTTAGTACGGTGTGTGGCATGGAGTTAGTTTGTATATTTTGCTTATTATTATTATGGTTATATCTTACTATAACCTTTACTGAAGAAGGCAGTAATGAGAACACTATGGGGGTAGTTCTACATGCTGATCCCAGTGATATTTCTGTCCCATGAAAAGAAATACTAATCCTTTGTCAGATGAAAAGTTTGCCAATCTTTGCTTCCATTCAGTGGGTTGTCTTCTCACTTTGTTGTCTCCTTTATGGGCAGATGTTTTTTAGTCTGAAGTGATCTCATTTGCTAAATTTAATTTTTGTTATCTATACTTTGGAGTATTACTCAAGAAGTCCTTGCTCAGACCAATGTCCTGAAGCATTTCCCCAAAGTTTTATTTTAGTAGTTTCAGGACTTAGATTTAAGTTTTTAATCCATTTTAATTTAATTTTTTATATGACAAGAGATAAGGGTCTAGTTTCATTTTTCTGCCTATGCATATCCAGTTTTCCCAGTACCTTTTATCAAGAGGACTATCCTTACTCCATTGTATCTCCTTGACCACTTTGTCAAGGATAAATTTAGTATGGATGTGTGGATTTATTTCTGGTTCTCTGGTCTGTTCCATTTGTCTGTGTTTGTTTCTATACCAGAATTGTGCTGTTTTGGTTACTATAGCTCTGGAGTATAATTGGAAGTCAGCTAATGTGATTCCTCCAGCTTGGTTCTTTTTGCTCAGAATGTCTTTGGCTATTCTGGGTCTTTAGTGGTTCCATGTAAATTTTAGGACTTTTTTTTTTTTTTTTTGGTATCTGTGAAGAATGTCATTGGTATTTTGAAGGAGATTGCATTGAATCTGTAGATTGCTTTGGGTAGTATGGCTATTTTAACAATATTTGTTTTTCTAATCCACCTGCATGGAATATCTTTGCATTGTTCTCTTCAATTTCCTTCCTTCCTCCCTCCCTCCCTTTCTCCCTCCCTCCCTTCTTCCTTCAGTCTTCTTTGAGACAGAGCCTAACTCTGTTGCCTTGGGTAGAATTGAGAATTGTCTTAAGTCTTTGGTCTCTGAAGCCACATCAGCACTGAGAATTTTCCAAGCCTAGTAGTGCTGTGATTCTCACAAACTCCTGGTGATTTTGCACTGATGGACTTGGGTAAGATATAAGAGAACTCCCTGGATTACCAAGCAAAATCTGTCACTGTCTGTCCTGGGATACTGGAGTAGGGACAGGAGTGACACGGACACTCCCTCATGGACAACAGCATGAGACCACTCCTAAAGCCAACCTATTCTTAGCCAAAGTCAACGGTGACTGTTGCCTGACTACCTCTTAAGTACATTCAGAACCCAAAGGCTCTTTAGTCAGGAGGTGGTGAATTCTGCCAGGACTGGTCTTTCCCTTCTAAGTTAGCATGTTTTCTTCTGTCCTAACTGGGTCCAGCAAGTCCGTTCAGGAACTAAGGCCTGGACTCAGGGGTTTCAAGGGACTGTTTAGTCCTTTGTTTTACTTTGACTGATCTGGTACCCAGGTTGGAAAATGAAGTCCTCTGAGCTCTTTCCTTTCCTTTCCCCAGTGAAAGAAGACTTTCCCTTAAACATGCCACCTGTAATTTGGGGAAGGATAACTGGCTTGCTATAGCTGCTGATGTCTTACTGGGTCACATGTATCCAAGGTCAACCAGCTTTGAGCCACAACGGTCACAGGAATAGCCCAAGGAATTCAGCCTTTGCGGCCTATGTTGTGAATTTACTCCAGGTCCCAACCTTCTTTTTGTGGGGCTAGCTAGAAATTAGTTTGGGGGGTAGAGAATTTCCCTCTGGCCAGGTTGGTCAAAATACTCCCTCCATGGGCACTGGCAGAATTCTATCTTGTGCTGTGTTCCCCTGGGCCACCATGATTTCAATGCCACCTCCTACAACCATTTCATTCTCCCTCCTCTGGGCACACATATTCTCTGTCTCCTTGGAGTGGAGCATGACACTGCTGGGGGAATGGAGGAGTGAATCAGTTAATGTAAGATTGTCTTTCTGCCCTCTTCAGTGCCTCTTCCTTGATATGATGTTAAAATTAGGTAGTGTGATCACTCTCATGATATTTGGTTCTTCTGAAGGTGCTTGTTTGGCTTGATAATTGTTGAATTAGGTGTTCCTGCAGAGGGAGAATCACTGGAGATTTCCATTTGGCCATCTTGCTCTGCCTTAATGTAATAATTTTATCTTGCTAACTCCATTTACAAAGTAATAAAAATATGGAAAAATATTTATGAATGAATATACCATTACAGCGTTGTTTAAAGTGATGATTAAATTCATTTTTAGTAATGCCATTTCTAAATACATGAATTATAGCATGTATAGATACATGAGTTATAGCAACTTTTTAAGTTTTGGTATTTTTGAAAATTCACAGATATTAGGTTATATTATACTGATATATATTAAGAGAAAAAACAAAAAAGAAATTGCATAAGTTTGTACTAGGTTCTACTATGAATAAAAGAAATTCAAAACAAAAATGGCTTAAACACGAGAGAAATTGTTTGTTTGTTTGTTTGTTTTTCTAATTAAGGTTAGGAGTTAAGTAGCCACTACTGGTAGTTCAGTTTCAAGAAAATCTCAGGGACCTAGTCTCATTCTATCACATCCTTTCACCATAAATAAAATGTGAACTTCATCTCTGGGGTGTTGTCATATTCACATTTGAGAAGAAAATGGTATTGAGTAATAACTTAAGAATAATTTTATAAGTAAACATTCTTAGATAGATAAAATGGTCACTCATTCCAGAGAGATTTAGAAATATGTTTCCTCTCCAAAGACATTACCTTAGATATTCAGAGACATTCCAGGATAGGAAAGTGTTTTTCCTATTAGCAGGAAAATATTTACAACCAAGATAATAAAGTGATATCTTTATCAGGGGAAAATTATAAGATTAGTACTTTCTACTAGATGAGTGTCCCTCAGCAGTGATACAGATCTGTGTGCATAGTATTTTTCTGGGTCTTCCATGAATATTTGTCCTCCTATATTTGGGGATGAGGCTAGGAGCCCTGAAGTGAGCCTGAAGCTCATGCTGACTCTGTTCATTGACTCCAGATCAACTGTATAGATCCATTCAAACTTACTGTTTTCTTACCAACCAAATTATGGAAGTGTGGCAAGTCTGAGATCTTGCTGCTTCTAAGGAATCACTTGACTGCTCGATGTAGATCAAAAAGATGAAAAAAGGCAAAGCATAATAAAGAAGGGTTCCCAGAATCTTACCATAGGATTAGTCAAGAAGTCAAACAAAATTCTAAGGGAGGTTGGGAATTTTAGTATTTATCATGGATACATGACCAGCATAATTCTCAGTAATTTTATTATGGAAAAGGTAAGCTGATCCTATAGGACAGCTTGTTGGTTATTGTCCTGTTGCAGTAATTATGCTTAAAAGGAAAAGAGGAAGGAACTGGCAAGAAAACAATGAAGAGCAAAATAAAAAACTCAATGTATTTTCTCTGTATATTCACACACAAACAAATATCAAGAGATCTGAATAATATAAATTAGTCAATTGTCTATAATGGGCAATCAATTAAGAATATTGAGTCAAGTATTTAGAATGCAGTCCTGTGTTCCTTTATGACCAGGATACATGCTAGGGGATTCATTATTTGGCAATTTTATTCTCGTGCAAACATCATAAATAGTACTTACACAAATCTAGATTGGATAAACTACTACACATGGAGGCTATATCATATAGCCTATTGCTCCTAGCCTAAAGACTAACACTGCATGTCATGGTACTAAATACCATATGCAACTCTATGTGGGCAAAAGACTTGAACAGAAACTTCTCTGAAGAAGACAGGCACGTGGCTTCTAAACACATGACAAAATGCCCATCATCTTTAATCATCAGTGAAATGCAAATCAAAACCACTTTGAGTTATCACCTAACTGTAGTAAAATGAGCCCTCATCACAAAATCCCAAAACCACAGATGTTGGTGTGAATGCAGAGACAAGGGAAAACTTCTGCACTGCTGTTGGGAATGCAAGCTAATATGACCTTTTTTGGATAGAAGTTCGGAGAATACTCAAGGACGTACAAGTAGGCCTATGGCTCGATCCTGCAATCCCTCTGCTAGGTATATACCCAGATGATCAAAAATCATTTTACAACAAAGACATTTGCACCAGAATATTTATTGCAGCCAAATTCATAATTGCCAAGAAAACAGCCCCAGTGCCCATTGACCCATGAATCAATTAACAAATTGTGGTATATGCACACCATGGAATACTATGCAGCCATAAAAAAAGATGGAGACTTCACAACTTTTTTGTTTACCTGGGTGGAGCTGGAACATATTCTTCTTAGTAAAGTATCTCAAGAATGGAAAAAAAGTATCCAATATATTCAATACTACTATGAAATCAATATATAACCACCCACACATTCATATGAATGGTAAAACATAACTATAGTCCAGAAAGTAAAAGGGAGGAAGATAGAGAGGGGAGGGGAAGGGAAGGCTGGGAGGAGGGTGGGTATCTGGGGGGACCTCAACTTGTGTGTATAATGCAATGGTACATTTCAAAACTATTAAAAAAAGAGTTTAATTGTTTTACCTCAACAAATAAGTAAGCAAGGTGATGGATGTGTTCATCAGTTCAATGTAAGCATTTCACATTGTATATCAAATCAGTACACTAAACCCCATAAATGCATCAATGTACACAGTTATGATTTAATAAAAAAAAATAAAAAAGGCGAAAAATAAACAGAGAAAGCTATAGTAAAACAAACAAACAAACAAAAAGAGTAGTATGATATTATGGGGCCGCCATCAGATATGTAGCCCATTACTGACCAAGAACTTATTATGGGCACCTGACCATAATAGATTTTAAACTTCAGCCAGATTTTAGGAGAAATGTTAAAACAAAGAGTAAAGACAAATGCTGACAAACAACTTTATAGTAAGAAATTTTTAAAAAGCTGAACTTTCATCCAGTGTGTCTTCTGGAAAATACCTAGTTGACACTCAGAACAAAGGATGTTGTCAGAATATACACGAATGGGATATAAGAAAACAAATGTGTTAAGAATCTTAAGACATTAGGGCACTGCTTGAGAATGTGATCACTAGTTTTGGTAAAAATTGATTTGAATAGCTCCAGGGAGTTGACCCGGCCTCTTTGGCATATTGATTATATTGAGTTAAGGCCACTGAGAACCACCAGATAAAAGAAAGATTTTCTTCTGTAAAGGCAATTTACATTTATTAAGGAAATTTCTACTTGTTAAAGGTACCTCCCTCTCCCTGTACCAGGAAGGGAGGACTCTTAACAATATTATCAGTGAAGAATAATCTTGAAATGTGTATAACAGACATTACTAAACAATTTGTATTTACCACGCTTTTTCTGGTCACCTTTCTAGAACTTTTCTCTTCCCTTCAGAAGCCCAAACCCCTTTTCTTTTAGTCTAAGGTGGTATAGAAGCCCAAGTTCTAACCATCCCTTTGGGTTACTCGTTGCTGTCTGCAATTGTATGCCTCACTCTTGGAGCCATGGTGTGTTGAAAAAAGACAGTTCAATAGTTTCTAAAAGGGAATAAAGTACTCGTGATACTCATCATGTACGCACCATGGACACACCATTCCTGGCACTATGTAGAGATCCTCTCGCCTCTTCTGTGTTTCCCCTTCACTCTATTTCTGCTCCAGGATTCCCTCCTCAATTTCTCTTGGAAACTCTTTCCCTGACCAAGTCTCCCCACTTTAGCTTTCCCAACACTTTTTTTTTTTTGTCGTTTTTTTTTTTTTTTGTAGATGACCTGCTTGTGAATTTTATATACTGGCCTGAATTTTGCCTTTTCCCTCGTTTCTTTAGGTCCATTATTTCACTACCATTCTCCAAACAGTGTAACCAAAGCCCAAAGAAGAAAACCAACAAGTTTAAGTTATTTCAGAATGTCAAGGATGGAGGGGGAAGGGTTGGTTTGGGTCAACAACTGAAGTGGTTTCAGACCAAATTTTGTTTGTAGCAAGAGGGTGAAGGGTGGAAGTGGGTAAACAAAGCTGCAAATGCATGCACTTCAGCGAAGTGTTAACAAATGTTGATTTTTCATATCTCAATACTTGGAGTCCCCTGTGTTCCACTCTCCCCATAAGTGGGTGCACAGAGATGGGAAGTTTCTCATTGTGCAGATAGAAGGTTGCTTCCAGGAAAAAACTTTCAGTAAAGCACTTTCAAATTTCTGAAAACAAAACAAGCAAAAAAGGAAGTTTATACAAAGATTTTGCTAAACTTGCAAAAACAATATGAGGAAGGTTGTGCCAGTGAAAATGACATTGTTTCAATTGAGTAAGATCTTGCTTGGAAACTGTAAAGAGGGCCTCTGTGCATCCCCTTTAAACCTGTTAGTGTGTCTTCCTTGGAAGGTTTGTATGGCAGGAATATAGATTTGAAACTGGGGCTGGTTTGTTTTTAAAAGCAGTTGAGTCTCATTTACTTTGAATGTAGATGTCTTACAGATTTTTATTTACTTAAATATATATATTTTATATCACCTTATAATGTGATTTGATTTAAATTGGATACTAATAGCAATATCTCGCTAGATGATAAGAAATTAATCAGGATTTCTTTGAATGACTTTTTCCCCTTTGAGTTTATTGGAATTACACATCTACAATTCCAAGGTGTGGGGGCAGAGAGATAGGGAGGGAGACAAAAATGAATGAGACAGAAAGAGAGGAGGTATGTCTTGTAGCTCACTCAAAGATATATTTAAATATTCTAAGCAGTTTCTCAGTTCATTCTGGGGAGGAAGTAAAAAAAAGTATTAAAACTGTCACACATCAGATTTAGACCTTTGGTGGTAGTGATTTTGTTTTATTTTCTGTGATTAAACCTGTTTACTCATTTTCTGAAATTTTGCAGCAGGTATCAAGGCAGTTTAAGAAAACCTAATTGTACTGAATAAATTTAGAAGGATGTAATCTTGTTATTAATTGTCATTCATTTGTTTTATTTGCATATCATAATGGCCTTATCTATTTTCCAATTAGTTTCCCCTGTTTTTAGGTATCGGGTGATTCCAACAGAAAAATCTCAATGTATTTTATTATGGGTTTGGTAAAAGTGCCCGATCTAGCAGATAATTACACATTCCAAGACACTTTTATAGGCTTTTATTTCATAGCCCATGAAGCTCAATATTTCGTGAATTTTATAGTCCATGAAATAAAGAGCTGGTGTAGCAATAAGTTAAACCATTTAGGTTTCAAAAATGAATGTTAATTCTGAGATGCATTATGCTATAGGCCAGTTGTCTAATGAGTTTGAGAGTAATTTTTATTTTTATATATTTAGAACAACATATTCTTTATCATATAAATAAATTTTTACTCAAGAAAATGTCTAAGGACAGAGAAATCTGGCAAAATGAGGAAAGAATTTTTATCTTTGATTTCAGTCATAATATAGACAGGCTTACATCTGACCTTCCAGGGTTCATTTTTGAGCTATATAACCTGTGGTTAGTTTCGAAGAAAACCGTGAACTACTATCAAATACAGACAAACGCAGAACGTATAAAGAGTAAAAGTAATAAAAAAAAAAAAAAGCATCAACTTCAGTCTATAAAATCATGGAGTACTCATTCCTAGAATGGATCTTATGTTGAATGGAGGCTAAATATCTCTTATACCCTGTGTGAGAGGAATGAGCTTCTGTAGAAAATGCACATTTATATGAAAATAGACATAGGTTACTGCAATGCTGCCTAAATCTTAAAGTAGTGTTAGCAGTGTTTCTTAATGCGTGTTCCATGGAATACTAGCTTTGTTGGAAAAATGAAAGACTCTTGTGAAAGAGAATATTGTGGCTAAAAAAATCAACACTGCTTTAAACCAACTTGAATGTTTTGGGGGCAGGATTTATAAGAAATCTATATATGCAATGTTCAGGGAAATGCATAAGAGGGTGGCATACCTTGTACCATTTTCCAAACCCATGTAACTGTGGCACTCATTGTCCACAGAGCGTAAGTCAAGAGTAATTTTCTATATAATACCTTTAGTGAAAAGGTGAGTTAGGATTCTATGAATTCCCTTACTTCCTCGCTGTTCAGATAAGAATCCTTCACAAATAAAGATGGCTCTCTTTTAGTCTAATCTAACTTAGATTTAAAGAAATAGTTTTGTGAGAATGTTAAGAAAAGCTGTTTTTTTCTGCTCTTTCTATCTCAAGCTACCTACAAATCGGTCAATTATTTAAATAAAGTATTGAGAGCATGCCATATATTATACATACAAATGTATTGAGTACTCAAAGGGAAATAAAAGGGATTTATAACTTGATAGCAGTTTTTCTGAGACTCACTGTCTTCTACCATACTTCTGGTATCTCTGATATCACCCATTTGAACCCCTCCAAGGCCAGTAAGAAAATTCGGTGAGCCTTAATCACCCTTTGAATGGTTTACATATACTTAAAACTTTCAAGGGTCCTAACTGGTCAACCCTCTCACTGCCCCGTTTAAGCTGAAGTAATATTATGGGATAACTAAATAAAGAAATGGCCAACCCTAGTTTCAAACCCAGGTTTCAGATTGAAGAATTCTGTTTCTTTACCACCAAATTTCCTATTTAACAGATGATTCTATCAATGGGTAGCATTAACCAGGCTCTGGAACTGAGGCCAACAATTTAGGCTTCACAGATTATCCTTCTATTTAATAATTGTGTGATTGTGTGGGTATCACATAACTTTTTGGGGTTCAGGCTATTCATCTGCATAATTATGTTAATAATTATGTTAACTATACTTCACAATATGTCTATAGAAAGCAGATTTAATTTTTTAAAATAATTTCATTTTTTTCTTAAATGAAATATTAGTCAGAAATCCAATTAATAAAAGATATAAAGCAAATTTGTTCTGGATGAAAAGGGTATGACAGGTGGCATTGAAAAAAGGCAAGTCCTAATGTCCTACCAGAATCTCTCTGCCAGTCCTTGGTCGTGGAAATTCAATGAATGAATTAATGAGCCACCAGGAGTAAGCAACACACAGTTTTTGTTAGAGATAAGAGAAAGGAAAGAAGAAAGCCTCTTGAGAAGAGGAGTGGGTGGCCTGTTTCTGCTCCTTGTCGGGTGTTTATAGGTAGCTTTTCTCACCCTGCAAGCAGCAGCTTTGGAGTTATGGAATACATGTCCAATATATGTCACAACCATTTGGGGCCAAGGGCCTGTGGGCAGAAGTTAATTTTAAAACTGCCATTGTGTAGGAATGCAGTCTCTTCAGCCTGTGCCACTCCTCTGTGGGGGTGATGGCTAAGATGGAACATTGATCAAGCTGCCTTATTAACCCCTTTTTGGGGGTTCAGAAAATGGAGTGTATGTTCAGCTCTAAGTAAAGGGAACCTGTGTCACTGAAACTGATTCAACCTCAAGTTTCCCTTTTTTCCTCTTGCCTACTCCCAACACAGGCTATCTGCATCACAACTTTGCATATCAGGAGGTCTTAAAAATAATCTTCGAAATACATTGCCATGTTAATATTATCACATATGTAAAATTTCTCCACATAATAAATAGTAAATAAATTTGTGGTATTATGTAGCTAAATGAGGGAGGTGAAACTGTTCTCCAAACATTTTCTGGAATGCAATTCCTTCAAAACATTGTTTTGATAATTATCTAATGCCTGGGGCAGAGGGCAAGCACATTCATTCTTTTTTTTTTTTTTTTTTTTGTAGAGACAGAGTCTCATTTTATGGCCCTTGGTAGAGTGCCATGGCCTCACACGACTCACAGCAACCTCCAACTCCTGGGCTTAAGCGATTCTCTTGCCTCAGCCTCCCAAGTAGCTGGGACTACAGGCGCCCGCCACAACGCCCAGCTATTTTTTGGTTGCAGTTTGGCTGGGGCTGGGTTTGAACCCCCAAACCTCGGTATATGGGGCCAGCGCCTTACCGACTGAGCCACAGGCACCGCCCACATTCATTCTTTTTAATTACATTCTTATAATACCATAGTTTTAATCATATATGAGAATCATTTTCAGAATTCTAAACTGCCCTAAATACAATCCCTTTTAAGATTTGTATATTTACTAGCCCTCTGAAAAAAGATCAAATATGTTAACAGTTCTCATTTCCAAAATATAGAGATTTAGTAATGCATGATTTCTTCCTACTTTTTTGAAATTGTTATTATCATTTTTTAAATTTCAGAATATTATAGGAATACTAATATTTTTGCTACATGAATTGCTTTCATACAGTTTGAGTCAAAATTTTAACAATGCAAGAAAAAGGTAAAATGCGTTAATTCAGGCTATTCAAACAGTGACCACTTCCACATCAAAATTACTGCTTCAAAAATTAGTCCATATACAGTGAGAAGATTATAGACTAAGTAATCTGAAAAAGTATTTTTGTTGGGTTTGAATTCTCTCTTTTTTAGCAGCCTCAGCTAGTGGGCACTGAACATGTTAGGTGTGATTTTACTCATTCCCTTTTCCCTCGCACCTCTTTGATTTCCCTCCAATTTTACTCCCATAGTGTTGATTGATTAGTTTCTTTTTAATAGCCAGTACATGTGGTTGCTTTTCCATTCTTGCAATACTGCACTTAAGAGAATTGTCTCCAGTTCTATCCAGGTGTTGAAAAAAGTGTTCATTCATCATTTTTTTCTTTATGTCTGAATAGTACGTCATGATGTACATACACTACATTTTATCAATTGTGATCCTGAAATCTCACTTTATCAAAAAGACTCTTGGATTCAAATGTTTACTGCAGCACAATTCATGATCACACAGATGTGGAATCAACTCAAGTACCCATAATTTATCTTAATTTTTTTTGTACCATTTAAAACAGATAAATGTTCCCAAAAGGAATTTCTTGTAATGTATTATCAGGAAATTAAATCTAACTTAAAACATGTTCATACTTTTTAATGTATCTACCACAAATTAAGCAAATTTCTATAAAAAAATTTTAGTTGCAAAATAGAATAAGTAGATCCCAAATCCCCTATGAATATTTGAGGAGGAAAGAGGGGTCACTATAAATTTATTCATTATAAAAACATAGAAACTAATGTAAATTTTGTTTTTAATATTGTTAGTTTTTATCTATTTTTATACCAAAGATGCTTTATTAAATATTGTCCCTAGAAAATTCTTTCAAGTAAAAGGCAAAACAAGATTTAAATTGATTTATTATTGGCTTTCATTTTAAAATTCTTATTATTTATGTGCAAAATTTTAACAATACAAGAAAAAGGTAAAATGAGTTAATTTAAGCTGTTCAAATGGTGATCACTTCCACATCAGAATTACTGCTTCAAAAATTACTCCATATACACCAAGAATATTATGGACTAAGTATCTGAAAAAGAATTTTTGTTTGAATGTGTGTTTGAATTCTCTCTTTTTTAGCCTACTGCTGAAGGGCTAGTTTCTTCTTTTTTTAATTTTTTTATTTTCTGTAACTAGATTTAGGGGATACAAGTTATTTTCTCTTACATGACTAAATTGCATAGTGGAGACATATAGGTTTTTAATATACCATCACCTAATTAGTGTACATTGTATCCTAAAGGTAATTTTTATCCCACATTTCCTTTTCTCCCCCCACCTTTGAGTTTCCAATGTCCACTAAGCCACTCTGTATGACCATGCATACTGATTGATTAGCTCCCACTTTTAAGTGAGAACATGTGGTATTTGTTTTTATGTTCCTGGGTTACTTCACTTAGAATTATGGCCTTCAGTTTCATCCAAGTCTCTGCAATGACATATTTCTTTCTTTTGATGCTGAGTAGTATTCTATGGTATATGTACGCCACATTTTCTTGAACCACTCATCCGTTAGTGAGCACTTAAGCTGTTTTAATATCTTTGCAATAGTAAATTATACTATTATAAACATCAGTACATGTGTCTTTTTGTTATAATGACGTCTTTTCTTCGGGTAGATTCCCAGTAGTAAGCATGCTGAATTACACGATATATCTACTTTTAGTTTTTTGAAAAAAAATCACCATACTGTTTTGCATAGTAGTTGTGCTAATTTACATTTTCACCAACAATGTAAAAAGCATTCCCTTTCCCCTGCCTCCACACCAACATCTATTGTTTTTTGACTTTTTTGGTAATCACCATTCTGAGAGGGTTAGGGTGGTATCTCATTGTAGTTTTAATTTGTATTTCCCTAATGATTAGCGATTGGTTCTGCATTTTTTCATGTTTGTTGGTCATTTCTTTCTCTTTTAAAAAATGTCTGCTCATGTCTTTTCCTACTGTTTAATGGGGTTATTTGTTTTTCTCTTACTGATATCTTTGGGTTCCCAATAGATTCTGGGTATTAGGCCATTGTCAGATATATAGATTGTGGATCTTTTCTTTAGGTTGTCTATTTCCTCCATTGATTATTTTGTTTGCGGTGCAGAAAATTTTTAATTTATTTAAGTCACACTTATTTTTGTTTTTGTTGTATTTTCTTTGGTGTTCTAGTCCTATGTTCTTTACCTAGGCCAATGTCAAGAATAGTGTTCCTAAGTTTTCTTCTACTGTTCTTATGGTATCAGGTCTTACATTTAAGTCTTTAATCCATTTTGAGTTAATTTTTGTGTATGGTGGGAGAAAGGGATTCAGTTTTATTCTTCTGCATGAATTTATTCAATTTTCTCAGCACCATTCATTAAATGGGGTGTCTTTTCCAATGCCTTTGTCTGCTTTGTCAAGAATTTGATTGTTGTAGATATTCGGTTTTATTTCTGAGATCTCTATTCTGTTCCATCAGCCTAGCTGTTACTTTATATCACTACCATGCTGTTTTTGCTCCTCTTGCTATGAAGTGTAGTTTGAAGTTAGGCAATGTAATGCCTCTAGATTTTTTGTTTTGTTTAGGATTCTTCTGGCAATTTGTGCTATTTTCGTTTCATATGAATTTTAGGTTTCTCTTTTTTTTAGTTCTGTGAAAAATTATATTAATACTTTGATAGGAATTGTATTGAACTTATAACTCACTTTGGGCAGTATGGACATTTTAACAATGCTAATTCTTCCAATCTGTGCATGTGAAATACTTTTCCATTTGCTGTGTCATCTATGATTACTTTCACTAATCTTGTAGGTTTTTTTCTAGAGGTAATTTGCCTCCTTAGTTAAGTACATATATATTCCACTGTATTTTACTTTTTAGCAAATCTTGCAAGATTGAGTTCTTGATATTTGATTCTCAGCTCAGTTGTTTTTAATATATATAAATGCCACTGATTTGACATTGCAATCTGAGACTTTACTAAATTCATTTATCCATTCGATGAGTCTTTTGGAGAAGTCTTTAAGATTTTCTAGACATAAAATCATATCATTTGTGAACAGAGATAGTTTAGCTTCCTAATCTTTAATTTGAATGCCCTTTATTTCTTTCTCTTGCCTAATTGTTCTGGCTAAGACTTTCAGTTCTATGATAAATAGAAGTGGTAAAAGTGGGCATTCTTGTCTTATTTCAGTTCTTAGGAGGAATGCTTTTGACTATCCCATTCAGTATAATGTTGGCTGTGGGTTGTCATACATAGATTTTATAATTTTTCAGTACGTTAAATTAATGTAAAAGTAATTTTCTTTTAAGAAATAGTAATATATATTATATACCTAACATGTTATATATAATGTATTATATATATAACATCAAGATATGATTGTACGTAAATTATATGTGTATAATTAACCCTTAAACAATATGGATTAATACTGCTTGATTTATTTAATTTTTTTCAATAATTATATTGGAAAAATTTTGGAGATTTGAAACAATTGAAAAAAACTTGATTAGCCTAGAAATACTAAAAAATTGAGAAAATTTTGTGTATGTCACGAATGCATGAAATATGTGGTTGTTAACTATTATCAGTAAGGTTTCCAGTCAACAGTGGACTATTAGTAAAGTTTTTGAGGAGTTAAAAGTTATACACTGGCAGGGCATTGGTACCCCCAATTCTCATGTATTCAAGGGTCAACTGTAATTTAAATTATTCTCCGTGAAGCTATCTTTAAATTATTTCATTCACATATATCTCTCCCTTTTTCCAATGCTTACACCCGTATATAAATAATATTTACATGAACTAATTTAGTATATGAAATTCTGTGAGAATGTAACAGCTTTAATCCAAATGACATGACCTCATTTCCTTTCCCAGAGACCTGTGTTTCTCTCTTGGAGGGCTCTTCATTCTCATATCTGCCTTCTGTTGACACAGAAACCATTGCAAACCAGAGATTATATTTATATATGTTCACATATAAGACCATATGTTTTATATATATATATATAAAGAACAATAGAAAGTCGATTTCAAATATTAATATAAATGACCTACTTTAATTTTTCACCTTAAAAAATAAAGGAATTAATAGCACTGCAACTGCAAAAATTCTTCCCAATTATATAAGTTGAATTTAGCAGAACTCATAGAAAAGGATTAAATAACATAGTTTATTCTCACCCACTGCTAACTTAAGGGAAAATAGAGTGCTTCTTTTTCCTCTATTTTTATAAGGATTAGTTATTTAGTACACCCTTTGTTTGCTATAGACTTTGACATTAAGCCAGAAAAGTTAGATAAAAGAAGTTCAAACAAATTGGAAACCCAGTGAGAATTTTTACTTCCTCCTCTCATCAAAGACTCTCAGGAGCCCCAAACTCTCAGATGCTGCACTTCTGCTTAGTGGCAGTTAGCAACATGACCTATGGATTTCTGAGTTGGTACAAATTTGCCCATAAGATGAACAGAACAGTTGATTGCAAGAAATTGATTCATCCATATGTCGGACTGAGACTTCATCTGTACACATAAGGTTGCAAATGTGAAATAGTGCAAGTTTTAGCATACATTGTAAGGCCTCACCCAGATACTACCATAGGATAACAAAGAGAAATAAAAGGCCAATTACTGGATCTCCATTTTCAGAAAAACAATGCTTAAACTATCCATAAAAAGAGAGGACAAACATAACAAATAACATATACTATAAATCTCATTTTCTTTGATGTGGCAAACACATACATGTTTCCAGCTTAAAGCTGTAGTTTATAAAAGTCATAAAAATTCTAGCTCTATGAGTGCTCCATCTTTAGTTCCACAGCATTTAAAATAATTTCTGTGTGTTAATAAGGCAGTGTCCTACAGGTTTTATTTTTAAACTAAATCCTGTTGCAACAGCCACTCATTGATTTGTCTTGTTATATGTGTCTCATATAATGTTGAGATTTATTCTTATAAAGCTGACTTTAAGAGTTTATAATCTCTTTTTGGAAGAAGAACAGTGTTTATTTTAAAATGTCATATCCACAACTCCTCACATATATCTAGAGATTATTCCAAGGTATATCCCCAGACTGTAGGCCTGCTAAATTAGAATCTTTATGGGGGAGCCTCTTAAACTTGCATTTTTGCATAATTTATGCAATACATTTGCACTAAGATTGAAGTCTGGGCAATGTTGAACTAGATAACCATTTCTGAAAAAATGCCAGAACAAAAGAAATAAGCACTAAAAGGGCATAAACAATTTGTTTTATTTATTGTAGGATCACCAGTGAATAGTGCAAAGTCTGGCACACAGATGTTTTAAATAGATAATGGTTATAAATGATTTCTAAAAATATTTAAAAGAAGCATAACCAATGAAGCAGATAGATGGTGGATGAGCTTTATTTTAAATGTTTTTGATATTTACTTTCCTCTTCAGTTAACTTGAGAGAGAATACCGGAGAAGGGTGAGGTCTAGAAGAACAGGTCTTCTCAAGGAGACCACAAGGATACACCTGCAGGGTCCTCTCCACGGTGACTCAGCTCTTAGGAATTTGTAAACTTAACTTCCTGAAACTTGGAAATTTCCAAGTTCTGTGAAATCCTGTAGTTCTGTAGGGGCGGGAATAGCATGTCCCACTTGATTCAAACTGGCCAATGAGAAGGGTACCTGTGGGGTGGAACTTTTTGACTGTCAGTAAAAAGGGAAAGACCAAGGCAGCCCGGGAGCATGGCCATTTGGAATTCTTCTATGCTGTAAGTTCCTGGCTGGTGAATAAAGCCCTTCCTCTTATAAACGTGGTGTTTGGGTGCTCTTTCTCTCCCTTGGGCCTTGTCTTCCTGCAACATTTTTGGTTCCCTGACCAGGAAGCGAGATCACCCCTGGAGAGAACATGCACCTGGTAGTTGCTGCCAATCCTCTGGACACCCACGTGGGGGCCCCTGATGGGCCTGGGTGACGTGAACCACCGAGTGTGCCAGGGAGACAGTTTGGCCTCCCTGTGTGGATGCCTCGACTGGGCTGAGAAAGGACCCCCTCGGCGGGTCTTCAAGGAGTCAAACACCAGGAGGAACTGGCATGCAGGAACGGGTGCCTACACAGGGAGTCGTCTGAGGCAAGGTATGATCCATCTGGGGATCCCACTAGTTTTAGTGGAAGAGGAGCCTGATCAACTCCTTGGGCATTAGATCGCTGGCAAGTCTGTTGAGAGGTGTGTGAGAGTGTGTGGATGTGGTGTGACTGAGAGAACTCCAAGGGTGGAGTAGGACCTCCCTTCACAGGGCCTAGGGGAGTGTTGGTTTGCCTCCTATGGCTAAATGGCAGCTTGAGTGGGAAATTGAGGCTGAGGAAATTGAGGTTAAGAAGTGAGTTGGGGGCGGCGCCTGTGGCTCAACGTGTAGGGCGCCGGTCCCATATGCCGGAGGTGGCGGGTTCAAGCCCAGCCCCGGCCAAAAAAAAAAAAAAAAAAAAGAAGTGAGTTGGAATTGTGTGCATGTGAGTGCTTTGAGAATGACTGAGATGGGTAACAATAGGTGGGGTTTTGCCCCCCCACCCCCATTCATGGGGTGAAATGAATGTGTGAGTGTGCCCTTCTTCCCTGCTCCAACTTTGCCCCTTGGCTATTCTGAGAGAAACTGGAAGTTCCAGGTTTTCTGCTTTCCATCTTTGGTGGCAGCCACGTGGCCATATGGGACTTGGGAGAAAATGAAAAGACATTAGAAAGAATGTTGTTGTAGTTTTGTCACTGGAATTTCTTCAGTGAGTGTTTGGTCTCAGGAATTTGAGAATTGGGTCTGTGGGCCACAGATCAGTGATAAAATGGCATTTTGTTGGATTGAGAAGCATGCAGAGAGAGTGGAGAGTGCCAGAGCTATTGGCAGAGGGGTCATGCCTTGAAAAGTGCTGCGGTTCAGGCAATCAGTGAGCTCTGGATGGCCCTTGAAAATCTGAGGAAGAGAGTATAAATCTCATGCTGGATGAGGCTTTATCCACATAAGCCACAGGTCTCCAAGGTGAACAGCCTCTAGAAGTGGAGGAGGTTTCCTGCATAAGTCTTTTTTCTAGGGGTAAATAATTGGCCCTGAGAGATATTTTGGCCAGGACTTGGTAGATGGAAAAATACCTTTACGAACTGAAGGGGTGTTCTAGCAAATGAATGAATGCAGGGCCTCATCATGGACAAATAAGATTGGGTTGCCTAGATTAGGTTAGCCTATCAATAAAACCTCAGGTGTCAGGTAGGTTACTAGTGACATACCTGTATGAAGAAGCAGACAGCAGGCAACATTTAAACAGAGAAGTGATCATTCAGAAGTATGTTGTCCACGTGAAGTGAGAAATTAAAACATAGAGAATGTATCTTAATTTTCGTATTTGCAAGACTTTGGATTCTAAATAGTTACTGTAAAACATTTGGTTTGATTGTAATTTTCTTTTCACTTGTAATTAACTTAATTTCATCATCAACATCCCTCCCTTTATTGTGCATTAGAAATAATCGTATTAGTAAATCAAATAAGGCTAATCACTGACCTATAATTTCTAAAACAAAAATCACTTATCTAGACAAAGCAAAGCTATAACCTCAGATTAATACTACATGCTAATTTAAAAATTATTCTGAAATAAAAATCCCTAAATGAGAAAATTAGTACTTAGTAATGTAAATAATTATTTATGAAACTTAAACTAAGATAAATATTTACTTAGTAATATTGCCATCCATTATATCCAGACAGGTCTTGCTTTTATCAAGACTCTCTAAAAGATGTTAAGAAGAAGGTAAGTGACAATACACCATATACATTTTTTAAAAATAAATGATAAAAAAACATTACATTGTAAAAATACAGTAGAACCTCTGTAAGCTAACCATCCAAGAGACTGTAGTAAACTGGTCAACTATAGAGTTCGTCAACATAAGGAATTCAGCTTAATGTATGATATATACATGTGGGAAATGTCTTGTCTATGAAAATCAGGTCAATTTAAGAAGGTTGAAGGGGTTTGGGTCACCAGGTGAGGGCGTCTTTGTGCAAGGAATGAAGAGGCTTCACACAAAGTCTGTGTTGGGGAGTGGGGAACTGAGGAACTCTGGGAAAAGCCCTCCTGAGTAAACTTCTCAGATCAGCATTTATTATCACGAAATAGGAAGAAGTAGTTAAAAGTTACTTATTATACATCCATACATCATTTAAAAAGAGGGAATATGGAAGTGTCAGAGAGCGTGTGCAATCTGTTTTGGAAAATCTTAGACCTTAAGCAAGACCTCTCCCTCTAGTGTCAAGAAACCTTTAGAATCTAGAGAATCTTTTCTGTAACCATTCGGCCTGGTTTTGCCACACCTCACATATACATTCTCCAGTGGAGGCCATTTTTCTGATCTCTTGCATGTACACAACTCCTGCCATTCTCGTAATTCTCTGTGTCTCTCAAATAGGAAGTAAGTCTTATGCTAAAGATCAGGGCTCAGTTTTCTCTACAGATGGTAGTCAATGTTTGGAGGTGGTCAACTAGGAAATTCTATTACTCAGTTGAAAAAATATTTAGTTGTCAGATTATCTTTGTACCAAATGTTTGGGGGTAATTGTATTCAATTTTAACAAAATTAATTTTGAATTAAACATTGTATTTTGAAGAACTAGCAAAATCAAAATGTGTTATAGGTAAAATCATAAAAATCAACACATTTCTAAATAAAATTATAGACATAATTTTGCCCAGTACAATTAGAAATTCTGCTACTCAAATGAAGAAAAAGTAGGATGTGCTATTTTCTCATTAAATGCTTGAACAGATTGTTACCATAGTAACTAACAGACTTATCGGGAGAAAATCATTCATGTATATATCCTTGCAGGTGACTCTTACTCTCCCAGTCTTTCTTTCAGCTGTCTCCATAGCTTATTATTAGAACTAAAACAAATATTAGTGGGAAAAAAAGAGAAATTCACTTGCAAAGCATTGCTTTCCAAGTAGAATTGACTTACTAGATTGCATATTGCCGAAGTAGTAAATCTGCCTTTATTCTGTAGTCTGTAACAGTGGGTCTTGCCTGTGCAATCAGAATAAAAATATATTCCTTGGTTATTACATTTTGGGGAGCTATTTTTTTGGTTTTTCTTTCTAATATATAGAGACTTATCTGGGGGTATGTATGAGAAAGTTTTTAGATAATTAGATCCAGAAAACTAACTTAATTGATTTGTGTCATTTTAACAAATGGGCAAAGAATAAAATATTTTAATGAAGAATGATTTACGGTTACTTCTCTAATAACATCAATCGATACAATTTATTATGTCTATGTTAAGAAAGCATACCTAAGTCAAAAAACTTCTGAGTTCGATATTTATCCACATTTCCTGGACAAGGATATAGTGACTCGGGAACATTAAGTAACTTGACAACTATTTACAGCTAGTAATCAGTAAGACTGGGATGCCAAACCATGCCTGTCTATTTATAAAACTAAAGACTTTCCACTACAATGTGCTGTCACGTTTTTATTACATAGAAGCCAGATGGCAAACTGGGAATACATCAAGCAGAGAAGCTGTGAGAGAGATGGTAATTTTACTCCAATTACTATCCCTTTCCTCCATATAGAAATATAAATATGACCCCACCCAAGTTTATCCAAGCACATGATTTACCTTCCCCAGATAACCTTATTTTCTTATGTTTGTAGTCTTATTAAACTGAATTAATTGATTATCTTCTTATAATTAATACATTACTTTTGCAACATACATGAATTGTTTTATATTTATACTAACTATTGTTTTAATTGTTTGAAAATTAGCAAACTTTCTAGATTCAGGTATATTATTTTATAGTTTAAATATGGTTCATGGCTTTAAGAAATCAAAAGATAAGCAAAACTCCTGCTTTAGATTTTTTATTTTAATATACGTACTTTAACAATTTTATTTATTTATTTATTTATTCTGCAGTTTTTGGCTGGGGCTGTGTTTGAACCTGCCACCTCCGGTATATGGGGCCGGTGCCCTACTCCTCTGAGCCACAAGTGCTGCCCAATTATGTACTTTATGAGATTTTTATGGGGGCAGTGGGTGAAAGCTGTCGGTAATTAGAATTAAATATAAAATTAACTATCTCCACTCAGGAGAAATTCACCTGAACCTTGGATACTTCAGTCAAATGCCTTTTACAGTTTTAAGTCTCTCTGTTTTTTCCATAATAATTTTATTTCATTTTAATTTGACAATAATGATGGAAAGAATGATGGCTTAGAATAACAATGGTCTATCTTGTTTGGAACACTAATATGAGAATATTCATAAATTAAATTAACTATGATCAAATTCTTATGGATTATTGAAGTTTAAATAATTATTCATAAGTATATAAAAATTACTGAATGCAGTGAGGTTCATTTTCCATGCAGTGTATCATCACATCACTTAAAACACAAGAAGATATATATTTGGTAACCCAAGTATGTGTTTTCTTCCAAAGTTCATCAGTTATTATCAAATAAATTTTGAAAGTACTGTTTAAATTATATTCATAAGTATATTTTTACACTTAGCAAACATTTTACTGTATATTTAAATTGTCTTTGCTTTTGTTTGTCCAAAAATATTCAATAGAATATTTTTTATAAATCAAGGGGTAAATATTTCTGAATTCCACCTAAGATTTTATGATTTTATGGACTGCAAGCATACTTGCTCTTTGGACTGCAAGCATACTTGCTCTTATTCTAGGTTCTCCTGGGTTTTCTACTCCTTTTCTTCCACTTTTTCTTCATTTCTTTAATTTTGATCACTAAGTAGTTTTTTCTTTAATTTTCTTTTCATGTAAATATCTACTCTGGAGAGTCTTGAGTGTATCTAGGTTTTTTCCCAAAAATAAGTTAAAATTTTGTTTTGGGATCTTGATTTTTTTCACTAAATATTTAATTGACCTTATAAGGTGCACAACTGAAGGTGACTACTTGATTTTCAAATCTCTTTGCATGGGTTTTAACAATGTGAATTCAGACATTCTATATATAAAAATTGGATTACTTTTTGCCTAAATGCAGTCTCATGCTTTCACCTATAGAGAAATTCATTTGTCACTTAATGTCTATTTTTATTCTGCCTTTCCTCCTGTATAATCTACCCATTACCCATTTTGAAAAAGAAATGGGGGATTTTCTATATTCCCTACATAATTTACTCCCTAGAGAACTGTTGTCACGTTACTAGCTAGAATCATTGGTTCTCAGAGTCTATTTTAAGGGTTCCATAAGGCAGCTTAAGAACTGGACCTGCCTTCCTTTTGTTGTGAATGAAATTGCATTCAAACACTCGAAGGAACATCTCACTGAGAATATACCCTTCAGTGGCTCAAATTCTATTTATCACTGTATATATAAGTTTAAATAATTTCTACAAATTTGTACCATAGAGTTGCTCAAATCAAGTTATCTGTTTTCTTCTGAGTTCATCCATTCTCACTTTTATCAATGGCTACAAATTAATATGATTTGAAATTTATTATGAATTCCATGTAGCTGTCATTCCATGTTACTCAGTGGCATGTTTCCATGGTGCCCGATCCACCTTTCATTATGGACAGCACACAAGTGTATCCTACAATGATGGAACATCAGCAGGAGATGGTATGAAGTGAAAATAATTTGATTCCAGATTCAATTCCTGATGCTAAAGTGTATTAATTCTTCTTTATCAAATTACTTACATCCCTGCAGCTTTTATTACTTCACATATAAGATGTGCCATTATACTCACACTTGGTGGTTTTGAGGATTGTAGATTAGGCAAGTATCTGCTCATTGATGATGATCAATACATTCTAGCAGGTATTATCGTAATTATCTAGTGCAAGTGTATCAAAACAAGTAATTACTTATCCTTTTTGTTTGTTTGAGAAGGAGTCAGATTCTCAATCTGTACGCTGGGTAGAACAATGTGGTGTTATAGGTCATAGTAACCTCAAACTCCTGGGGTTAAGTAAACCTCTTGCCTCAGACTTCCAAGTAGCTGGAACTACAGGCACTTGAGGTGATGACCAACTAGTTTCTCTGACCAGTTTCTCTATTTTTAGTAGAGACTAGTCTCACTCTTGCTCTAGCTGGTCTTAAACTCCTCAGCTCAAGCAATCCACCCACCTCAGAGAGTGCTAGGATTATAGCCATGAGCCACTAAGCACAGCCAAAAATTCGTTTGGTTTTTAATCATTTAATAATTATTTTTTAAATAAAAGAGATTATATTGTGATATAGGTATTTTCTACCATTTTTTAAAATAAGGAATAATGTGTATTTATTAACTTTAACACCCAGATGAATAATGAAAATTTCAATTAATCAAGTTACTTTTGGTTTAGATCAGTGGAAATGTCCTTCATGGAACATTAGCAATTAAGCTGTTTATATGCCCATTTAAAAATATTAATAAAAAGTTCATATGTATGCAAATTTTGGAAATGTGTTATATACCTCTATTCTTTGTGGATATTGACACTGTTTATTAGCACAGGAAAAATTTCCCCATTCTGAAGTAAATTTTCAAAAACACTAATTAGACTTTAAAAAATAACTAAAACCTGATTTCCATACAATATCTAATTACTTGTGATAGCAATATTTTCATATATGGCCTGGAAAGTGTCACAATTAATAATAGTAGTTAGATAAATATTGTTACACTTGTACATCTAATACCTTTCATGATATTCATGATCAAGAAATATTATCAAGTAACTGAATGATTGTCACATTACGTGTCAAAATATTTTCTGCACTATTTATCTAACATGTTTTATGATTTTAGAATGTACTACAGAAACCAAATTGTCCACAGACACACACGCACAAACACACATAAAATGAAAAACAGAGAAACAAAGTTAATTATTTTCCCTTTTCAAGCATTTCATAAAATATAAGAATAACAATTGTAGTGTTCATCTTCCCTTAATTTTCATTGTTTTGATATGTCTTTCTTAATTCACTATTTAATAGCTGCAATATATAGACTCTGTTTAGGCATATATTATATTGGATTTATTATACTTTTAAATACTGTTTAGGAGTTATTGTTTAATAATATGATTATACATGATACTACCAAAGACAAATTACCCTACCATAGTGAACTTCTTTATGCTTTAGTAAGTATGTAAGCTATAATTTGCATTCTGGTTGCAGCAAAGGAGAAAAGGTAAAAAAAGACATCGTTTTATACAACATTTAACAAGACGATATTTCATTATAGGAGAAGAGGAACTGACCTATGGTATTAGGTTCTCTGAGGAATACTAAAAGTAAGAGAAGCACATTAATATTAAAGACATTTATACAATTTTCAGACAGCTGAAAAGGTCTAAATACATTTTTCTTTTTTTTGGTGAAGGAGTAGGATAGTAGATTTGTGACCTTCCCTATTTACAACAGAAAGATTTTGTCTTCTACAATCTACTGAACTTACAATAAGGTTATGAACTTGTACCAACCAGATCCAAGCCCTTTGCGAGTAAATTAATTAATTATGCTGATGTATAATAAAAGGCACAGTCAACATGGAATATTTTACTTAGAAAAAAATAGTATATCAGACAGAAGATAATTTTAGAGATAAATGGAAGTGAATATCATTCAAAATGTTTCTTCCTTTTTCTATCTTATATTCAGCACATTTCTTGAAATTTATAATCTTGGTTGATGTGTCTAGTTATATTTTAGAAGTACCACAGGGAATAGAATACATAAATCTGAGGTAGGAATTATGAGATTTAAAAGTCTACTTTTCTCTAAAAATGGAAATACACATACACTGTTTCATAAATACTTTTTGCTCATTCTCAACTTGCAATGAAATATTTTGGGGACAATAAAACAATTTAATTTTCTTTCAGATGCAGTATTTTGACATTTACATAAGCAAGACAACTACATAAAGACTGATGTAATTGTCTGATGTATTCTTTTAATAAAGAATTTAGTCTCTGGCAGGGCATACTAATGAGATACACTTAGGCATAATTAATTTATGAACTGGTTATTCCTCTTCTGGGAATGTGTGTGTGTCTGTTATATGTATTTTTATATACTGTTTTCCTAAAAATTTTGTATTATTTCTAAAATTTATATAGCATCTGTATTGTTCCTCACAGTTTTTAGTACAAGACAGAAAAAATATTGTACATTTTTTTCAAATGTGACCTAAAATAAAGCTATTTCAAGCAGAAGATTAAGTAACAAATAGGTTTAGAAAGTCCAAATTTAAAATAATAACACTTTAAAATTCCAAAAATATTAAGCATAAAAATCATTATCATTATTTCACTGTATTTAGTTATAATTTCATCAATTGCTTTTCCCATAATGAATAGTTTTATGCAGCATTTCAACATGCTAATGAACAATTATATAAAATATGTACTCATTATTTCAAAAATATATAAAAATTAAATTTCTGAAAAAATAGAAAAATATATTTAATGGAATGTATGGCAAATTAGGTAACTTTCATGTCTTCATAATTTATAAAGGCAAAGGAACATTTACATTTAGGTATAAACATACTCAATAAAGAAATGTAAAATTTAGTCAAGGACTTAATTTAGCAATGATGCCTGTGTCAATTAAATGAGAAAAAGAATAATTATTAGTATATTCTGTTTGTCAAGCTGGTCCATAAAATATCCTGAAGAAAAATGTCTAGGAGAATGAGTGTGCATGTGGTTTTCCACTTTTCCCAGTACTACTTATTGAGCAGGGATTTGTTTCCCCAGCGTATGTTATTATCTTCTTTGCCAAAGATCAGTTGGTTGTAGTTACATGGTTTTATATATTGGCTCTCTTTTCTGTTGCATTGGTCTATGGTTCTATTCTTTGTACCAATACGATGCTATTTTGGTTACTCTAACTTGGTAGCACTTGAAATATAGTTTGAAGTCTGGTAATGTGATAGTTCCAGCTTAAGATTGCTTTGGCTATTCAGGCTCTTTTCTGGTTCTAAAAGAAGCATAGAATCATTTTTTTCCCCTGTGAACTATAATTTGAAGGAAATTGCAATGAATTTTTAAATCATTTTGGATGGTATGAACATTTTAACAATGTTAATTCTGCCTATCCATGACCATGAAATGCTTCTTTCCATTTTTTTTTAATATCCTCTGCAATTTCTTTTCTCAGAGTTTCATAGTTTTTCCTGTAGAGATCTTTTATCTCCTTGGTTAAGTACATTTCTAGGTGTTTTATTTTCTTTATAACTGCTGTGAATGGCATTGATTGTTTTATTTAACTCTCAGCTCAACTGTTATTGGTATATAGAAATACTGCTAATTTATATACATTGATTTTGTATCCTGAGACTTTACTGAATTTATTTGTTGATACATAGACACTCTTGGTAGGATATTTATAGTTTTCTAGATAACAAGATCATATTGTCAGGCTCAGTGCCCATAGCTCAGTGGTTAGGGTGCTGGCCACACACACTGAGGTAGGCGGGTTTGAACCCAGTCCAGGCCTGCTAAATAACAATGACAACAGCAACAACAACAACAACAACAACAAATAGCCAGACTCTGGCAGGCGCCTGTAGTCCCAGCTACTCGGGAGGCTGAGGCAAGAGAATAGCTTGAGCCTAAGAGTTTGAGTTTGCTGTGAGCTGTGATGTCACAGCACTCTACCGAGGGAGACATAATGAGACTATCTCAAAAAAAAAAAAAAATCATACTGTCAGTGAAGAGTGATAGTTTGATAAACAAACAAACAAAAGAAAGCAAATTAAAAAGAGCAATAGTTTGATCTGTTCTTTCCTGATTTTGATACCTTTAATTTTCTTCTCTTGGCATTTGCTCTGGCTTGGACATTTTGCACTATGTTGAAGAGAAGTGGTTAACAGTGTGCATCCTTGTCTCGTTCCAGTTTTTAGAGGGGAATCTTTCAACTTCACCGTATTCACTATGATGTTGGCTGTAGGTTTGTCATACATGGCTTTTTAAATTCTGAGAACTGCTCCTTCTGTACCTAGTTTGCTGAAGGTTTATCATGAAAGTGTGCTGAGTTTTTCTGAACACCTTTTTGGTATGGAAAAGAAAGAAATAGGACCCCTACCTCTCACCACTCATAAAAAATAATTTAATATGTTTAAAAGACTTATATCTAAGGCATGAAGCCATAGGAATACAAGAAGAAAATATGGAAAAATCTCTGCTATATATCTGCTTAGGTAAGGGATTTATAGCTAAGATCACAATGGCGATTATGACAATAATAAAAATTAAAATGGAATTTTATTAAAAAAAACCTTCTGCACAGCTAAGAAAACAATTAACAGAGCAAATAACATACTGAATAGGAAAAAATACTTGCAAGCTGCATATTCAGTAACGAGTTCCTAAAAGAAAAGAAAACATTTGGCCAACACACATGAAAAAATGCTGAACATCACTAATCATAAGAGAAATGAGATATCACAGTTAGATGGTCTTTTATTAAAATGTTCAAAAACAATAGATGCTGACTTGAATGCACAGAAAAGAATGTTTACACATTGTGAGACCACAAGTTAATAACTTCTAGGGAAAACAGTGTAGAGATTATTTAAATAATTAAAAGTAGACCTAAAATTTTATTTAGCAATCCTTGTTTTAGGTATTTATTTACCCAAAGAAGAAAAAGAAAAGACTTGTCATCAAAAGACATCTGCACTAAAATGTTTATTGCAGAAGAATTCGTAATTGAAAATATGGAAACATCCAAAGTGCCCCTCAATTAATGAGTGGATTAATAAAATGTCATAAAGGTATACTATGGAGTACTACCCTTCTATTAAAAAAAAAAAAAAGATGAATTAATACATTCACAACAATCTGGATGGACCTGGGGACCACTTTCCAAAGTGAAGTATCTCATGAATGGAAAATCAAGCACCACATATGCTCACTATTAAACTGGAACTAACAGATGAGTGCGCAGGAGGAAGTAAAACTCAGTGGAAATAAAGTGGGAAGAGGATAGGGGACAAGGGGAGGAGAGAAAACCTACCTAAATGGTTGTCAAAATACTATTTAAGTAACAGGCACACCTATAGTGAGGACTCAAGCATTATAGAAGTGATCCATGTAACTTAAAACATTTATACCCCCTGAATATTTTGAAATAAAACCAAAGATAATAAAAAGGGGGGAAAAGGAAAGATGAATCTGGTTTATAATAGCATAAAAATGGAAAGGAGGATGATAATTCTAGTACAAAACAAAATCCAACAAAAAGTTGCTACATGTACTCAGTGTTTTGTGAGCAAAAGTAGTATCATGGTAGCAGCAGCATGTGCCTGTATAAAGAATCAGGCAACAGAATATTTTCAACAATCATAATTCTGGAAAATAAAACAATAGACAAATTAAAAAGCCAAGTGGTTAATATCATGTATTTCTAATCATAGGTTTCATTTTTATTTTTGTTGCTTTTTTTTTTTTCATCTCTCATAGTGGAGCTTTCCCCTAGTGAGTTTGAATAATTCATCATAAAAGGGTGCTGAATTTTATCAAATGGTAAGCAGACAACATCATATAGTGGGGAAAAGACATCTTATTCAATAAACAGGGCTGGAAAAAACACAATAAACAGCCACATGCAGAAGAATGAAACTGGATCCCTATGTCTCACCATATATAAAAATTAACTCAAGATGGACTACAGATTTAAATGTAAAACCTGAAACTATAAAAATTCTAGAAGAAAATGTAAAAAAAACTCTGGACTTCAGCCTAAGCAAAGAATTTGTGACCAAGACTTCAAAAGCAAATACAACTGAAACAAAAATAAATAAATGGGACTTAATTAAAGTTTCTGCACAGCAAAGGCAATATTCAAGAGAATAAATAGACAACCTCAGAATGGGAGAAAATATCCCCAATACGACAAACTAAACATCTGACAAAGGATTAATATCTAGAAAATATAAGGAGCTCAAATCAATTAAAAAAATATAACCCAATAAAGAATGGGTAAAATACATGAACAGATTTTTTTTTTCCCAAAGAAGATATATAAATGGCCAATAAACATATGAAAAAATGCTCATCACTAATCATCAGGGAAATGTAAATTAAAAGCATAATAAGATATTATCTTAGCCCTGTAAGAATGATCATCATTAATAATTAAAAAAAAATAGATGTTGAAGTGCGTGCACACTGAAAAGGAAGTGCTTATACACTGTTGGTGGTTATATAAATTAGTACAACTTCTACTCAATCCTCAAAGAACTAAAGGTATAGCTCCCATCCAATACAGTAATTCTACTATAGGGTACCTATTCAAAGGAAAAGGAGTAATTACCTTAAAAAGACTCCTGTATCCAAAGGTTTATTACAGCACAATTGACAACAGCAATGATGTGGAATCAACCTACATACGCATTAACCAATCGGTTGATAAATAAGGAATCAAATAATGTTTTGGAAGAAACTTGGATGAAACTGGAAACCATTATCCTACATGAAGTATCTCAAGAATAAAAAAAAAAAAGAGTAGCTCACGTTCTCACTCATGAGTGTGAGCTAAATGATGGCAATATATTGTTATAAGCGTGCGAAGGACACTGGAAAGTAACAAGGGTATATAGGAAGTAGGTGAAGAATAACATATTACCTATTGGTTGTGAGGTGTACTATTTTTGTTATGGGTACACTATAAGCCCTGACTTCAGTGTTATATATTTTATCCACACAATAAAAAAAAAAAACACAAGAATTATACTCCCTAAATATATTGAAATAAAAACACTTCTTTACATTTAACTTCTTAGACTAATTCTGACTTACCACAGCTATAGGCAGTGCTCAATAACATTCACTCAAAGCATTAATCCTGACTTCAGAGTTTATAATATAAGATGTGCTGTATCTTGTTTTTCTACTGGAAAAGATGATAAATCAAAGAATGTCAAACTCTGGGAATGGGGAATAAATGCCAAGGTGTATATTGATGATGATTACATGTTAACAAAGATGTTTTGAATATGGTGAATTTGTTGATTTTATCTGATTACATGGTAATGGTTTTGTTGAATCTTCAAAAGTTCTTTTATTTTCAGAAAGACAAAAGTATGAGACTATGAGACTATAGTGACCATATTTCAGCTGCACATTCAGAAAAAATAAAAATCTAATTTAGTTTCAAAGACAAGTTATTTTTGTTTTATAATTGAGGGAATCAAAATGATCTTTCCTTTATGATATCCACCAGGGACAGGCAAAATGTTCTTAGTCTATCATAATTATTCTGCCCGAAATTTAGCTTTCCCTTAAGAAATCTGTGGAGAAGAGGCACTTAGCTCAAAGTGGCTGAGTCATGTGTCTCAGGAGGCTATCCCTAGGAGTGTGAAATAAGCAGATGTTTTCCATCTTCCCCCCGTCCTGTCCTGAACTGCTGTCATTACCAGCCTTGCCAATCACATGCTGTAAATCGCAAACATGCTCCATTTAGTTCATTTTGTTGAATAGGTATTTCAATTTGAAAAAAGTGATATTCCACATGGTCTATAATCTCATGTCAGCTTCCTGGGACCACTTTTCTTTGCATATATGTGACAATTTCCCATGAAAATGGGAATATAACCATAAATATCAGTGAAGAAATAAGATAAAGCTATAGGCACATAAATGAAATATGCATATATGCCAAAATATTTTTAAAATTCCATATTGTAAAGAACACTATTCACTATCTACTGTTATTTTACTCTTAGGTTTTTTGTGCACTGGAATTAGTATTGTATTATTTCTTAAAGTTCGGTCTTTTTTGTGTGTGATCATGATCTTGAAGCATTACAACACCACTGAATGCAAACCATTATATATGTTGCAAGCCATATACACATGGCTATTAGCATCAATTTACCAAGTTCTCTATCATCCATTTGGTTGCTAATGTTGTAGGGCTGTGTTTTTTTTTTTGTTTGTTTGTTTGTTTGTTTTACCTACTTATATTCATTAGACATAGAATGTTTTCAAAGACTTTTAAATAAAGTATACATATATTTACATCAATTTTTGAAAATATTGCCTAGGAGCAAAGAACTACAACCTTAATTTAGTCTCCTTAAAAAGGAGAAGAAAGGAATAACTATAATGAGTCTGTGAACTAATTGGAACTCTCAAATGACAATGCAGCACGAAGCTTTATATTTCTACTTTATAAAGAAAGCTTCATTATTAAGTGGAGAAAGAAAGGAGAGAGGGAAAGCAAAAAATACAATTTTAAATTATAGGAATATGATAAATATATTTTAAAAATGCATGTTTGTATTATTTTTTATTTTCCCGAAATTCATCTTTGGTTAAGAGTAACAGGGAAAGGAAAGCTGAAAGATATAAGTCAGTACATAAAACATTAAATAATCATAGTAATTGATTGAGGATTACATGTTGTAGAGTTTAATGAAAATGGCATTGATAAAAAACATGAATGACATTATCATATGCTATTTTATGAGTATCGTTATGGGGAAGAGGGTATTCATTATGATGATACTAATAGTTTAATTTGAAAATGTGTATAATTATATGTCATTTGATGAATCTCTACCCAGAAAGATGTGCAGACACCTAATCTTTATGTATGCACACATTTTGTAGTAAACATTATCCATTGTCCACTGGTACAGATAATTCGTACAGGTTGGTAGGATTTCACAGTGCTTGCTTTTCTAAACTCCTGAGCCTCTATTTTACCTAAGCAACTTCTCGACCAATTTAAATAGAACAGTAGTAATAATCAGGTCTAATTATTTTGACTATATATTTTGAATTAATGGTTTTATGTTGCTTATACCTACAAGTTAGAAAATTTATAGTTATCTTCAAATATTTCATGTGTCATGATTTAAAACATTTCACATGGAAATTAAATGATCTTAGACTGTATTTATGCCTTGTCATTTTCTTATGTATTTCATTTTTGTTTGTTTGTTTGTTTTAACCTCCATATATTATTCAGCAGAGGTAGGAGGGGTAATTCTGTAACTGGAGGGTCAGTAATAAACAGCAATAACTTAATTAAGAAACAGCAATAACTTAATTAAGAAAATGTTGATTCTTCCTATATTTCCAAAGCAACTATATTTTGTAAATTTAAAATCTAACAGTTGAGTTAATAATGCTGTTTTACTTCTATTTCATTACTCTCCATTAAATGAAATGACTGAAAAATATACGTGAAAATTAAATGGCAATGGTTTGTTTCTGATACAGACTTGCTTAATCATCTTTTTTCTGGTTTAACACTTCTGATTCATTGAAATATTTATTGTATAACTTGTTTCTCTATAATTTGTAAGCTAAGATTAGACAACGTTTTCAAGAACTTGATTTTCATCTTTTGAGTATTCTTTATTCTTTCACAAAAATGACAGATAACTTTTTTTTAGAAAATTCTACATTGTACACATAACATAAATAAGAGATGGACAAGAAAACCTATCTTGTAATTAATTATGCAACCTAAAGTCATAATGTAGCATTTTATATTAGCAAATAACAATGCTATGATAATACCAGGATTGGTAATAGATTTATAAATGTGGAAGTAGTATACATTGATCAACACCTTTCTGAGTGTTATTTTAAAATATGTACAACAGGCTTAAAAATATCATGCACTTACATTAGTGATGTCTTTCAGCTAGGCCTGAGCATTTCAATTCTGGCTTTTGATTAAATAATTTATATCAGCCTTTTCTGAGGTTTAAAAAGTGATAGGTAGGAAGATGAAAAACTAGTGAGTAAAAGGATAAAGCAAATTATTTAAATAATAAAGCTATGATCAGAGTTCAGATTATCAGACTCCAGGCCTTTTCAATTTATTTATGATAAGGGAACGGACACACAATGTGCAGAAGTATACCAAAGAGTTAAACTAAAAATATTTAAAGGAGGTAGGTAGCAATCAACATGCAAAATGTAAATTAAGATAATTGCAGAAAAGTAGTTAATAGGAATAAATGCCTTTTGATTATTTGAAATACTAATGTATGATTTTTTAGATTCAAGTATTAATTGATATGTCAACAATAAAATTCAAGTTTTGTAATGGTAACTTATTAGTATGTAAGTGGTTGGGAGTTAGTGATTTTGTAGTCATTTGCTTTCTTCATTATTGCCCAAGTCTCAGAATGAAATCTTCCTATTTATTGTAGGTATTTCTTATTTTATCTTCTTCAAATATTTCTTCTGATACATATCTTTGTCACTCAGTTGTAGACGGTGTTGGGAAGGGTAGCACTCCATTACCTGGCCACACGGATAATTAACAATGCTGCCAGTCAGTGTCACATACTTAACACCACAGTTACTGACTAGGTGTATGTTCATGATTCAAGCCAGCTAATCAGAGGTATTTCTTTCTGGTTGCTGAAGTGTCATGAGGTAAGACTGGAGATATCTCCAGTTCTGAAAAGGTCAGTCAGAATGATGGGGACAATTTTGAGACCATCAGTGATGAAAGCAAAAGAGTGATAGTATTTGCTTCATTGCTTCTGTTTATCTTTAAGGGCAGTTCTACCTGTCTCACAAAATCTTTGCCATCATCGTGGTTATTTTGATTTAACTTTTTCTCAATTAAACACAAGTCCTGATTGACTTCATGTCTTTGGGAAGGGAGAAAAAAGAAATAAGATGAGGATTTATTCTTTCTGAACTTGAACTTTTTAGTTTGTTTATTTTAGATTTAGTCAGGAATGTCTGGATTATCAGAGCCATCTCTAGGCAAAAGAAAAGGAATTTTTTTTTCTATTTTCGAGAATCCCTCCTATCTTTGAAACACAATTTACTCAGTTTTGCATGGTGTCTAAACGACCTCAGTCAGCTGTTACACGTGTTCAGGGACCTCATGTATGAAAAATACTAAAATTTTAAAGTATGCTGTTGCTGCATTCTCTACAATTATAGAAATTATGTATTATACGTTTCAGGCCATGCTTGCTTTTTCGTTTGTTCGTTTTTTTGCAGTTTTGGCCGGGCTGGGCTTGATCCCACCACCCCTGGTATATGGGGCCAGTGTCCTACTCCTTGAGCCACAGGCACCACCTCATGCTTGCTTTTTAAAAAGAAGATTAGAATAGAATTTAAATATTAATGAATATCAATAATTTCTGATTTCTTTATCCTCCCCACCAAAATCTCTCTCTCTCTCTCATTGTGTCTCTAGTAATTGCTATTATGATGGTCATGGTCCCTGGAATTTAGATTTTCAACTTGAAGAACATCTGAAAATAGAATGCCTCATAATATTAAAATAAAATTTGACAGCCCAAAATTATCTCTCAGTGAGGTTTATATTTTAAGAGCAGACTTAATACCTAAACTCTAAGTATTATATTATAATGGTGACATTTCTGACAACACTATAAACTGGGTAGGTGAGATATTTTGAGTACTAGAAACTACAAAGGAAGTTATTTCTTCTCCATGCACCAGAACAAAACACACTTGAACCTTTGTATGTACCTCAGGTAAGATTTAAATAGATTCCAACAGTCATAGAGTTAAAAAAAAAAAAAAAAAACAAAACTACAGAATCCATATGCCCTTCATCTTTACTACAGAGATGAAAAATCTGATAAGTAGAGAGGATATTTAACACAGTTGCACAAAGATTTTTCCCTTTCGGTATATTTTTTGACCACATTTGAGGTCAATTGAAACAGATAGACGGGCACTGTGCTAGGAAGGAGAAGTATATTGTTGAATTCTTACATGGGGATCCACCTCCTAATGACCTTCATACCCATCTCTGTTGCATCAACAAGTAATATGCACCTTAAGTGTAAATTGTTTATATTTATATAGCAATATCATTGGTTTTTATATCATTTTAATCATAAATGGCGATTTTATCATAACATAACAGATATCCAAGTCAATAATTCACACTTGAATATCTTCCAATATTTAAATTTTATTTGGTGAAACATACGAACAAGGATTCTTATTTTTCTGATAGCTATAGACTTCTATTTTATTTTCAAGTTTACATTTCTACCTTAACTAATTTGTGTAAAGAGTAGTATTTGCACCACTATAATCTCTGATATAGTATGAAATGGTAAGTGAGTATCTCAAAGAAAAAGATCAATTGATTGAGGAAAATATTAAGAACTGAGATATCCTAAATAATGAACAGTATTTCTTGAATAATATGTGTTATTCCTGAGCAGAAATTAATGATTCCATTTTAAATGATGCATATAGATATACATACTTTTTCTCATTTTGATACAATTGTAATGTATCAAAAATATAAGCTAGAGCCTGTTTAAAGAACCAGAAACAGAACCTTGACTGGAAGTTTTAAATTAATTTTATGTTGAAATGGAGAAATAAAATAGTTTGCAGGAAGTAGTTCAAAAGAATGCTTTCATCCCAAATTACAAATTTATTAGCCCAGAAATTTAAATGAGGAAGGAAAAAATATAAATAAAACTAACTCTGTTTACCTCCTAGGGAGATAGTCCTTTTAGTACTTTGCTATGAAACTATATTTCTTAACTGAAAATCATGAGAAAAAAAATGCACTGCATTTTAAGTGATGACTGATTAACAGCAATATAAATTTTGCCATAATATGCTAGGAAAAAATATATATGTTCCATACAGATTGTGATTTCGTTACCAGAATTTCTTCTTCAGTAGGTTCTTGGTCTCTGGGATTTGAAGAATGAATCCACAGACCACAGATCAGTGGTAGGACACCATTTATTTTACAGAAAAGAATAGAGTAAAAGCACCAGAGCTTCTGGCAGAGGGAAAAGCCCTAGTCTGAAAAAAAATCTCTTCTATGCCTGGATCCTTTGTCTAGGAGTATGTGTTTATAGCCTAAAAAAATCAATGGATATAATACCTTAGCTGGAGGCAAAATGTCAGAGCATTCCCAGGCCTAGGAAATTTACATAAAATTGACCAGGCCTGGGAAATGGGGGCTCCAGGTTCAGCAGCAAGTGCAAGGCAAGAGAGACAGAAGTCGGGCAGAGACACTATGGAGCTCCCTGAGCTAGCAATCTGGAAGTGTCTCCCTAGAGTTGTCTGGCCCCTCCGGCTAGGGGAGCCTTTTGTGCCCTCCCACCACCACAACCCATGGGCTCTGCTGCTGGCTGCCACCACACCAACATCCCCAGGGCAGAGAGAGCAGGTCCTCCTCTCAGGTAGAGTCACGCTGGCTGGGGCTCCACCTGCCCTGCATCAACTGCACCCTCAAAAGCACGTGCTAGGAATGGCAGATGTGTACAATATACAACATCACCAATGTGCTGAACAGCACTCAGGCATGGTAATCTGTCAAATGATGGAATTCTTTTGAAATATTTTTAGTTTCCTTGACTCCCCCTGAAATTCACTCCTCCCTGTCCCTCTAAGCTACTGGATCAGTAGGCTTCAAAGGACTCAGAACTGTTTGTTTTATAGGGGCAGTTTACTAAAGTGGGAGAAAAAATGCATCAGGTATACAAAGTCAAATATCAAACTTAAAAGCAATCATAAATGCTATAAAGAGAGCTTATACTAAATATAAATTGAACAAAAAAAATCAGTGAATGTTTTTGATGAGTATCTGTGATCTCACAATGAACTAGTTTTCCTCTGAAACCATTATCATAGAACAACAGAGCACTTGAAACTTGGCTTCTGATTCTGTTACTCATGGTTCTTCAGAGAACAGTTCTAATAGGGGAATAGGGAGGAGGAGACTGATTATGGAAATTGGATTCCATAAGTTTGAAGGCTGAGAAATCCAAAGATTTGGAAGTTGGAAGTTGGAGAGCCAGGAAATCCATTGGAAAAATTCTGTCTCAGTCCAAAACAATCTGAAAACCAGGGGAGCCAATGGTATAACTCCTAGTTTGAGGCCAAAGGACTAAGAACTGGGGCCTGATGGGATAAGGTCTGCAGTACAAAGGCCCAAGAATTTTCAACAGCTCTGATATCTGAGGGCAGAAAAAGCATGGCTGTCCAAGTTCAAGAAGAAAAACAAATTCATCCTTTTTGTTCTTTTATAGCCCTAAATGGATTAAATAGTGCTGGCAAGTTTTCCGTACTCAGTCTCTAATTCAAATTCCAACCTCTTCTAGAAAAATCCTAACAGACACACCCAGAAATAATGTTTTACCAGCTATATTGATATCCCTTATCCTAGTTAAACTGACACACAAAATTAATCGCACACTGATAATGTATTTGATTTGCTGAATTAAGAAATTTGAAGCCAACCATAGCTCTGGATTCCCACGTGAAATAATAAATACTTTTACTATTAAAACAAGTTTTATTCAAGTTGTTTTTACATGTTATTGAGTAATATATTTACTGAAACATGACTATAATTATACCTTTGTATATTTGTGATTAAAGCACCTTTACTGTATAGAACTGCCTGAGTTTTGCTATTTCTTCAAGGTCTTGTTCAAGTTCTTTTTTGATCTGTATTCCTAGAGGAACATGCTGTTACTAACCCTATAGGAGAGTCCTCCATTTAGTCCCCACTCCAGTATGTCACTCAATGGAAACCCTGCCTCTCACTCCTAGACTGCAAGATCCCACAGGGCAAGGGTCACCTCTTACTGTCATCACTGATTTTCAGCTGGGTGTTTGACTTAGAACATATTGTCAATAACTAGTTAAGTGATCAGATTGTGTGATTATAATTAAATTTGAAACATCATCCAAATTTAATATTTTAGTATGGAAGTTAAGGCTCTGAAAATTGTAATATACTCAATATTTCATGTGAAATACAGTTGTGTGAATGTGTACACCAGGTTTGGCTAGAGTGACATCATTGCATCATATAAGATTTCTAAAAACTAGAAAAGCATTCCCAAAGAAAATATTATTTCCTAACAACTACATTTCTCCTATTTTTGAAGCATGAAGTGCTCCTAAATTTTATCAAAGTCTGACTGACCTCCAGTGTACCTATTTTATCATCTTCAAGGCAAAACAGAGATGATTCAGGTGAAAGGTAACATATATTTCTTATAAATTTCTCCAGTAAAATACTGCTAACTAAATTCAATTTAACATATTTATAACTCTCCTTATATATCAGACCCCTTGTTAGTCAATGAAGAATGTAAGGTATTGTAATAAGAACATCAAAATTTTTGCTCTACAATGATTAACATTTAGAAATCACTGGAGAAAATAATAAATAAAAATAAAAATGAGCCAGGCAAGTCCTAAAATTAATTAAGAGCTTAAAGTTATAAATAATTTCATATAATGTCAAATGGCATTTTATGTTTATTGAAAGAAAATCTAGATATGAGGACAATTAATGACAATTAAGGTTATGGGGGGAAGCAGAAAGAGGGATGGAGGGAGGGGCTGGGGCCTTGGTGCGTGCCACACCTTCTGGGGGCAAGACATGATTGCAAGAGGGACTTTACCTAACAATTGCAATCAGTGTAACCTGGCTTATTGTACCCTCAATGAATCCCCAACAATAAAAAAATAAAATAAAATAAAAAAAAGAAAGAAAGAAAATCTAGCTGATGGTATGGGGCTAAGAGTGGTAGGACAGAGGAAGGAGTCGAAAAGTCAGATGAATTGGTGTGAACAAAGATATGGAAGCAGTTTATCTGTATTGTACTCAGAAAACAGTAAATAATTTACCTTGAGCATAGTATTCGTACAAGGAAAAAGTGCCAGGTAAAGTTAGACAGACAGACCCGTGTCATACCGAGGAGGATATCAGGGAGCTCTTTAACTAACATCATGTAAAACAGGAGCCACTGTAGTGGCTGTAGATTTTTGAGGATTGTAATTTAAGAAGTGCAATGTGAAAACTCCTTGCAGTATAAATTGTAGAAGAGAAGGAAAGGAGTCAGAAAAATCAAAGCATTTATAGCCAAAGTACAGGGAAGATTTAGCAGGAGGAGTAACAGAGAAAAGGAAACGAGAGAACACAAATTCTTAGAGCTTTAAATGTCCTGTTGGTTTTTTCCCTAAAATTATACATATGTTTCTGTCTTTTTCATGCAAAAATAATAGTTGATTATTTCTCGTTGGTTCTGGAAAAACAATGAAAATGGATACCCTAGCAGCTGTCCTTTCCACATTGAATACACATGTTGCCTGGTCTCTGGCAATCACCCAAATATCATCATATCAGGAAGAAATAAATTATATGTCAAAAATGAGTCTCAGGTTGTGCTTTAGATATTATCACATGGCCTTTCCCCCATCATATAAGACTTGTATTCCCACTGGAATAAGTTAAGAGCAACCCAGCACAAGACCCATTTATTGAAAAAAGAGTGATTGCCTCATGATCCACGATGCTATGCTCCACCTGGGACTCACCAGCTCTCTAATGCACAGCTGCCTGAACATATGCCTCAGCATTGCTAGTGTTTCCTGTCCTTTGTGCTTCTCAACTGTCTTCGTAAAGGAACTCGACATGAAATCAAAGGTCTTTCCCACTTTAGATAAACTGAAGGTTTATATAATAGTTCAGTGCCAAAACTCATTTGGCCTATTTTGGCCCAGAATTTTTATTATAAGAACTATTTGGATCAATGACATTGATGCAAATAATTGTTGAGTTAGCTATATTTTCAGGACTTTTTAATAAATATCGTCTCTAACAGAATTTCATAGTATGAAGATGCTGTCTTATCCCCACGGACTTCTTTTTCTGAATCTGAAATGATTAAATCTCTTTCCTTAGTTTGCCGCCAAATATTCAGGCGTCTCACAGCTCTTTTTGGCTACTATGGTTTGCCTCTCTTTTTTGGCTCTACATGTCCGACACCTGATATTTTATGATTTTTTTCCATGTGATTTCTTTCCAGCATCTAGCCCCTATGATTAAATGACCAATTCCATAATTTTGATGAACTCAATGGATTATTTCTTCCCAAAATTAACCTTAGTAATAAAGTGACAATTAGGCAGACATCATTCTTAAGCCTAAGAATAATACATGAATCAAGTTCAATTTTGGTGATATTTTAGAAAAAGGATTTTTACAAAATAATGATTTTTTTTGAACAACACAGCAATAAATATTTGATTATGAACGTATTTACGTGTTCTAGATGGCTGACAATCTCTTGAGCCTATCAATCTAGGAGAACATAAAAAGCAATATTCTGCAATAAGTGGCTCTCATTCTAAGTTACTGTTTTTCAAACTTGTTTTTGCATTATTGCTTTTTAAGTAAAATTTTGGAGTTTAGCCATCATTCAAGAAATTCTAATGTCATGGACGTACATGTACTGTGTGCATATTTGTTCTTTATACATCAAAAGACTAAGATTATTTTCACCCTTAAAAGCCAAGTTTTTCCCTATGATGGTGATTCTTCCTTCACTAAGAATTTATGCTGTAATATAACCATAGAATATGACAGGACATAAAATAATACCTCTAAGTTTAGAGATGACCAAGTCAGAGAGCTGTGCTTCAGCCTGTATAATTGGGCTGTGGAAAATGTACCAATTACACAGGTAAGAGAGGCAGATGGTGCTGTAAGAACTATCAGGCCAAGGCACTAATTTTGTAAAGTATAAGAAAAAAGTTAAAAAGATTAACAAAATTAACCTCAATATAAATTCTACTAGTCTAGAAGATGCCTGAGTAGTTTCACATAAAAACATCTCATTTTGCTAGTGTTTGGATTTTCTTTAAATAAATGAAAACCCCTTTGCTAAAACTTCTCTGAATTTTAGCAACCATAAAACAATAATCTATGAAAATTAATAATCTTTAAACATACAAATTATATGTGTTACTTCTTTGAACTTTATTGCACAGAAGATAAGTATATATAAGTTATTGACAGAAAATAACTGACCCAAAGTGTCCTGGGTACAGACTGAGAAAGATTTACTCGGATAGGGGCTGGGAAGCCCACTTGGCCAGAATCCACTACTGTTCATCTGTTTTGTCTTTTCCCTCTCATGAGCAGGGACTTTGTTCTGGAAATGTTTACAGAGTTAGTCTATGTCTTCCAAAATCAATTGAGATATTAAACCTAGATATTCACCAAGGATGACCTGGGGAAGATAATTCCACTACAGGAAAAAAAAAGGCAATACTGAGTTAAAAGACAATCATTCAGGGAAACTCAGGAGGAAATCTTTTCCATTGTGAAAAATGTTTTTCAGTCAAAGGAAAATTTTTAGAATGTTTGAAGTCTGTTTTAATCATTGCATTTATTTTAATTTAGTTTGACAATGACAATGTGTCCTTGTTAATGAAAAGTCATTGACTAGTTAGACATTAGTTGTTTCTCATTAAGAAATATTTTAAAATGTTAGTTCAGAAGCTGCTCAGATATAGCCACAGGGAATTAAAGTGTTTCTGTGTATAATTGAAAGGTGTGTTCTTCCATCAAGAAGAAAGAAACAGCCTGAACGCAGTCATTATTTAATCAGAAAGGGATGGACCAAATAAAGTAATTTTGTATTTTTCTAATTATGAGAAAGAAAATGTTAACATTACATATGCACAAAATAAATATAATAATTAACCTATCACTTTGGATGTCTATATAATAAAAGTCAAATTAAAAAATAATTTGTTAAAATCATTCTGAGAGTTTCTTAAAAACTACATGTGTAATAATTGATATATCCTGCTTACTTTCTGAAAATTACTTGCACAATAGCCTATAATTCATTGAATATTTCTTTTTATATCTTACCAAAAAATTAAAATCACAAATGGACTGAAACACTCAAAACAATAGATGAGTTGCTACAGATATATACATATGAATATGAAAGAAAATAGGATGAAATGTAATTAAATTAAGTAAATTAAGCTTTATGCTTTTTATATTACAAAAAATGCATATAAAATAATATAAAAATTAGAAAATAAAAATGAAGTACTTCTTCAAAAAATTGTTATCAACCTTAACATCTTTAAAATCAAAATATGATTCTCTATATACCATAATATTTTGCAGAACTTAATAAGGTTTAAATGAATACATTATGTCAAAAGACAGTCAAGAAAAATTTTCAAGAATTAATTAAACATGCGGAGCATTTATGACAGAAACCCTTTTACCTCTTAAACATATACAAGTATTCGTGTGTGTATAAATAAAAGAGTAGGCAATTAGTCACCATTGTCATTCAATCCAAATTTTTTAAATTTCCGTCTTGATTTTGTCATTGATCCAAAGATCCTTCAACAAAAGATTATGTAATTTCTATGTATTTCACATGTTTATATATTTCTGATAATTCCTCTCAGAATTTATTTCTAGTTTTATTCCACTTTGGTTTCATCAAATAAATGGTATCATTTTGACTTTTTAATGTATGCTGAGACTTTTTTCTGGCCACACATATGGAGTGCCTATATTCTACAGTTTGGGAGAAGAATGTTCTATAAATGTTTATTAGATCAATGTGTTCTAGAGTCCCATTTCAGCCTACTATTTCTTTGTTGCTTTTCTTCCTTGATGGTCTTTCTAGTACTCTCAATGGAATGCTGAAGTCCTCCCCTATTATACTGTAGCTATGTACCATATTTTTTTCCATCAAGTAATATCTATTTTTATAATTCTGGGAGCTCTGGGAGCTCTGATGTTAGATGTATATGTATTTAGGATTGCTATATCATCTTATTAAATTGATCCCTTATCATTATATAATGGTCATCTTTATCTTTTTATTTATTTATTTATTTTTTTGCTGCTGTTGGTTTAATATCTCTGTCATCTGATATAAGAATAGCTATTCACAATCTCCTGTGCTTTCCATTTGTATGGAATAGTTTTCTCATCCTTTTAACTTGAATCTAAGGGAATCTTGAGTAGTTAAATGAATTTCTGAGAGATTGCAGATATTTGAGTTGTGTTTCTTCATCCATTCCATCAATTTAAGTGGGCATTAGAGCATTTATATTTTATGTTAAAATTGATAAGTTAGACACTGTTCCAGTCATCATTTGACTCTTAACTAGTTGTATCATATTCTTTCTGTGTTACTATTTTATAAGAGCTAGATTTTTTAAAAGGGGTTTGGGATTACTAGAATATAGGGGCTTGGCACAAAGAATGAAGAGGCTTGACACAAAGTCTGTGTTGGCGGACTGAGAAACACTTGGAGGTGCCCTCTTGAATCAACCTCGGAAAAATATTTATTATCACAAACCAAGAAAAGTACTTAAAAGTTACTTATCACACATCAGCATTAAAATTAGGGGGGATAGAAAAAGTGTCAGACAGAATGTCTCCAATTTGCTTTGTAAAACTGTAGTTCTTAAGCACAACCTCTGCATCCAGCATCAAGAGACCTTTGGAATCTAGAGAATTTTTACCATAATTATTATTGCCACACTCCACACATACATTTTTTTCCTGGAGGCCAGTTTTCTGATCTCCTGCATGCACATGACACATATGCCATTCTCGTGATTCTCCAGGTCTCTCAAGCAAGGAAGTGATTTTTGTACTAAAGATCAGGGCTCAATTTCTCCTAAATTTTTTTCCTACCCCCCCTTTTTTTTTATTATTTCAGATTCCATGAGGGTACAAAGAATTAGGTTACACTATTGCATTTGTTAGACAAAGTCCCTCTTATAATTGTGTCCTTCTCCATACACTGAAACTCCCCATCTACCTTCCTTTTCCCTCCTCCACACTTGCTCATCCTCCTACTTATTTGTATTAGGTCATCTTCTGCCTTCATATTAAAATAGAGTACATTGGATTCTTTCTTATCCATTCTTGTGAATCTTTACTAAGAATGCATTATACCTCCATCCAAGTTAATACAAAATATGTATTTTTAGTGGTTGAATAGTCTTTTACTGTTCTCATCTTTTTAGTGGTTGAATAGTATTCCGTGGTATACATATACCACAGCTTGCTAATTCATTCATCGGTTGGTGGGCATTTGCGCTATTTCCACATTTTGGCGATTGTAAATTGAGCTGCAATAAACAGTCTAGTGCAAATGTCCTTATGATAAAAGGATTTTTTCCCCCTTGGGTAGATGCCTAGTAATGGGATTGCAGGATCAAAAGTGACATCTAATTTGAGTTCTTTGAGAATTCTCCATACTTCCGTCCAAAAAGATTGTATTTATTTTCACTCCCACCAGCAGTGTAAAAGTGTTCCCTTCTCTCTACATCCATGCCAGCATCTGCAGCTTTGTGATTTTGTGATGTGGGCTATTCTCACTGGGGTTAAGATAGCTTTGATTTTTATTTCTCTGATGATTAGGAATTATTAGCATTTTTTTATATATTTGTTAGTCATTCATCTATCTTCTTTAGAGAAGGTTCTGTTTATTTCTCTTGCCCAGTGATATATGGGATTCTTGGGTCTTTATGTTGTTGATTAAATTAAGTTCTCTGTAGATCTTAGTTATCAAGTTTTTGTCCAATTAATAATATACTAATATCTTTTCCCATTCTGAAGCTTGTCTGTTTGCTTTGGTTGTTGTTTCCTTAGCTGTTCAGAGGCTTTTAAGTTTAATTAAATCCCATTTGGTTTTTTTTTGTTGTTGTTGTTGAATTGCCATGGAAGTCTTCTTCATAAAATCTTTCCCTTGGATGAAGTCTTCAAGTATTTTCCCCACACTTTCTTCAAGTATTTTTATTGTTTCGTGTCTTAGATTTAAAATTTTTATCCATCTTGAATCAAATTTTGAGAGTGATAAGAGATGCGGGTCCTGTTTTTGTCATTTACATGTGGATATCCAGTTCTCCTACACCATTTATTGAATAGGGATTTCTTTCCCCAGTGTATTTTCTTGTTGGGTTTATCAAAGATCAGGTGGCTGTAAGATATTAGTTTCATCTTATGGTTTTTATTTGGTTTCAAATGTCACTGTCACTATGGCCTGGTAGCATAGCCCAAAGTCTGGTGGGGTGATGTGCATGGCTTTGTTTCTATTACTAAGAATTGCCTTGGCTATATGGGTTTTTTTTTCTAGTTAGATAGAAAACAAAAAATTATTTTTTCTAAATCTTGAAAGTATGATAATGATATTTGAATGGGGATTGCATTGAATCTCTACGTTGCTGTGAGTAGTATAGACATTTTAACAATGTTTATTATTCCTAGACATGAGCATGGTATGTTCTTCCATTTGTTAATATCTTATGCTATTTCTTTTCTTAGTGTTTCATAATTTTCTTTGCAGAGGTCCTTCACCTTTTTTGTTATGTACATTCCTAAAAAATCATTCATCATGATCAAGCAGGCTTCATTCCAGGGATGCAAGGCTAGTTTAATATATGCAAGTCCATAAACATTATTCACCATAACAACAGTAGCAAAAACAAAAACCATATGACTCTCTCAATACATGTAGAAAAAGCAATTGATAAAGTTCAGCATCCTTTTCTAATTAGAACACTTAAGAATGCAGGCATAGGTGACACATTTCTGAATCTGATCATACTCACAGTAATATTATACTGAATGGAATAAAACCAAAAGCTTTTCCACTTTGAACTAGAACAAGACAAGGTTGTCCTCTATCGCCACTACAATTCAACATAGTGCTGGAAGTTCTAGCCAATACAGTTAGGCAAAAGAAGAAAATAAAGGGCATCCAAATGGGTGCAGAGGTGGTCAACTCTCACTCTTTTCTGATGATATGATCATATACATAGAGAACCCCAAAGGTTCAACCACAAGACTCCTGGAAGTGATCAAAAAAATAGTAATGTCTCAGAATATAAAATCAATGTCTAAAAATCAGTAGCCTTTGTATATGCCAATAACCGTAAAGATGAAAAGCTAATCAAGGACAAAATTCCCTTCAAAGTAGCTTCTAAAAAAATAAAATACCTAGGAATACACATTACAATTTTTTAAGTTCAAATGTCTTTAAACTGTTGAGTATTCATCACTCTTTTTGGTTTTTAGAGTACTCTTGAGCATTTCTTCAGGACAGGCATAGTGGTAGCAAATTCTCTTATATTTTCTTGTCAAGGAAATATATTTAATCATATTATTAATGAAAATTAGTTTTTGCAGTGTAAAATTTTTTGGCTAACAGTTATTCTGTTTAAGAAGACTAAAGATAGGACTCACATACCTTTGACTTAGAAGATTTATACTGAGAAATATGCTGTAAGTGTAATGAGATTTCCTTTGTAAATTATTGATGCTTTTTGTCTCATAGCTTGTAGGATCTTTTTCTCATACTTTGACCTTGGCAAGAATGATGAGTAGTGATTTAGTGATCTCCTGTTTGCAATGAATCTTCCAGGAATTTAATGACCTTCTTGTATCTGAATGTACAAATATCTAGCAAGAGTAGGGGAGTTCATTATTCCCATAATGGAGTCCTCTGTTATTCCTTCAAGTGGATTTTCCAGGCTTGCTGATTTTTCTTTCTTCTCTGTTTAGAATATCTATAATTTTCAAGTTTCTCCATTTTCACATAATCTGATATTTTACAGAGACTTTGTTCATTTCTCTTGATTATATTTGCTTATTTTCAACTGGGTTAATCCAAAAGACTTGTCTTCATGCTTTAAAATTCTTTCTTCTGTCTTCCACGTCCATCCAGGTTAATACGAAGGATGTAAAGTCTCCATTTTTTTTTTTAATGGCTGAATAGTATTCCATGGTATATATATACCACAGCTTGTTAATCCATTCCTGGGTTGGTGGGCATTTAGGCTGTTTCCACATTTTGGCGATTGTAAATTGAGCTGCAATAAACAGTCTAGTACAAGTGTCCTTATGATAAAAGGATTTCTTTCCTTCTGGGTAGATGCCCAGTAATGGGATTGCAGGATCAAATGGGAGGTATAGCTTAAGTGCTTTGAGGTTTCTCCATACTTCCTTCCAGAAAGGTTGTACTAGTTTGCAGTCCCACCAGCAGTGTAAAAGTGTTCCCTTCTCTCCACATCCACGCCAGCATCTGCAGTTTTGAGATTTTGTGATGTGGGCCATTCTCACGGACGTGGAAGACATTATTCTTAGTAAAGCATCACAAGAATGGAGAAGCATGAATCCTATGTACTCAATTTTGATATGAGGACAATTAATGACAATTATGGTTATGGGGGGGAAACAGAAAGAGGGAAGGAGGGAGGTGGGTGGGGCCTTGGTGTGTGTCACACTTTATGGGGGCAAGACATGATTGCAAGAGGGACTTTACCTAACATTTGCAATCAGTGTAACCTGGCTTATTGTACCCTCAATGAATCCCCAACAATAATAAAAAAAAAAGACAAAAAAAAAAATTCTTTCTTCTGTTTGTTCTAGTCTGGTAAAAATATTCCACTATATTTTGAAATTCCCTTTTTCATTTCCAGAAATTATCTTATATCATTGAAAACATATCTATTTCTTTAGTGAATTTTTCATTCATCTTTTGAATTAGTTTTTTGGCTTCTTTCTTTTGGTTCTTTATGCTCTCAGGGATTTCATTAAGCTTACTCATGATTCATATTTTGAATTCCATATCTAACATTTCAAATTTTTCTTGTGGTTCTTGTACATTGCTGGAAAGCTTATAATGATCCTTTGGGGATATAAAAGTAGCCTCCTTCTCCTGATATTGCCAGAATTTTTATTCTGTTTTCTTCTCATCTGAAGCCTCTTCCCTCAGCTCAAAACAGATAGCTTTGCAGTTCACCTATTTTCCTCCATTGGGAACTCTGCCACTCAGTGTAGTGATTGAGAAGTACAGTTTTTCAGATCATGCAGATAGGTACCCACAAGGTGATAGGTAATTTTTGTTGGTTGGGAACATGTTCAGGTGCCGGCAGTTGTAGAGTAAGTCAGGTAATCACCACTTCCCAAGTCTTTGGATGGTGTGCATGAGTATTGGAGTTTGGGGGAGAAGACAACTCAGAATGAGCTGACAAAATTGTCCTCATGAACGCAGCCTTCCTGAGTTCAGGCCCTGGTATTAAAGTAAAGGATGGGTTATCTCTCACAGTAGAAGATGCTCAGGCAGCAGAAGAGTAGACTCACTGTGAACCTGCAGTACGAGGGGTGGGCCCCTCTTGATGAGAGTAACAGAAGCAGACAGCTGTGGGTCACACTAAGACACTCACAATCCCTTTCTCAGTAGTGAGAGTAGTCTCTCTGCTTTGGGAGCTCAGAGGTGCTCATATTCTCAGCTTCCATCAGAGCCCACAATATAGTAATGGTGGTAGAGGCAGAGCAACCAGGTATGTGCAGTGGTATCAGACTAGCTGTTGGATATGGCTGAAGCACCAGTGGGGAGGTCTCTTCCTGATGGCAGGGACTTGCCCCCAGAAAAGATAGGCTCCTTACAAAAGTAAAGGGAAAGACTGTTAGCTTATCCTGATCTCCCTTAGAGGAGGCATTAGTTTTTTTCCATAGGCCACATGGAAGTGTTTGCAATGACATTTAGAGGGAAAGACGTGAGCCATAAGCTCAGTGGAAGCATGGGAACATGACGAGGATATATGCTATCACCATTTCTGTTCTCCATAATATGTGAAATCCTAGCCAGAGTAATTGGGCAAGAGAAAGAAATAAAAGGCATCCGACTTGAAAAAGAGGAAGGCAAAGTAACTCTGTTTGTGAATGAAATGATTTTATACTTAAAACTTCCTAAAGACTCCTCCAAAGGACTCCTAGAATTAATAAATAAATTTAGTAAAGTCTCAGGTTACAAAATTAAGGTATACGGATCAGTACTATTTTTATATACTAATATCAGCCACACTGGGAATCAAATCAAGAATTCAATACCATGTATGATTGTTACAAAAAAAATCTAAGGAAATATTTAACTCAAGAGGTGAATGACCTCTATGAAGAGAACTACAAAACACCAATAGAACTACAAAACACCAATTTCTTTCTTTCTTTCTTTCTTTGAATTCTTTCTAAGAATTTCTTTCTTTCTTTCTATTGGTGACAAATAGATGACAAAAACAAATGTGAAACATGCATGCTCATGGATTGAAGGAATCAATATTATTATAATGTTTATAGGGCTAAAGTGATTTACAAATTCAATGCAATTTCTATCAAACTACTAATGTCTTTTTTACAGAATTAGAAAAAAATCCCAATTTTCATGTGGTATCACAAAACAAACAAACAACAACAAGAAAACCAATAGCCAAAGCAACTCTCAACAAAAAGAACAAATCCATACTGATTTCAAATGATAGACAACCAAAGCATCATGGTACTGGTAAAAAAGTAGACACACAGGACAATGGAATAAAAGAGAGAACTCCTCCCCCCATAAAACTATATGCTTACAACAAAGTGATCTCTGATAAAGCAATAAAAAGCATACACTGGGAAAAGGATGCCCAATTCAATAACTTGTGCATAGAAAATAGAAAAGTGATATGCATAAAATGAAACTGAAACTCTTACTGTACATAAAAATTAACTCAAGATTGAGTAAAGATGTTAATCTAATAACTGACATCATCAGAATTTTAGGAGAAAACACAAGAAAGCTCTTCTGGACTTTGGTATAAGCAAAGCATTTATGACTAAGACCTTAAATGCAAATACAACAGAAACAAAAATAAATAAATGAGACTTAATTAAGTAAAAAAGTTTCTGCAAACCAGAAGAAATAATCAATAAAATAAATAGTAACAGTAATGATAGTAAACAACTTACAGAATAGAAGAAAATGTTTGCAAACTACACATCTAATAAAAGAGCAATATCCAGAATCTATAAGGAACTCAAAAAACAGCAAGGAAAACCCAACTAACTAAAAAGTAGGCTAAAGACATGAGCTGACATTTTTCACAAGAAGAGATACAAATGGCCAATAAACACGAAAAATTGCTCAATATGACTAATCAGGGAAATGCAAATTAAAACTGTATGAAATATCATCTTACTCCTATCAGAATAACATTAGTAGCAAGTAAAAAGAAAAGAAAAAATCTACATAGTTGGCATAGATGTAGTGAAAATAGAATGCTCACACACTGTTGGTGGGAATGCAAATTAGTACAACCTCTATGGAATACAGTATGGCGATTTCTTAGATAACTAAAGATAGACCTAACATTCAATTTAGTAATCAGAGTACCGAGTATCTACCCAGAGGAAAAGACATCACTGTAACAAGAAAAAACTCACCCTTATATGTTTACACAACAGAGTTGACAATTGCAAAGGTATGGAATCAATCTAAGTGCCCAGGAACTGGTGAGGGGATAAAAAAATTATTTTATAGGTATATGATACACACAGAGGGTGCCAAATTATGTACACATTTTAAGAAAGAACAAACAGTACATTAAAACTGTAATAATATATACCAACCACAAAAGATGAATGTAAGTCACATTTGAGCACCGCCTGTAATTATAGAAGTCAAAGTTGACTTGAGTATCATGAACTTAATATAATTTGAACCTTTCTTAAAATGTGTATACATTTTTTGGCATTCTCTGTGTGTTTATCAAGTGTGTGCATGTGAGTACACATACCAGGAATGCCACTCAGCCATTAAAAAGAATAAAATAATGTATTTTGCAGCAACTTGGATAGAATTAGAGACCATTATCCCTTGTATCTCAAGAACAGAAAAATAAATGCTAAATGTACTCACTTATAAGTTGGAGCTAAACTATGGGCGCACATGGTCATACAGAGTGGTATAATGAGCATTGGAGACTTGGAAAAGGGATTTAAGAGTAGTGGCAAGGGACCAAAAATTATCTTTTGAGTAAAATGTATACTAGTCAGGTGACAGGTACACTAAAAATCTTGACTCACTTCTATACATTTGACCCATGTAAGAAAAACCCCTTGTACCTGCTAAATCTATTGAAAAAAAAAAAAGTAAATAAGTCTTACCTCTTTTATAACAGTTTAATCCTAGATGCCTTTACTGTCTCTGAGTTTGTTATAGACTACAATGATGTTGGTAAATTTAGGTGACAAAATTGAAAAAAAAAAATATAAAGATACCTATATCTATATATATGATATGGCAGGTGATGATATAGGTAGATTGACAGGAAAAGCAATAGGAATTAGCTAAGAAAATAGAAAATTGGAGCTCTGAAAATTCATATTGTTATTCACTGAAGAGTTTTAGGCATGTTTTCCTCTCTTGGGATGATAATCTAGATAATCTAGTCACTGTAGCCTCCTACCTATTTTTTGTACTCTAACTCACCCATTTATTTCAGATTTTTAGCTCATGTTCTCCCCTAACCTCCTAAGTCTAGATAATTTATTTTATAAAGAAAAACTTCTAGTGTATTTTTAGTAAAAACTCAAATCTATTATTAATGACATTTCTGATTGTATTTTAAGGTTAAGTCAATAAATTTTCCTAGGAACAAAGTTGGTATGTATTCATAAGTAGAAGGGTTCAGTAGTGATGTTTAGTCTAACAGTAATGGAGAAACTAAATAGCCTATGGAAAATATAAATGTCTAGTTTGTTTCAATGAAGATAAGGAACATCAGGGTTATGGGGGCAAGACATGATTGCAAGAGGGACTTTACCTAACAATTGCAATCAGTGTAACTAGCTTATTGTACCTTCAATGAATCCCCAACAATAAAAAAAAAAAAAGAAAAAGAAAAAAAAAAAAGAATTGAAGAGGATGGTCATCAACTTTTAATCTCCTAAAACAAAAATAGCTTTCAACCCAGGATCCTGTAACCAGCTAAACTGAGTTTCATTTATGATGGAGAAATTAAGTACTTTAATGACATTCACATGTTGAAGAAATTTGCCATAACTAAACCAGCTCTCCAGGATATTCTCAGACCTATCCTCCATAAAGACCAGCATAATCATTTACCAGAAAAGTAAACCCACCCAGAAAATTTTGATCAAATTCCAACTTCCACAGCAGCAAAATGATTAAAAATGTCCACCAGACTCTCGAAAGTCTTATCAATATTCTCAATTAATATGAATGGTTTAAATTGTCCTCTAAAGAGGCACAGGTTGGTGGACTGGATACAAAAACTCAAGCCAGATATCTACTGCATACAAGAATCTCATCTTACATTAAAAGACAAATATAGACTCCAGGTGAAGGGATGGTCATCTATACCCGAGGTAAATGGAAAAAAGAAAAAAGCAGGCATTGCAATCCTACTTGCAGATGCAATAGGCTTTAAACCAGCCAAAATAAGGAAGGATAAGGATGGACACTTCATATTTGTTAAAGGTAATACTCAATACGATGAGATTTCAATTATTAATATTTATGCACCCAACCAGAACGGACCTCAATTTATAAGAGAAACTCTAACTAACATGAGCAACTTGATTTACTCCAGTTCCATAGTAGTTGGAGATTATAACACCCCTTTAGCAGTGCTGGATAGATCCTCCAAAAAGAAGCTAAGCAAAAAAAATCTTAGCTTTAGGGTGGCGCCTGTGGCTCAGTGAGTAGGGCACCGGCCCCATATGCCGAGGGTGGTGGGTTCAGACCCAGCCCCGGCCAAACTGCAACAGAAAAATAGCCGGGCATTGTGGCGGGCGCCTGTAGTCCCAGCTGCTCGGGAGGCTGAGGCAAGAGAATCGCGTAAGCCCAAGAGTTAGAGGTTGCTGTGAGCCGTGTGACACCATGGCACTCTACCAGAGGGCAGTACCGTGAGACTCTCTCTCCACAAAAAAGAAAAAAAAATCTTAGCTTTAAACATTACCATTCAACATCTGGATGTAACAGACATCTACAGAACATTTCATTCCAAAAAAACTGAATACACATTCTTCTCATCAGCCCATGGAAAATACTCCAAAATAGACCACATCCTGGGCTACAATTCTAACCTCAGCAAATTTTAAAAAATAGAAATTATCCCTTGCATCTTTTCAGACAATCATGGAATAAAAGTTGAACTTAATAACAACAGGAACCTGCATACCCATACAAGAACATGGAAGCTAAATTACCTTATGCTGAAGGATAGATGAGCTATAGATGAGATTAAGAAGGAAATCACCAAATTTTTGGAACAAAACAACAGTGAAGACATGAATTATCATAACCTCTGGGATACTGCAAAGGCAGTCCTAAGAGGGAAATTTATAGCACTGCAAGCCTTCCTCAAGAAAACGGAAAGAGAGGAAGTTAATAATTTAATGGGACATCTCAAGCAACTGGAGAAGGAAGAACATTCCAACCCCAAACCCAGCAGAAGAAAAGAAATAACCAAAATCAGAGCAGAATTAAATGAAATTGAAAACAAAAGAATTATACAACAGATCAATAAATCTAAAAGTTGGTTTCTTGAAAAGGTCAATAAAATAGAGAAACTATTGGCCAACCTAACCAGGAAAAAAAGAGTACAATCTGTAATTTCATCAATCAGAAATGGTAAAGATGAAATAACAACAGACACCTCAGAAATTCATAAAATCCTTAACGAATATTACAAGAAAATTTATTCTCAGAAATATGAAAATCTGAAGAAATCGACCAATACTTGTAAGTACGCCACCTACCAAGACTTAGCCAGAATGAAGTGGAAAAGTTGAACAGGCCTATATCAAGTTCTGAAATAGCATCAACTGTAAAAAATCTACCTAAAAAGAAAAGCCCAGGACCAGATGTCTTTACATTAGAATGCTACCAAACCTTTAAAGAAGAACTAGTACCTATATTACTAAACCTCTTCCAAAATACAGAAAAAGAAGGAATACTACCCAAAACATTCTACAAAGCAAACATCACCTTGATCCCTAAACCAGGGAAAGACCCAACAAGAAAAGAAAATTGTAGACCAATATCACCAATGAACATTGATGCAGAAATACTCAATAAGATCCTAACGAACAGAATCCAACAACACATCAAAAAAATTATACACAATGACAAAGTGGGATTTATCCCAGGCTCTCAAGGCTGGTTCGATATACGTAAATCTATAAATGTAATTCAGCACATAAACAAACTAAAAAATAAAGACCATATGATTCTCTCAATTGATGCAGAAAAAGCTTTTGATAATATCCAGCATTTCTTCATGATCTGAAGACTTAAGCAAATTGGTATAGAAGGGGCATTTCTTAAACTAATAGAAGCCATCTACAGCAAACCCACAGCCAATATCATATTGAATGGAGTTAAATTGAAATCATTTCCACTTAGATCAGGAACCAGGCAAGGTTGGCCATTGTCTCCATTGCTCTTTAACATTGTAATGGAAGTTTTAGCCATTGCAATTAGGGAAGAAAAGGCGATCAAGGGTATCCACATAGGGTCAGAAGAGATCAAACTTTCCCTCTTTGCAGACAACATGATCATGTATCTGGAAAACACCAGGGATTCTACTACAAAACCTTTAGAATTGATCAAGGAATACAGCAATGTCTCAGGGTACAAAATCAACACCCATAAATCTGTAGCCTTTACATATACTAACAATAGCCAAGCCGAAAAAACAGTCAAGGACTCTATTCCTTTCACAGTAGTGCCAAAGAAGATGAAATATTTAGGAGTTTATCCAACAAAGGACGTGGAATATCTCTATAAATAGAACTATGAAACTTTAAGAAAAGAAATAGCTGAAGATGTAAACAAATGGGAAAACATACCATGCTCATGTCTGGGAAGAATCAACATCGTTAAAATGTCTATACTACTCAAAGTAATATATAATTTTAATGCAATTCCTATTAAAGCTCCATTGTCATATTTTAAAGACCTTGGAAAAATAATACTTTGTTTTATATGGAATTAGAAAGAACCTCGGACAGCCAAAACATTACTCAGAAATAAAAACAAAGCAGGAGGAATCATGCTACCAGACCTGAGACTGTATTATAAATTGATAGTGATCAAAACAGCATGGTACTGGAACAAAAACAGAGAAGTAGATGTCTGGAACAGAATAGAGAATCAAGAGATGAATCCAGCTACCTACTGTTATTTGATCTTTGACAAGCCAATTAAAAACATTCAGTGGGGAAAAGATTCCCTATTTAACAAATAGTGCTGGGTGAACTGGCTGGTGATCTGTACAAGACTGAAACTGGACCCACACCTTTCACCATTAACTAAGACAGACTCTCAATGGATAAAAGATTTAAACTTAAGACATGAAACTATAAAAATACTTGAAGAAAGTGCAGAGGAACTCTTGAAGGAATCGGCCTGGGTGAATAATTTATGAGGAGGACTCCCCAGGCAATTGAAGCAGTACCAAAAATACTGATCAAACTAAAAAGCTTCTGCTCAGCCAAGAACATAGTAAGTAAAGAAAGCAGACAACCCTCAGAAAGGGATAAAATATTTGCAGGTTATACCTCCAATAAAGGTTTAATAACCAGAATCCACAGAGAACTCAAATGTATTAGCAAGAAAAGAACAAGTGATCCCACCTCAGGGTGGGCAAGGGACTTAAAGAGAAACTTCTCTAAAGAAGACAGACGCACGATCTACAGACACATGAAAAAAAGCTTATCATCCTTATTTATCAGAGAAATGCAAATCAAAACTACTTTGAGATAGCACCTAACCCCAGTAAGAGTAGCCCACATAACAAAATCCCAAAACCAGAGATGTTGGCATGGATGCGGAAAAAAGGGCACACTTCTACACTGCTGGTGGGAATGCAAATTAATACGTTCCTTTTGGAAAGATATTTGGAGAACACGTAGAGATCTAAAAATAGACCTGCCATTCGATCCTATAATTCCTTTACTATGTTTATACGCAGAAGACCAAAAAATCACAATATAACAAAGACATCTGTACCAGAATGTTGATTGCAGCCCAATTCATAATTGCTAAGTCATGGAAGAAGCCCAAGTGCCCATCGACCCACGAATAGACTAGCAAATTGTTGTACATGTATACCATGGAATATTATGCAGCCTTATCAAAAGATGGAGACTTTACCTCTTTCATGCTTACATGGATGGAGCTGGAACATATTCTTAGCAAAGTATCTCAAGAATGGAAGAAAAAGTATCCAATGTACTCAGCCCTACTATGAAGCTAATTTATAGCTTTCATATGAAGGCTATAACCCAACTATAGCACAAGAATATGGGGAAAGGGCCAAGGGAGGAGAAGGGAGGGGGGAGTTTAGGCTGGAGGGAGGGTAATAGGTGGGGCCACACCTATGGTGCATCTTAGAATGAGTACAGGCGAAACCTACTAAATGGAGAATACAAACGTCTACATACAATAACTAAGAAAATGCCATGAAGGCTACTTTGAAGAGTTTGATAAGAATATTTCAGATTGTATATGAAACCAGAACATTGTACCCCTTGATTGCACAAATGTACACAGCTATGATTTAACAATAAAAATAAATAAATAAATAAATAAAAGAACTGCCATTATATGTATGTCAGGTTCAATGGATGAATATTAAGTTCTTTTTAACTGTATGTGTTTTGCTTAAAGTCATTAGTCAAAAGTATAATTTTGATTCCATATTGAGAGAAATTGAATTTATAAAGTGTTGCTTCTGTGGGGTTTTTTAGTTTGTTTTGAGTTGGTTTGTTTTTTTTTTGAGACAGAGTCTCACTTGGTCATCCTAAGTAGAGGTCTGTGGCATCAGAACTCACAGCAATCTTGAAGTCTTGGGCTTAGCTGATCCTGTTGCCTCAGCCACCCAAGTAGCTGAGAGTATAGGACCAGCCACAATGCCCTGCTACTTTTCTATTTTACTGGAGATGGAGTCTTGCTCTTGCTCAGGCTGATCTCAAACTCCCTGTAGTGCTATGTAGACACTTGGAATAGATGTTTAAAATAATGATAAAATATACAAAATATTCTAAATAATACAACATAATTAAATATGTTATCACATAGCTACCAGCTAACTTATAATTTGCTGTACTCATATTTTCGTTGTTTGGTAGGCATGCAAATGACACTTCTTAATAGGAAATTGATTAAAATTATTTGATTTCTATCTTTACTGTTTCATTTTCTATGTTTTGTCATTTACATTATACCCTGTTGTTTCATGTGATTGTACATAAAATGTGCACAGTAACTTTTAGACCATCTGTTATTGATATCGTTTTAATTCTTTCTTTGAAATTATAATAACTGTCATGAATTCTGAAATGGAATATTCTTCTGCCCTTCTGGTTTAGATGATTCCTACATCTGTTCCCAGGAAATTGAAGTGAATGTGGCATAGAATGAGCTTTGTGATCAAGTATGGCTCATTTATTTCTAACTGTTATGGCTAGAGGTGTGCCTGAAATCTTGGTGACATAAAAATGCTCTAAAGATAGTCCTTTATAGAATGTGAAATATTGATAACATTCTTTACACATGATGGACCAAAAAGAAATTGGTTCTCTTTTATTCCCCACAATCTTAAATCCTTGATACCTGCAGTATTTTGCCTACCACAATATAGTCTATTATAAATATTAGCAAAATAGTAAACTAATTTTTCCTATTCTTTAAAGACTAAGTACCTCCTTTAAAATAAATTATTGTTCTTGGGAACTTTTAAGGGCTCTCTAGTATTTCTTTTTTGGTGCAGCAAAAAGTGGCTTTAAAGGCCAAGAATTTGTATTTGAATAGTGCTTTTTCTTCACTATGGGTATTATGAAAACTTACAAAAATAAATAAAATTATGATAATTCTAATAAATATATTACATAATTTTTTGACGACATAGCACATGTTTTGGAAGCAATTTAATCTGGTGTAGCCTTAAATTCCTGAATTTGGAAATGAATAACATTTGACAAAATGGCTTGACTTCTTTGTCAGCGTTCAAGAATACACTGTAGAATTATTGCCATAGACAAGAATTTAGTTGTGGCTTCACTGAGGAAGTGTTGGCTAGAAGTTGTGTGCACAGAAAGTAGACTCTTCACAGTTGTTTGATTTTTACCTGCGAAATATGCTCTCTGAACTAGAGAACTTAGGCTCCTTAGCACTTGGTAAGTAAACCAAAATACTAATACTGCATATACTCCCATTGTTTAACTGTAGATTTCAGTTTCACAGTTTAGTAATGTGGAATACACATCAAATAGAGTTATTAACATAATATCAGTTTGAAATATAGCACTTCTCATACCTGAACCAATCATGCCAATGGCCAAGGTTCCTCAATATATTTGTCTGCCTAAGATATTTCACCTTCAACTTCTCCAGTTCATTCAGCTGTTACTTTTGTAATCAAACTTTTTCTCACCCCTATGGAAATTCATTTTCAAATAGCAACTTTTTCATCCCTCATTCTGGCGATAGAAATGAGCATAAGATAACTGCATAGAAAAACAGATCATTACTACTGTAGTGTCAAATACTTCACAGTGATTTTGTATACTATGCAACTTACACATTGTAAATAGAATTTGTTTCAAATGATTACCTTTTTAAGAAAAGTAATTTGATGCTTTTTAATGTTAGATGAGGAACAAATTAAATGCACATGATAAATGTACATGGTTCAAGTTTTGACAAATGTAACTCTGACCTATATCAAAGTATAGAACATTTTCTTCACCTAAGACAGTTCTCTTGTACCACTTTGTAGTTAGTTTTTGCTTCACCCCACTCTAGGCAAACACTGATCTGATTTCCATCAGTGCAGATTCGTTTTTGCTGCTTCTAGATTACTATGTACATGGTTTCACTCCATGTGTGCATTTTGTTTCCATCATGGAAAGTTTGTACCATATAAAGTTTTTGAATGTCTTTCATGTTGTCTGTAGTAGTAATTTGTTGGTTTTATTGCTAAAGAGCATTATCTTTGACTACTAATGATGTTTTTGCTGTTTTCATAAATGCTCGACTATTTCTTTTTATCTCTTGTGAGGTATTTATTCTTGTTATTGATCATTTTTATTGAATTGTTTGTACTCTTATGATTGACTTGTTAGAGTTCTTTAACAAAATGTGAAAATGTATACAATGTGAAGAGACACTATAGTATGAGAATTATTTTTATATTATGGATATAAGTTGCTTTGTTAATATTTATATTGCAGGGCCGGGGATGGTAGCTCACGTTTGTAATCTCAGCACTTTGGGAGGCCAAGGCAGAAGGATTGTTTGAGCTCAGGAGTTCAAGACCCCATCTCCAAAAAGAGTTGGCTGTTGTGCTAGGTGCCTGTAGTCCCAGTTACTTGGGAAGCTGAGGCAAGAGAATCACTTGAGCCTAAGATTTTGTAGTAGCTGTGAGCTATGATGCCATAGCACTCAATCCCAGGGTGACGGAGTGAGACTCTGTCTCAAAAAAAAAAAAAAAAAAATATATATATATATATAGCTTTCATTTGAGTTCTACACATGATAGATCCAACTTGTACTTAAAGTATTATGTAAGCACTCCAATTTGTACAAATAATCAACACACTGAAATTGGCATAAATGTATTTATGATCTATGTACAAAAGACTTAATAAAAAATAATAAATAAATAAATTGTATTGCAAACATTTTCTCCTAGCTGTGTGCTTTGTCATTTTATTCTTGTTATATTTTGAAAAGCAAAATTTTTTATTTTTATTAAATCTGATTAGTCAGTATTATATTTTGTAAATGAGTGTTTTTTATGTATATATATATGTGCACCATGTGGATTTATTTGTTTTGCTGTGAAGATACTCTGTGTTTTTTAGAATTTTAGAACTGAAGATTCGACATTTGTATTTATAAACAAATGCTGGTGCATACTGCAATGGAGTGACAAGATGTTTTAAGATAGACGTTTAGTTTGGTGAAAAGAAAACCATTCCTTCAATTAATTATTTTGCTACCTATGTAGAAAATTTATATGTTGTACACAGAAGTGTGTTTATCTGTGTATTACTTGTTTCTGGATTCTGCCTTTCTACTGATTTATCTGTTATTTTTTACAGCGGATGCCTACCTCCTTGATTAATAGCATTAAAATCAAGTAGTCTATGTCTTTCTAATTAATTCTCTCTCTCTGAAATATTTTGTATTAGTATACCAATTTTACAAGGATATCATCAACTCCTCCAACAACATACTGGGATTTTGGATTGTGCTTTTGATGATTTGATAACTGGAGAACATCTCAAAAAATATGTCTTTTTGTAATCTACTAATATTATTTAACTTCCACATTTATTTAATTCTTCTTTTATTCTTTTCAGTGTATTTGAAAGTTTCAGTATAGAGGTCTTCTAAATTCTTCATTAATTTTTTCATGTTTTATGCAATATAGTAAATGGTACTTTTGTGTATTTTTACAATGTTTTGTTACTACTTTATTAACATAAAGTTTTTCTATATAAATTCATTAATTTCTGCAGTTTTTTTTCATAGATTCCATACTATTTTTCTAGGCAAAACCATGTTCCTATGCCAGCAAACATTTTTATATCACTCTTCTAGATTGTCTGCCTTTTTTTTGCAGTTTTTGGCCAGGGCTAGATTTGAAACCACCACCTCTGGTATATGGGGCTGACACCCTACTCCTTGAGCCACAGGTGTCGCCCTAAATTGTTTGCCTTTTAATGTATTTATGGCCATATTACTTAAGCTAGGAATGTAGTACAATGTGGAATGTAAGTGATTAGAGCAATCATTCTTGAATTGTTACCATTCTTAAAAAGAAAACAGTATGTGACCCTTAATTATAATATCAGACGTAGACTTTCAGTAGAAGTCCTTTGTAAGTTTGAGATAGTTTAACTATATTTCTAGTTTGCTAAAAGTTTTTATAATGAATGAATAGCATATTTACTCAAATGCAAATAAATTGGGGCATGTCCTCTTTACTGAAAAAGTTTTTCTAAGATTGATGTGATTACTTCCTTAGATTTTTTTTTTTTCTTCCTTATTTTATGGAACTCACCAAGTAACCATCTGGGTCTGAAATTTTCTTTGCCAGATGTATTTTGATGATGAATTCAATTAATTGAGTAGTTAAATAGCTCTTCCGATTTTTCTACTTTTATTGGCCTCAGTTTTGATAAATTGATTCGAAGTATCATCTATGTTATTAACTGCATTGGCAGGAAGTTGTTCATCATATTTTCTGACTGTATTTAATTTAATTTAATTCTGATTGATTTGTAGTTATACACACTGTTCCTGGTATTTAATTTCCCATCGAGTTTACTGGCTCTTCTGCCATTTTCAATCCACTATTAAGTCAAATAATGAATTTTCCATTTTAATTATCATCGCTCTCAATTCTAGAATTTATTTTCTAATTGTTTCATTGTCTTTTCTTAAGGTCCCTAAAATTCATTCATTTAGTTCATAATATTCCCTAATTATTTAAACATATATTCTTTTAATTCTTTGCATATAATAGCTGTCTGTGTCTATGGTTTGCTATAGTCAATATCTGGACCATGATAGGGTTGTTCAATTTCTATGGGCTATTTTTTTAATACCTTGATTATAAATCCAATTGTACTCTTAGCCTGCTTGGAAACATTTGTTTTGTACCAGACATTTTTCATAATATATTGCAGAGATTAGGAATTTTTTATTTTCTTTTCAAAAATATGTATATTTGTTCTAGTAAATAGTTCAATTATTGACTCATTACTCTAAACGTTTGCAGGCTTGGTTTTATGCTTTATTTTACAGCATATTCAAGATGTTTCACAAACCCCTTAACTTTTAAACTTGGTCTTTTGTTTCTAAGATTTGTTAAGCTAAGTCTGAAGTAAGACTTCACAAAGATTCCTTAGTTGTAACGTGAGACATTTACAATGATTTGGCTGGTTCCTGGGGATGTTAATTTGTGTGTTCACTGAGGATGGATTGGAGTTCATTCTTTCCCACACTCTGCAGTCTCTAGTTCTTTCTCCAGCCTGTAGCAAGCACTCTCCTGTAAGTCATGGATCCTCACCTTTCCCCAGTGTGCTGTCTAACCCTAACATAGCAAACCTCAGCGTTGAACTATGGAGATCTTCTCTACACAGATTCTTCTCCAGAGTTCCGTTTCCTACATTCCAATTTATTTAACTGAGCTGAATTGAGATCTCTGATACCTGCTCTTCATAATGGTGCCATATTCTGATTGGACTTGACTACCAGTATCTAGAGGCACAACAATCTGGAGCTCATTTTCTGAATTTTCATTTTAATTATATATTTATAGACAGAGTCTCACTTTGTCCCCCTGGGTAGAGTGCCATGGTATCACCATAGCTCACAGCAGCAATCTCAGTCTCTTGGGTTCAAGCAATCCTTTTCTTTAGCCTCTCAAGTACCTGAGACTACAGGTGCCCACTGTACTGCCTAGTTTTTCTGTTTTTACTAGCGAAGGGGTCAATGATCTTGCTCTTGCTCTGGCTAGTCTCAAATTTGTATGCTCAAGAAATCCACCTGCCTCAGTCTCCCAGAGTGCTAAGATTATAGGCACAAGTCATTGGCCTGTTATCTGAATTTTCATTTTCTCAAAATTGAAGAATTTCTTTATGTGTTTTAAAATACCTGAAAACAGTTGATCTACATTTTGTGTTGTCATTTTTAAGACTTTTGGAGGCACAAGGACTACATCAGTGTCACTCTATCACATATGGAGACAGAAGTCTCAAGTTTTTGACAATAATGTCACATCATTTATTTCCAGTCCAGTACAATACTTATCCCCAGAATTTAAAAAAAATGAAATTCAAGTTTATTTGACCTTTTGAAATAGGTTTTAAAAATAAAGTTGGTATTTTTCTCATTGGTATATTCCTCTTGGTCATCTGGAAAGAAAAAGGATGGGAAATACCTTAACTTTTCAGAGATTAATTTTCTCATCTGTAGAATGGAGCTCAAAAAAAATTTTTTTTTTCTGTATTTTGTATTTTATTTCTGGGGTTCATGAACATGTTTTACATTATAATTTGCAAAATTTTCATAGAAGAACTTTATTATGAAAAGAGCCAGTGGGAAGGGTTTAAGAAGATACTTGAATAAACAAGAAAAAAATATTTGGTCAGAAAAATTATTTCATTTTCCTTGGACATTTTCTCTTACACATGAGTCAAAATCAGCTGGTCAAAGCCTGCTCAATGAAATACAAAATCCAATTCAAACCACACCTTTTATCAGAGTTTGAAAAGAGAACTACGTCAACTTGATCAGCATGTATGAGAAATCTATAGTGAGCATCCTGCTTAATGGAGAAACATTTAGAATAAATGCCCACCAACCCAGGAATGGATTAACAAGCTGAGGTATATGTATACCATGGAATACTATTCAGCCATTAAAAAAAATGGAGACTTTACATCCTTCGTATTAACCTGGATGGAAGTGGAAGACATTATTCTTAGTAAAGCCTCACAAGAATGGAGAAGCATGAATCCCATGTACTCAATTTTGATATGAGGACAATTAATGACAATTATGGTTATGGGGGGGGAACAGAAAGAGGGAAGGAGGGAGGGGGGTGGGGCCTTGGTGTGTGTCACACTTTATGGGGGCAAGACATGATTGCAAGAGGGACTTTACCTAACAATTGCAATCAGTGTAACCTGGCTTATTGTACCCTCAATGAATCCCCAACAATAAAAAAAAAAAAAAAAAAGAAAATTAGGAAGGTTAAAAAAAAAAAAAAAAAGAATAATCCCACCTCACCCAGGAGGAAGCCAAGGAAGCCACTACAACATCACTGATGCCCCACTTAGCATTTTAAATGTCTCGTACTTTCTCCTTGTTTCTGTCAACCCTTTATGACTTTTTATTTGTCACATTTTCTGGATCCATCTTTTCCTCAATCTGTTTGAAATGTTATTTCTATCTCAGTTCATTAAGTGGTTCCCAGTGGGCACCTGCACTTTGACTTTAAACATCTTGTCTAGGATTTCATGGTTCTCCCATATTCAGCATCTGCAACTCTCAGGACTAGACAGTAACTTTAGTAACCTTTAGCTCCTTCTGGACGCCCCATACCCTGAAGACCTACAGCAGTCTTCTGGAATTTTAATCCCAGGTCATCCATCTTTCTTCCAGAAACATATTTAGACTTTCTAATACAGCTTCCTAATTTCCTTGCTTACTGATTCTTTTTACAGACACTTCTTCCTCGCAGGTTTTGCTTATTTTGTTTTCTCGTGGCTGAAAAACATCTGCGCTTTTGCTGCAGGCAATGGCTCCAGTCAAGCTGCCCTGTGCAGGAAGGGGTTTAGCAGCCTGTGTTCTCTAAGTCCTACGTAAGCTGGTGCTTCAGCTCCAGTGTGGCTGGATTCGGGCTCTTTTTCTCTAGGCCCTTTTTCCCTTCATGTGGCCTTGTCCTCTCCTGGAACATTTCTTCGGCCACAGAATTCAGAGTAATTTCCCCTCTAGGGTGTGGGGGCATGTACCATTGTGTTCTCACATTCATTGATGCCAACATCTAATGTCAGCCTAATTGTGCTTTCCAGTTAGGCCTCATCTCTCAGGCAGCTTCTGGAACTTTCTCTTCACCCTACTTCTTCCTTCCAAATATGTGTTATTGCTGTATCCTGCTCAGGAGTCAGGGAAATCATTAGCTGTTCTCTCTTGGGTCTTGCTCTCTTCCAAACGTTAACTCCTCTTGGTGTTAACTCCTCTTGTGTTCTAACAGGAGGCTTCTGCAGGATGTGACTAATCTGTCCCAGTGTCCATCTCTCTCTTGCCGTATTCTGGGGCTCACTCTGCCCACACGTCTACTTTACTGATTTGCTCCTCAGTCCTTCATTCTGCGAGTCAAACCATCAGCATCTTTTGTATTCCAGCAGTCCTTATTTTCACCCCAGGAATATCTAACTAGCTTTTTATGTCAGTGCATGGTGTCTTTCAGGGATATAACAGCATCCCATGTCTCTCTGAGGATATTAACTACACTCTTTAATAGTCTTTCACTGGAGCTTCTGAAAGTTTTATTTCCTTGAATGTAACTTTTCCCTTTCCTTTCCTTTCTCTTTCATGGTATCTTCTTTTCTAAAATGTTTGGTGGGTGTGCAAACAACCTAACCAAGCTTCATCTAGAGAGTGAAGAAAATCACTTAGCCATGGTGAAAATGTCAAAAATCTTGTCTCATCAGTACCAAGCAAAACAATAAAGCGAGATTTACCAACTAGATGAAATTCAGATTTCTGATGATACCACTAGGTGGTCAGTAGGCTGGTCAGGTGTATGAAGGGTCCTGGGGAGATTTGCATATGTAGGGAGGAAGAACATGGATGTTCCTTAACAACAGAATTTTTAAAAACATGTGCTGACAATCCAAACGTAATGACTAGGAGAAGAACAAAAGAAGTGGCAAGGAAAAATGGAAAATAAAGAGTGAAGTAACTGAATGCATGTCAGGGTGGGAGAAAAGTAGTAAAAAGCACTGTGGAGTGCAGACTGTGAGGGGGCAGAACCCCCGCTGTCCGGGAGATGCAGTCAAGGAATGACCCCCAACTGTTTCTCTTCCCTTCCTAAAACAATAGTCCTTTCTCCTTGGTCCCTCTGCCAGAAGTTATGTAGCTTGTGTGTACTTCTCTATCTCTTCCCTAAAAGCACACAGCCTTCTCTCCCTAAAGTTAATCTTTACCTCACGCACTAGATTCACATCACAAGAATATTACTTGTGATAAAACTCTTTTCCTTATCCAGTTACTTCCCCTGAGTCTTATAAGATGAAATATTTCCAATCACTTTCTTTGCTGATTTGCAACATCATTAATATAAGCAACCTTGTTAAGATGCTATATAAATAAAGCTGTTCACCCCATTAAGTGCTGGCTGCAGTCATCAGCTGTGTCAGACCTCCTGTCTCATTTCTTTATCTTTCATGTACTCTGTGTCTCTCCTGTGCTTTATTTTCTCAATTCCCCACCATTCCCACCCTGGTTAGTTTACCCTTCACACTGGTTCACAGAAAAATCCCAGTAAGTAGAAAAGAAAAATTGGAAGGAATAAATCTGAATGGATTACATTAATCTACCAAACTGGAGACTCCGAATTTCTGCTAAACACAAAATCCTGCTCTACTTTACAAGAGACACACCTAAAATGCAGTAAAGGAGACATAGGGAAAGGACAGCAACATGAAAGACACAGCAGACAAATGGGGACAAAAAGAAAGGTACAGCGAATTTTGGGGAAATGAAATTGTGAAGGAGCTCAAAATTTTAACATTTAAGTTAGTTTCTGAAACACATGTTATGCATATGCGAACATTAAAATATAACACAATAATGTACCTGACACACATTAGAGATTATTAGAGATTAAATTAAATTAATTTATTTAACAACAAGGTACCAGGCCTGGGGATTCCTAGAGATTTATTTATTCTCCAGAATAGTATTTCTAAGAATTACATTATAATATTTATAGCTTACTAAATAGTATGAATAGTGGTACATATTTTGAAAATAATTTTGTGGTATAAGTATCATTTTTCTCATTTTATAAATGATGAAATACATATTCAAAGTTTACATAATTTTCCCTAAATTTCCTAGCAAATAAGTAATCGCACAGTGCATAAATCAAGTCCTTTTAATTAATATTGCACATTCTACCTTTTCATACAGATATAAAATGCAATAGGAGCTGGGAAGAGCTAGTGGACATTTTTAAGCACCTATTTTGCCATCAAGTAGAATTATAAACATAAATACTTTTAGAACCATAATGATACCTTTATTCTTACTTCAGAGTAAAATAGAAAATACAACTTTCTCCCCCTGGAATGGAGAAATCAAAAGCATCTTAACACTATATTCCTATATGGAACAAATAAAAGAAAAATAGCAAAGAAAAAAAAAACCTACTATACAATGACCCAAGTCTTCTTGAAAGCAAATTCTGAAGATTTCTGAATAAACATGGTATCTATTCTACTCCCATTGTATCACTAAGTCTAGATTATTTTAACAACACTGGAGTCCAGGAAAACTGTCAGTGTAATCTTCATTATATCTCTGAAGAGAATACTTTCCAGTATGTAAATGCAGTGTGTAAATGGGCTGAAGCTACCTGATTAAAGCTTGTTCAGACATGTAGCAAAAAGTTTGGAATCAGGGTGTTCATAAACTAATCTTCTCATACATTATGATCTTCTTAAATTCAGATTCATCTTTTTAAAGTTGGATAAAAAATTAAATATAAATATTCTAAATGGTGAATATGTAAAAAAGACAAAACTTATTAACTAACTGGTGACTGTTATTATAAAATCCTCATTTAAATTTAAGCAAACTGCTAAAATTTTATAAGACAATTAGGTACATTTGAACATTAAATATATACTGAAGTTAAGAAATTATTGCAAAATTTTAGATGTTATAATATTATTGACATTAAATGTTAAAGAGTTTTTAATCTATAGAAATGCATACTAAATATTTAGAAATTCAATTATATAAATTTTGAGAATATGTTTTCATATTTGTGTCAGAGGTAGGGAGTATGCAAACAATGTAAATGAAACAAACCTGAGTTGACAGTTGTTGAAGTTGGGCTATCCATCGCTGGCTGTTTATTGCAGTAACCTTCTTTTTGCAGGTTTGATATTTTCAATGATAAAAAGTTATAAAGATAGATAGCAGTTTATATTCCCCTGTATAGCTACTTTTCCTAAAATCCTAGAGATAAGGATTATCATAAATGAATACAACCATCTAAGTAAAATAAGCTATAGGTAAGAATGGATAGGACAGGGAGTAACCTAAATGTAATCAAACTCAAGCACAGACACATCAAGACTATTCATCCAACTGAGACAAAACAAGGGAAAAAATAGAACTAAACAATAACAATTTAAAGAAGCTGAATAAAAGAGAAAAGAAAATTAAAATAGGTATAAATTAGCATGCTTGTTTGGAATAGAACACAAAAGGATATTATTCTCCTAAACTCCTGCTGAGACCATTTGGTTGTATCTCAAAATTGTGAAATTCAGACTGATGAGATCATTTACTCATTGGGGCAGGTTGCAGGGGGCAGGGGAGGCAGGGTTGATCAGACGATGACTGGCTCACATTCGGACAGAATATGGGGTAAAAATAAACCTCGCTGTTGGAACAAACTTTTCTCTTATTTTATGGAAATTTATATTACATTTCTTCCTCTCATTTAATCTCCTGTGTACCATTCTTCCATGTATCTTTGGCATTAATGTTTTCTAGAGATCTCCCCACTGAATATTTTATCTTTTGATTATTTTTTGTTTTGATGCATTTTATCAAGCATTGATTTTGATTATCTTTGATGAGTCTTATTTTCTTAAAGTTTTTTTTAGTACATGGGATGACTGGGTATTATTTATTTGTCTTTGTTAAGTTATACATCACTTTCCTATTTACTATTTTTGTATTTTATGTTATATAACTTTATTCTTTAGAAAATCAAATGTACGTGGTCAGTCTTTTCTTTCCACAAAACATCGCCAAGTATCATTGGACTTGACTTGTTCAGGGATTAAATAATAATGTGGAAAATTTTCCACATTGTGCCAAAGAGTGAATTTTTACCAAATCAATACACAAAAAATGATTTGTATTAAATAAATCTGATAGTTGTGGTATGTTCATTAATACTACCAGCAGTATTACACATCAAAACATTTGTTGATACCATTGATTCTGACTTTTCTGTAGGTTTTGTGAACAAAGCAAAATATACATGAGTCTTTTTTTTTTTTGGTAGAGACAGAGTCTCACTTTATGGCCCTCGGTAGAGTGCCGTGGCCTCACACAGCTCACAGCAACCTCCAACTCCTGGGCTTAAGCGATTCTCTTGCCTCAGCCTCCCGAGTAGCTGGGACTACAGGCACCCGCCACAAAGCCCGGCTATTTTTTGGTTGCAGTTTGGCCGGGGCCGGGTTTGAACCCACCACCCTCCATATATGGGGCCGGCGCCTTACCGACTGAGCCACAGGCGCCGCCCCTACTTGAGTCTTTTTTAATAAAAGACTGGTGTTTCAGACATTTTTTATAGTAATTTACTTGTATTTAAAGTTTTAGTATGCATGTAGAAGCCCTTTGTATTCTTAAGCTATCTAGATTTAAACTACTAAAGTACCACATTCATCTCAAACTCTTCATATTTATTCATTTTTCTTACTTTAGAGAAATATTTTAGACACCCTAAACCCTAACTATTGAATAAGAAAGATATATTGAATAAACATTCCTCAATAACTAAGCAAAACTATACCAAAATTGATTTTGAAATAAAACACTTTAGAAATTCAAGTGCTTTCAATAGAATCTATTTATCCCTTTATTGACTTAAAATTTATGTCAGATAAAGCATACAACAAGTAGCCCAATGGAAATCTATTAGAATTAGGAGAGAATATGTCCTAAACTGGACTCAACATTGTTTTTCCTAGTTTTCATACTCTTAATTTTTTAGTCTATAAGATAAAATTTGAGTAAGACCTTTAGATATAGCTCATGATTAAGAGATCAGTCATTGAACAAAATAAGCGTCTGTATTTTTCATACATTTGTAGGTGACTTTGTATTATTTTTTAAAACTCTCTAGAATTCAGTGTTCCCAACTATATATATAAACATATATGTATATATGCATATATCATTTGTATATTAATAATAATGCATAACAGATAAAAAGTTTTTAAGGAATGTACATGAAAATATCTACATAGTGTGTTATACAATGTGAACATGGAATATTTACCAGAAATTATTATCATGTACACATATACCAATATTAGTTAAAATTACATGTGTGGCTATATTCTTACTATAGCTATATCTTATAGGCAGTATATCCATAAGCTACTGCTGAAATGACTTTGTGGCACCTTATGAAGCATTCACAGACACACACACACACACACACACACACACACACACGCACAACCCATGGCAGCTCTACTAGGAATAAATTCAAAGAATTATATAATGATGAGTTTTTAAAAGCTATTCCAGTCTATTTTGGTATTCTCACTTGTGAAGGTCTCCTTTACAGAGTGGAAAACTCTTGGAGAGGTGACAACACAGGAAAATGTATCCTTTAGACTGTACTTAAAATACAATTCTCTGAGATGTGCAAAACATGAAAAGAGAAAAAATCACAAAAACCTCAGAACACTGGAAATTTCACTACCTCCAGGTGACAAAAATAACATGTTTGTATTAAGCAAGAGGAGAAATACCCATTGATTCTGGGGATTAAATACTGATATCTCTCTTAGATTCTTAGAATAATAACCTTAAGATGAGGAAAACCTCAAAAATATTCTGATATTACAAAAATGCAATAGCAAATGTAAAGCTTTCAATAAGTATAACAGAATGCTTTCTTATTTTCCTTCACCTTTCTTTGTCAATATGAGCTGTGTCACTAGCTCTTTGGGTATTCTTATTTGTCATTATGAGGAGTAGAATGAGCAGGCAATCATCTTTCCAATTTTGCTAAAAAACAAATTTAAAGTAAAATTAAAAAAAAAAAAAGAAAGAAAGAAAGAAAGAAAAATATTATATATTTCTGGGTTGAGTCTAAGACCAGAGAACTTGACTTCAGGTACACAGCAGTAAATGTTTTTGTTGACTGAAACAAAGAAATTGCTATAAAATAAAGCAGTATTTATGAAGAATTCCAGTAGTGTATCCTATGCTTTGGGTAATTTCTGCCTCGGTAGATAAAACAACAAAATTTGGTTTACAAGAAAAAAGAAGGCGGCACCTGTGGCTCAAAGGGGTAGGGCGCGGGCCCCATATGCCGGAGGTGGCGGGTTCAAACCCAGCCCTGGCTAAAAACCGCAAAAAAAAAAAATATTTAAAAGTTTTAATCAGTCATTATAATTTATTTCTCAGGCTACAATTTGGAGGTTGCATACGTAAGTAAGAAGTAATTGTGAGTAAGTAGTAGTCAAAAAGTAGTTATTTATGATTTGGGATCACTATTTGATACGGATATATATGAAACAAAAATTAATGGAGCCAAAAAACTCCTCACGGAGAAATTTGTTTATTTGACATGAGGGAAAGGAACTAGAGGCAAGATATCCAACATAACAAGGTATCTATTTTTTTTTCTATTTAGAAAACTTTATTGAACACCACATTTTTCAAAAGAAAACAGTATTACCTGAAGGTACTCTTTCGTTTCATATGGTCTACCCTAATTTTTTTGTATTAAAAATATGGTTAAATATTAAATTAGTAAAATGCAGCATATAAAAACTTTATGCTGAGCAAAAACAAGTCCAAAAAAAGTTACTATACAGCCATACAGTAATTCCCACAGGACATGTTTCCCATGTAAATTATACTCGAATGCAATTTTAGAACCATTTAAAATATATTTTGCAATTTGTTAACTGTAGGCATCCACATTTTTCTTCCACCATGTAATCTGTTTCTATGGTTAAGTTGGCAATATCTGCTAAAATCCACTGAATTCAGCAAAAAAACTGAATTCAGTTATTTCTCAAACTGATTATTTCTCAAGGTTTGAGAAATCTGGTCCACCTTTAGTGTCGTTTCCTGAGATTTCTGCTCCACTGAAGTCAAAACCAGGATTATCTTTCTGGAATCTCTCTAATGTAAGCTTTCTCTGCATTTGGTCTTGTACCCAAGGATCAGCTGCATATTCAGATTCTAGGAGAGAAGTCCAACAATTTGCTGCGTCTCTCTTTGTCTTTGTATGAACCATATGAACCATTTTTCTATCCTCCAAAGTCCATGTTTCCTCATCAGCTATTATAGACTCAAAACGTTTGCCCTGCTCTGCAGACCACACTGGATATCATGGGTGCGAGTGTCTGGCGGCACCTGAACTTCAATGAACACCTCCTCCAACGTCTGGTACCACTGGCCCCAAGGGGTACCGCATGGAACCACCCCATTGCGCTCTTCAAAAGGGCCCAAAATAGAATAGTCGCTAGATTAAAGGTAGTTCTTTCATTCAGGAAACATTTGCTATGTGTCCACCTGACAGGGAAGTCTAATCGAATGGTGATAATCATCAAGGGTATTTAAATATCTTAAGCATTGGGAAAAAATTGAAACATAAGCTGAAGGATCGGTGCTATACATATGAATTTGTGAGTTTATGAGTGTAATTAGTTTCTGGTAGCAAGTTCCCTTTGCACAAAAAGAGATAAGTAGCATCCTGCGACTATAGCGTTAAGAGATAGAAAGTGTACAAACAGCCTTTGAGGAAGATTTTTTAAAGGTATCCTCTAATAGGTAATTAGGTATCCTCTAATTACCTATTTCAGTTATTTCACAAGCACATCTGACCAGAAACATTGACACCCTATAGTTTTACAGATAAATTATAGTGATTTCTCTTTAAAAAGGAAAGCTGCCACCACATTCTCCACCTATATAACTAACTTTAAAAAAGAAAGTAATATTGTTCTTTACACGTCAAACTTTTATTAAAGCATGTTAAAAGGAAATATGCAATTAAGATATAATCATCTTGCTTTTTGCAGTATCCTGTTGAGAATCAGATGATAAATACTCATACATAGTCATTTGTCTATCAGTACAAAATATCATCTATTATAAACATTAACAATTCATTCATTAGTCATAACAGCAGTGTTCTCATTTGAAATTATCAATTACTAATTATTTCAAAATTCAGAAACTCTGGGCTTCATCTAATTATTAAAATAATGATGCTTCCTGATGGGACACCATGAATAAGTACAAACTTAGAATATCACCCATAGGAATAATGGTTCTAAAATAACTTACTATTTAAGTAGTAATAATATGATAAAGAAAGAGTGAAATATCATCATATAGATATTCCTAAGTGATTTACAGAGACAAATTTACTGATAAATACTCTGAAGAAGTTTTAATTTAGGTACTCTACTCAAATTATAAATATTGCAAAGTACAATAAATTTGGTTAAGACAGTCATTCTTTTTTATTATTTATTTATTATTAAATCATAGCTCTGTACATTAATGCAATCGTGGGGCACCATACACTGGTTTTGGTTAACACAGCCTTCCTGGCATTTTCTTAGTTATTGTGTTAAGACATTTATATTCTACATTTACTAAGTTTCACATGTACCCTTGTAAGATGCACCACAGATGTAATCCCCCCAATCACCCTCCCTCCACCCATTGTCCCCCCTCTGTCCCCTCCCTCTCCCCTTCCCCATATTCGTAGGTTATAATTGGGTTATAGCTTTCTATAAATTAGTTTCATAGTAGGGCTGAGGATACTTTTTCTTCCATTCTTGAGATACTTTACTAAGAAGAATATGTTCCAGCTCCATCCATATAAACATGAAAGAGGTAAAGTCTCCATCTTTCTTTAGAGGCTGCATAATATTCCATGGTGTACATATACCACAATTTATTAATCCATTCGTGGATCGATGGGCACTTGGGCTTTTCCCATGACTTACCAATTATGAATTGGGCTGCAATAAAAATTCTGGTACAAATATCTTTGTTATAATGTGATTTTTGGTCTTCTGGGTATATACCTAGTAGAGGAATTGTAGGATCGAATGGCAGGTCTATTTTTAGATCTCAAAGTGTTCTCCAAACATCTTTCCAAAAGGAACATGTTAATTTGCATTCCCACCAGCAGTGTAAAAGTGTTCCCTTTTCTCCACATCCACGCCAATACCTCTGGTCTTGGGATTTTGTGATATGGGCTAATCTTACTGGAGTTAGATGATATCTCAAAGTAGTTTTGACTTGCATTTCTCTGATGATTAAGGACGATGAGCATTTTTTCATGTCTGTAGGCCGTGCACTTGTCTTCTTCTGAGAAGTTTCTCTTCAAGTCCCTTGCCCACCCTGCGATGGGATCACTTGTTCTTTTCTTGCTAATACATTTGAGTTCTCTGTGGATTCTGGTAATTAAATCTTTGTTGGAGATATAACCTGCAAATATCTTCTCCCATTCTGAGGGCCGTTAAAGAGTACATTTAAAATATATGAACTAACAGCCAATATCATATTGAATGGAATAAATTGAAATCATTTCCACTCAGACTAGGAAGCAGGCAAGGTTGCCCATTGTCTCCACTGCTCTTTAACATTGTAATGGAAGTTTTAGCCATCACAATTAGGCAAGAAAAGGAAATCAAGGCTATCCACATAGGGTCAGAAGAGATCAAACTTTAATTCTTTGCAGACGATATGATTGTATATCTGGAAAACACCAGGGATTCTACTACAAAACTCTTGGAAGTGATCAAGGAATACACCAGTGCCTCAGGTTACAAAATCAACATTCATAAATCCATAGCCTTTATATATACCAACAATAGTCAAGCTGAAAAAAGCAGTCAATGACTCTTTCCGTTCACAGTAGTGCCAAAGAAAATGAAATATTTGGGAGTTTATCTAACAAAGAATGTGAAAGATCTCTGTAAAGAGAACTGTGAAACTCTAAGAAAAGAAATAGATGAAGATGTTAACAAATGGAAAAACATGCTCATGGCTGGGAAGAATCAACATTGTTATAAAATGTCCACACTACCCAAAGCAATATACAATTTTAATGCAATTCCTATTAAAGCTCCACTGTCATACTTCAAAGATCTTGAAAAAATAATACTTCATTTTATATGGAATCAGAAAAAAACTCAAATAGCCAAGATACTACTCAGAAATAAAAGCAAAGCAGGAGGAATCATGCAACAGACCTCAGACTATACTATAAATCAATAGTGATCAAAACAGCATGGTACTGGCACAAAAATAGAGAGGTAGATGTATGGAACAGAATAGAGAACCAAGAGATGAACCCAGCTGCTTACCATTATTTGATCTTTGACAAGCCAATTAAAAAAATTCAGTGGGGAAAAGACGGTCATTCTTATTACCTTAGTAAATACAATTCACTAAATTTTCCATCACCTTTTGGGACTTTTTTTTTCTAAAAACATATCATTCTTGGAAAAATGTTTCTTTTACATTTTCCTTCTTATATCAAATACTGTACTTGGGAAATAGCACCTTAAGATTATTTAGGGGACAGAATATTTTGTTAGTCTTTTTTTTTTTTTTTTTACTTTTCAAGTAGCACAGATAATATTATACTAAAAATGATTAAATGATTCCTGTATAATTGAACATGTTTTCATTCAGTCAACATGCCTTTAGTGACTATTCACAACAGGTACTGAAGAGACAGAGATGAGAGGCAGCTAAAACTCTCTATAGCTGCCAGCTAGTTAATGTTCATAGGTTTAAACACATATTCTGATGCAATATGATGTTAAGTCATGAAGCTGTAAGTGGTTGTGTCATTTTACAGTTATTTTTTAATATTCTGTTTCAGTTTTCTGTTTGCTCCCATTCTAAATTCTTAGGTAATTTATTGGAAATTTTGGTTTTAGGATCCATCTATTTTCAGATGACCCTCCACGCCTCTAAATTTTACTTCTTCTGAATTTGGGAAACAATCATAATGAAATAAGCACAGTGCTGAAGACGCAGTTCCTTCTTCCTGTTTTCCCATCAGAAATTTTCTAAGTCTCTTAAGACTTCATCTTTGAAGTTTTATATTTTACCCCCATCAGATTTTTATGCATTTTAACACTAGAATCAATGATTAAAATGGCCACAAACCCATTTTCTCCCCAAAGGACAATGTATATAAATTTCTCTAAGGCTGAACTTTCAAACACATGCCTGTTATCTAAGGTGAAGTAAAACTCTTCTCAATGTCTCTGAGGATCTTTCTCTAATATTTTTGCTGAACTCTGATGAAATGAAAATTATGTAGAAAGTATGAATGCATCCTTACGAGGAACTGGCCAATGATCAGAGATTTGGTGATGCTTCAGGACTTTTTGGACACATCTTGAGGTACTATTATCAAGTGTCAAACTAGGATTAACTAATAAATTTCTGGTAACTTTTGTTGAACACTAAATTTTACAATAATATAAAAAACCAATTTATAGTATGAAAATGAGTTAAGTAATTTTCATGAAAAGGTAGTTGTGGGAATTTACAACTTAAACTTGAAGCATAAATAATAATATAGTAAATACATAAAATCAACAATGAAGAATATTCTTGGTTTGTTCTTTAGAAATGCTGTTAACGTATTCTCATAAGAATTTTATGAATTACATATCATATAGGCTTCACATAGGAGTATACCAAGTGTCATGCTAGCAATTTCTCCAAAATCACAGCCCTAGTAAACGTCATATCCAGTATGAAAATTCTCTGTAAGAAAAGAATGGTAAGAAAACAGAGATGAAAGTCTAAACATTTTCTCTCCTTGCATTTTGGGAGGTTTTATTATATAGAGCTCTTTCATCCGGGAAATGATAAGCACAATAATCTCATGACACTTTTTCCTCGGAATAATGTCAGGAAAAGGTAAAAATACAGAGTAAGTGACAACAAAATCGCCCTTTCACAGATGGCATTGATGTGTCGACTTTATCAAAATAAAGGAAAGAATGGACTCTGAGAGTTTTTACGGAGATCTCTTCTTCTATGGGGCAAAGTAGCTGTCAGGACTTCATTCTCCAGGTTACTTGAGAACATTAATCAGAAACAGTTTACATTGGGTCAGAAGGCTGCTTGGCTTCCAGAGATAGAGAATCTATAATGTTAAATAGGTCCTAAATTAATGAAATAATTATCAAATGGAATGTTTTCTATGTGCATAATACAAATAGGAAAAAAATGAGAGGTGTTTTAATATTCTTACTGTGAGAGGTTTTTTAAATGTCCTTTTGAATATATTTTAAAGCTCATATTATACACATTTTGGTTCAAGTCCAAATTCCACAAATTGTAATTGGCTGTTATGTGAAAGGACACTGTCAGAGGGTGTATGATATTATTGAGGCTAAGGCTAAACATTTGACCCTAACATCAGCCAGCTGACATCACAGATAGCATATCCTTGACCAGAGAGAGGCAATACTAGTTCTACCTAATGGTTAGTCTGAAGGAGGACTGGATTATGACAGTAGTTAAGGAAGCTCCATCTCATCTGAGGAGAGCAACTTAAAATACAAGTTAAATTCAGGTTGAAAGAGTAGCAAAATATTCATAAAAAGATGCTTGTTTTAATGTTACATCAAATGGGATTTTCAGTAACAACTGTAATCAAATAACTTAATTGACTCTCTCACAATGAATCCTGAGAGAGGGAGTGAAAAGAACATTTAATACCGTTCAATGATTATATATATAATTCTACAAATCCAGAAGAGTAAGACATAATCTTGTTTTTCATCTGTCAGTTTGAATACACCAGGAGGCATCAAGTGTGCAATTCTTTCCAACTAAAATTTGAAAGTACTTTTAAGAGAAAGCTTTTATGGTAATCACACTATGAAACTGTCTTTTTTATACAAATGAGACCTCCAATGTAACATATTTTCTTAATCAAATGGGCACTATTCCAAATATATCAGTAAATTCTTGCAATCCTGCACTTTTAAATCAGATTTTCTTTTGGCTCTAATCTTCTTTTGTATGCTCAAGTCATTTCAGTGAGAAGTATTATTTAGAAAGTTGAACTTCCTCTATATGATCTACTTTGCTGATGCATAATATGGAAAACTACTAACCTCTAGCCCTCATTTTGCCCAAAATTATGATTAATAATTCCTACCACAATTAGTTGTTTTTAGCATAAGTAGACAATGCTGTAAAGCCATCTACCTTAACACCCATAAAATGATAGACACATACTAAACATTAAGTATCTGCTTATTCTGTTGTATAATATTAAATCTTTACAAAATTATATGAATTGAAAAATAACATTCATATATATAATTATGGAACACTGATGATTATGAGACAAAGATAACACAATGATGTGCAATTATCATATCACAAAATACTTATTTCATATCAAATTAAAATTTTATAAATGAAATTATAAAAATTGTCTAACATTTAGGCTAGTCATTCTTCATCTTAATTTTTGGGGAAAAGATTATAATTTCCTTTCTACTTTGTATATTCTTTCATTGAATTTAGAGAAGCTCTAGTTTAGTAATCATTTCCTTTATTAAGTGAAAGAAGTTAGAATGGTGTCCCATGGTTTTTTAATCCTAAAATCAAGAAGATTAAAACTTGATGATTAGGGCAGCACCTGTGGTTCAGTAGTAGGGCACAGGCCCCATATACTGAGGGTGGTGGGTTCAAACCTGGATCCGGCCAAACTGCAACAAAAAATAGCTGGGCATTGTGGTAGGCACCTGTGGTCCCAGCTACTCAGGAGCCCGAGGCAAGAGAATCACCTAAGATCGGTAGTTGGAGGTTGCTGTGAGCTGTGATGCCACAGCACTCTACTGAGGATGACAAAGAGAGATTCTGTCTCAAAAAAAAAAAGACTTGATACAAGTGTTATTTGCACAGAACATAGCTTCAAGATAAGTAAAATATTCAAAGGGAAGATCATTTAATAAAAATATTTACATAAAAAGGTTAAGAATTTAAGAATGTAAGGCACGACTGCTGTATATCTCAAATACCTGATTATACGGGACAGAATATTTATTGTATCTCCTTTTACCCTTGGATTAACTAATTCAGGACTATTTAACAAATCATAATGTATTATTTACTTTATATGTATGTATATAAAACATTTAATATTACATATGAATTATTATTATTTATTTATAGGAATGCTTAGCACAATGTTTTCAAGAATCCGAATGCAGTTTAATTTCTTTTTAAATAATTAAACTGACCAAACAGGTGTAGAGAATGCCCCTGCAGTGAATAGCTGGACCATATCAGGTATTAGATCTGGATTCTGAATATCTTTGTGGATGATCTGTCCATTGCAATTACATTTCCTCACAACCTTTCCAATGTTATTATAGTGTCTAAAATGGTTCACGTTATTAATGTAAATTTTCTGAATCCTATTCTAAAACATAAGTTTTTCTCTTTGTAATCTCTGTACCTGCTGAGTGTCCCATACTTAATAAATGTTGAATGAATGGGTGAATTGAATGATAAATTAGTATTTCACTGACAATGTTATGTATTGCTACTTTGGAATGCCACAGTGATTTTTTATTTAAAAAGAAAATAATGAGGAAAACCTCTCAAGCATTTGTGAGGCTTTTCTTGCTTACTTACCATGGAATTTTCAGTGTTAAAAGTTTAATGCCCTTACTTTAGGTAATTATTCTGCGAAATTTCTACAAATTTACTTTTTTCTCTTTGCTTCTTTCTTCCTTTGTTTTTTTTTTCTTTTTTGCCTATTTTTGTGAGCAGAAAGATTATTCTTGATAAATCACTGATGCAAGAAAACTTAAAATTCAATTAAAAAAAGTCATATATTCATTTCTCCACATGCCTGAAATCTCAGTAGCTTTCAGATGTATTTTTCTATTTCTTAAATTCACAAAGCATCAAATATTTAGCATAGAGTAAGCATTTGATCCCCTGGAAGATGACAAGTTTGGTAGAACATCTGTGTAATGTAAACGCCTTGAGGTTAAAAAGTGGAAACCTGCTTCTATGGAATAAGCTTAGCACATAAATATCTCGTTCACGTTCACCAGAATAGAAACTGGATTAAATTTAAAAAGTTGACATTTCACAGGATGATTGTAAAATCATGCATGTAGGTCCAAAAAAAAAAAAAAATAGCTACAGAATTACTTGATCAAAGAAAAAAGACAAAGAATCCTAAGTAAGAGAAAGAAGTAAAGTTTTTAATAAGCTCAGTATGAAAGAGCTATGAGCAGTGGCTATCCTTGAAATGAACACAGTTGGGGGAATCCATGAAAAGATGAAATAGTGTTTGATGTTTTCTTACGCTATACATGGTATATTTCCGTTATCAAATAATTACTATGTTATAGTTATTTAAAAGTATAATTTGATATCTTGTTCTAAAACAATTCATTATTTTTCTTTTCAGTAAAATGATTTAGTGGCTTTTTTTTTTTATTTTGTAGAAAAGAGCTCCTTGAAGTTAATGACCAACAAACTCTTTTTTGCTCTATTAAATAATGTTACATTTATTTAGTGAACTTATGTGTGTAATTTTGTATTTTTTCAAGAGTACAAATTTCATCATGACCAAAAATTACTTTCTTCAAAATTATATTGGCTTTTTAAAAACATAAATAATTTGATAATTATATTAAGTTTGATTTATTCTTTAGGCTTCAATTATAAGAAATTATAATTATAATTCTCAGTCTAGAAATTAAGTAGAGTATGGATTTGAAGACCTTGAGTAGGCATCTGCAAATCTTTTGTACTTATTACTTTGCAGTTTTAAAAAATTCTAATCAGTTAAAGAGATAATTAATGCTATGTCATTTTGAACAGTTATTATAATTATATGCATAAGTATAAATTGTAACATGAATTTTGCATTCCTATGAGTACAAATAAATATTTTTTCAGTTCAATTTAAAAATTTTGCTAGTTTTCTAAACTTTGTTAAGTGAACATGTTCTTAATACTAACCATGTATGATGGTGTAAATACAAAATGCTAAAGCTCAATCATTTTCAATCATCCAATGATAAAACAGCTATGCTTTACATATACATACATCTATTACCTAGGTTTAGCAAATTGAGTAATAAAACAATTTCAAGGATAAAATTTGCTTGAAATGTCAATAACAGAATACTCACTTAAAAAATTTTAAAATAGGGCGCCTGTGGCTGAAAGGAGTAAGGCGCCGGCCCCATATACTGGAGGTGGCAGGTTCAAGCCTGGCCCTGCCAAAAACTGCAAAACAAAAAAACAAACAAAAAAAATTTTAAAATAAATTTGCATAGCCAGGCATCGCCACTTATGCCTGTAATCCTAGCACTCTGGGAGTGTAGGCAGGTGGATTGCCTGAGCTCCTAAGTTTGAGACCAGCCTGAGCCAGAGCGAGATTCCATCTCTAAAAATAGCCGGAAATTGTGGCAGGCACTTGTAGTCCAGATACTTGGGAGACTGAGGTAAGAGAGTCACTTGAGCCTGATAGTTTGAGGTTGCTGTGAATTATGACGCCCCAGCACTCAAGCCCAGGGTGACTGAGTGAGACTCTGTCTCAAAATAAATTAATAAATAAAAAGAATGAATATGTTTCCATAAAGAACTATCTCTCCACGAGAAAGAAATCTGGCAAGATAGTTTTCTAAGAATGAAGAAGTTCTGCTATTCAATATACTCCCTGTGATATTACCTAATGCTAACAGCTATACTATTCCCAGGCCAGTTGGAAAGCTTTGGCAGCCTTGGTAATGTAGCTATTGGCATAATACAGGTATCTATTTCGGAAGAATACTTGGGGTTGTGTGCTCAAATTGGCAAGTGGAGTTCTGATGAATTCACTAGATGATGAGTAGGAGGATGGGCAGCAAAAATGGAGAAAACAACAACACAAACTGTCACCTCCAACTTTTTGTTCAAATCCTTTTACAAAAATCTGCTGAGACTTCTTTGACTTAATAATTATTTAGAAGCATGTTTCTAAGTCTTTGGAAATTTTTTTTTTAATTTCTGCTGATGATTTTTACTTCAATTGCAGTATGATCAAAGACACAATCTGTATAATTTCAATTCTTTTAATTTTTTTAAAAACAAAATTCAGAAAATATGATGAAGCTTAGCATTCATTCCCAAACTGGGAATAGCCATACAGAAAACCCAGACTCCAGAGAAATGGGGTCAGTGCTTGGAAGTAGAAAGTTAAAGTCTTGTTTTTAAGGAGAAGACAAAGACATGTAATAGCATTATATCATTTTCTATGCGAAGCTTATTTATGAGCTATAATAATTTAATTAGTGACAGTTTCATTTGTTCTCTTTACAGCTTGTTTCATTTCCTTTATTGCACACACTACACTTGCTGGGTGAAGGACACAACTACATCATTTAAACCTATTGAAGTTTGTTTTGTGGCCTGATGAGTGGTGTATCTTGGTGAATGTTCCGTGGACACTTGAAAATCATATGTGTTCTGTTGCTGCTTTGCACAATATCTATAAATGCTGATTGGAAGCTGGATAATATTGTTGAGTTCTACATCTTCAAATGTGTAGGTTTTTGTCTTTTGACAATTTGGAGGTAGTTCTGCTGTTTATCTCTTCTTCTGAAACTCAAATAACATGAGCGTTAAATCTTTTGTTATACTTTCCCAGATCACTGATGCTACGTTAACTTTTATTTTTCAATCTATTTTTGGATTGGGTGATTTCTAATTCCTGTCTTCCAGTTCCTTTCTTTTTTCCCCCCATCCCTTTTAAGGTTTATTAGCTAGAAAGGTGAGCATTCATTCTTCATAAATGATAAATACACAAATTTTCAATGGGTCAAATCTGTCGTAGGTTATGTTGGTGGCGACTTCCGTGGATTCATTGAAGGATGCTGAAAAGATGCCCATCTGCCTCATCACACCTCCTCTGTTTTTTATCTCCACTCTCACCTGCCCAAGTGACCTGGCATGAGAAATGGATTCCTTCCTTTAATCATAGTAGAAATATTACATTTTCAGGCTAGAAAGAAAAATCAGTGTTTCTGAGTTATGAGATATTTGCTCTAGAGTCTGTATGAATATAGTGGCAATGAAGTTAGGCTCCATTTGCCCTGGATTACAAAGAAAAATGGGCACATAAACATGCCATTAATGATATTGACATACAAATTTTGATTTTTCAGAAGAGTACTACAGACATATGAGCACTCACACATGCACACATTACAGAGATGATTAAAGACAGATGCTCCCAAATAACATTATTTTGTTTTAGGACTAGACTAATGACTAAATATTACATTTAAATTTAACAATTAAACTACCATCAATTGGACAAACAAATATAACTTGCTAGTAGTCAAATATAGTTAACTTACATATTCCTTTTCTTTGTAAGTTTTACTTTAGTTACATTGTATCTAACATAGTTAATGGATTTCCTAAAGAAGTCCACGTTTAAATGACATAATATTTTAAAAATTGAGGGGAAATATTTTTCAGTAATTTTTAGTTGACTTTCCTGGAATATTTGATGAAAAGTATTTGAATTTAAACTGTCAAAAAATAAATAAAATAACCAAGCATTTCTTCTAAATAATTGACATTTCAATCATGTTTACACTATCTTTAATGTTTGACATTTTTAAAGCTTGCGATTATGGAAAATATTCAATCATTACATATATATCAATTTTAAAACATATCTTTAGGAAGAAAAAATGCATAACAGGTGGAAAACAGTTTTTAAAATATATTTACATTGTGACTGTGCATAGTAGCTACATAGCAAAGTTATTTCTCTGCCATTAGCAAAACGTCTTACCGCTTATTAGCCTATGATGCTTTCCATTTCATGAAATTTCCTACACAACGTTTTTAATCAGATGTTTGATTTCTGAAATTAAAAAATTTTATTTCTACTTGGTCATTTAAAAATATGCTACATTAATTGAACTCAGATGTCAATGAACAATTTTTAAAGGAAAGAGAGCTCTTTCTTCTGTTATGTGCCATGAAAATGAATTCTCTTAAACTGTACAATCAATCCCTAATTCCCTTCCATCATCGCATTATGCCTTTGTTGGGTTGTATTCAGATATATGACCTTAGCCACCTGCATTTGAACGTACTCTAACAGGCAAATTCCTTGCTTTCACATTACCATCTCACAGTGCAATACAAACCATTATCATCCTGTGATGGAGATAATTTTGTTCTGTTTCTTTCTTGAATTTTAAAATCAACTTCTAAAAGTCATGGATTTCAGAAAACATTCTCCTGAGATTTAATGTACTAATGATTTAAACCCACCCATGATGAAGATTTAAGGATGGAACTTACATATTCATATCCAGTGGCTTACCTATTTATATCTTAAAGCTATACATTACCCTGATTGCAAATGTTGTTTTCTTGTTATTTTTAATGGATACATAATAATTATACACATTAATAGGATATGGTATCATATTTTGATACATATATATAATGTGTAAAGATAATAATCGGTGTAATTAGCACATATACTACCTCAAACATATGTAATATATATTGTTGATAAATTCAACAAGTTTATTTTCTAAGTTATCTTTTAATAGCTAACTTAATGGCTATACTTCAAATGGTTGAAAATAACAAGACTACAACAGTCAATAACTAGTCTTCTAAAATTTGAGATGTGTGACTCTGTATTTAATGTTTTTAATGAAGGTAAAATTATCATGCTAATAAGCAGTCAGGTATAAAATGGCAAAGGGAAGTCAGAGCTTTTAAGGTTATGTAAATTGTTTAAATAACACCCAAGTAAGTATTCTAACACTTGCCCTATTGCCACTCTAACTCAAAGCACTTTTTTGGTTAATTATCCAGGGGAAAAATTATATTAAAACAGAAAGTAATTTTAATTCTCTATTAATTTCCTTATAAACAATTTTCCAAGTTTTGAAACAATTGACTATGATTCTTTTTCTTGTGTTAACAGTATTTATGATGTCATTAAACATGTTCACAAAATAATTCCTTAACAGGGTATGAAAAGAAGCTCTCTAATGATATTAAAATGCAAATTATGTTTGGAAAGCTAATTCCAAGAGAATTAGAATTGCATAAATCACAAAAGATTACGATGCTGGAATTCTATAAATATGAATCTATAACATATTAAAAATGCTGATCTTAAAGCTATACATTACCCTGATTGCAAATCTTGCTTTTCTTGTTATTTTTAATTGACACATAATAATTATACACATTAATAGGATACAGTATCATATTTTGATACATATATACAATGTGTAAAGGTAATAATCAGTGTAATTAACACATATACCACCTCAAACATATGTTACACATATCGCTGATAAATTCAACAGGTTCATTTCTAAGTTATCTTTTAATAGACACAACCCATTTTCCCATTTTGAAATGCATTATCAAAACCATATGTTCTTACAAATTATCAACCATGTCTACTAATCTTGCTATTATCAGATTCCAAGGTTATTTTTCATGTCTGCAGACAATTGTTAACAATAATACTCTATGTCAAAATTATAATAAACATAATGTATATACTAAAACACGTTTGACTATATGACCTTAGCTTATGGCAAGTTCCTTCTTTCAGCAAAGAAATATAATTTATTTTGCTTCTGTCCAAAATAAAATTTTCATGATCCTCAACAGGCCCACTGCACTTTAAATATTTTTAATTGAAAAACAAACTTTTACCTGTCTACCCTCTCCCTCACCACACTTTCATGAATCTTATTCCCTTAGTATAGCTGAGTTCTGATTTCAGTATTTCACAATGAGATAAAAACAAATTACCATATCATTTGCATATTGCTATGTTGATATCAACAATGCCTTTTACCCTCAATTGTCCCACAGACTGACTCAACTTAATCTGTCCTCCTTTGAGGGCATAGTTTTGGAATTCAGCCACCGAGAGTTTTGTTCTGTCTAGAGGCAGACTCTTTTTAGTTGTTTTTCTTCCTGGTTCTCTTCGGTAAACCTGTTGTTTCACAGTTTGGCATAAATCTCTACTGAAATAGCAAGTCTTCTCTTACTTGTTATCCTCCAAATCACCCACTACTTTTGGGAGATATCTTAGGCAAAGACTTTCCTATACTCTGTTTGAAAGAAAGTCAGCTTCTTAGGGAAGAGCTTGGGAGCTCTCTGTTTGATAGCCTGCCTTTACCCTTAGCAAATTCTCTAAGCCCTGGCTCCAGTGTTGGAAGTAGGAGCAGTGGCAGACTCCTATCTGATTGATTGTCCTGCTTTAGGAGCTGAGGACTGGGCTGGTGAGACAGCCACTGATTGTCTGGGCTTGCATCCTCGAATGTGGAAACTACAAGTGGGCCAGAGAAGGTGTGTTAGGACCCTGGCATTTCCAATATGAAAATAGAGCCTGTGCATACACACCCTCTCAGGTGCACTCACCAGAAACTTAATCCCTGAAAGAGGCAATGAAGAGGTGGGAGAAATGGGATGAAAATTGGTAATATTCTGTCCCTTCCAGAAATATAAGACATGGCATGACTGGAATGTGAGCAGATAAGGGGTTCTATGTTTTTGAATGAGCTTGGAGTGGAATTTATGTTATGCAGAGCAGGAAGAGGGGTGTGGATCATTGTTCACATTTCTCAAACTATCCCTGCTTTTATGGCACTACGGTAGGTTTTCTGAAATAAATGTTTCTTCACTTGTATGTTCTGAAAACATAAGCATACAACAAGCATTAAGTGGTTGGATTTTTCCTCGTATGTTCACCAGTTTCTCTTGGACTTATGGTCCACACAATTCCTTGTAATTAATGCCATTTGATGACTGGAACTCACATGTACCTACTTTTGTTTCTGTTTTCTGATTATATTAGAATGAGCATCATAAAGACGTTTAAACAAAAGAAAAACGTATTTTCCCCAGGCAATTAAGAATCTGATAAAACATATTTAATTGTCCTTTCTCCATGACTGAGAGCAAACCCTCTGTTTTCAGTAAACCAGAACAATGTAAGGCATTAAGACATTGCATTATCTCACTGTGTTTGTGTGTGTGTGTTTGTGTGTGTGTATGTGTGTGTGTGTGTGTGTGTTTGGGGGTGTGACTGTGCATGTGTTTGGCTCTCTCTTCCCCACAAACTTTTTATTTTCTTGAAGGCATGATAATGCTTGTTCTTCTTTGTATTGCCTGATATATATCGCCACATCCCCATTGTAGGCTTCAAATATACTAGTCATTTATTTAATAGATAACCACAGTCTTGCTAGATGTGCGTCACTATAACTAGTTTTTGGTCTTGTATAAACACGGACTATTACACTTGGAAACAATCTAGACTAATTTGGAAGGGAAGTAAATTTTGGTTAATTTTCAACTGAAGTTACACAAAACACATTGCATGCTGTGAAATTCTGTCACCCAGTTTTTCTTTTGGAATGTTGATGTGACTCTCCTTAGTTGAGTAATAACTGGGGCTGAATGACAATACCAACAATCTCCTTATCCTTCGGGCACACTTCATTTTCTTGTGCTTTTATTGCACTTCACAGACAGACAGTATGTTTTATGCAAATCAGAAGTTTGCGGCAACCCTGCATTAAGGAAGTCTATCGATGCCATTTTTCCAACAGATGGTGCTTATTTGTGTCTCTCTATCATATTTATATAATTCTTACAATATTTCAAATTTTTCATTATTGCTATATCTACTATGATATGTTGTGATAAATGATCTTTAATGTTACTATTGTGATTGCTTTGGGGCACCATGAACTGTGCTCTATTAAGATGGCAAAGAATTGATAAATGTGGTGTGTGTTCTAATTACTTCACCAATTATCCTTTCCCCTGCCTCTCTTCCTCTCCCTGGGCTTCCCTCTTCCCTATGATACAACAGTATTGAAATTAGGTTAATTAAACATTCAATGGTGTCTAAGTGATTAAATGAACGGAAGAGTCATACATCTCTCACTTTAAATCAAAAGCCAGAAATGATTAAGTTTAGTGAGAAAGGCATGTCAAAACCACGATAGGCTCAAAGCTAGGCCTATTGGCCCACTTAGCCAAGTTGTACAAGCAAATAAACTGTACTTGATTCTGGGCTATAGTTGTGATTTATCTTTCATATGAAAGTGTGAGTGATTATAAATGATTAAGGAGGGAAAGGTGGGGGATGGGAGGTGTGGAGGGAAGGTTTCATAGAGGGAAGGTAAACCATAGGATGACACCTATGAAGTGTATTGCAAGGGTACAAGTCAAATCTATCAAGTATAGAACATAAATGTCTTAACACATTGATTAAGTAAATTAGGTGAAAGCTATGATAATTAGTTGGATGTAACCACTCCAATTCATACAAAAAAAATTAACACATTGAACCCCACAAAGGCACAAATGTATTCATGATCTATGTGTACATGACTTAATGAAAGGAAAAAAATAATAATAAAAATATTAGAAAATATTCAGGAAAAGGAAATCAATGAAAATTGACAATACAACAATAAAAACACAGTATAACAATTAAAAAATAGAAATATCAAAAAAAGAAAAACTATTAAAAGTACTAGGCCAGTGAACACATGAATGATAAGAAAATGAAATAGCCTATTTCTGGTATGGACAAAGTTTTAGTGTCCTGTATGGAAGATCAAACCAGCTGTAACATTCCCTTAAGCCAAAGCCTAATCCAGATCAAGATCCTAACTCTCTTTAATTATATCAAATCTGAGAGAGGTGAGGAAACTACAGAGAAAAATTTAAAGCTGATCCCAGGTTGGTTTATGAGGTTTAACGAGAGAAGCCATCTCCGTAACTTTAAAGTACAAGGGAAGTAGCAAATGCTGATGTACAAGCTATGGAAAGTTATCCAGATCTATCTAATGTTGATGAAGTTGGCTATGGTAAACAAAATAATTTAAATTTAGATGAAACTAAAGAAGAAGATGCTTCTGTTGGAAGAAGATGCCACCTAGGACTTTCATGTCTGTACAGTTCAAGCAATGTCTGGCTTCAAAGCTTCAAAGGACAGGCTGACTTTCTTGTTAGTAGCTAACAAAGCTAGTTACTTATAGTTGAAACCAAAGCTCATTTACTATTTCAGAAATTCTAGGACCTTGAAGAAGTATGCTAAATCTACTTTGCCCATGCTCTATACATGGAACAGTGTGGTCTAGATAACAAACCATTGATTTAAAGCATGACTTATTGAATATATTAGACCCACAGTTGAGATCTATCTCTCAGAAGGAAAATAAAAATTATTTCAAAATATTTCAGGTCATTGACAATACACATGGTCGCCTGAGAGCTCTGTGGAAGACGTGAAGAGTAAGGTTTTCATGCTGCTAATATAATATCCATGTACTCTTTGCAAAAAGGGGTAATTTTGACTTTCAACTCTTATTATTTAAGAAATAGATTTTGTAAGGCTTTAGCTGCCATAGATAGTGATTCCTCTGATGGATCCGGGAAAATTATACTGAAAACTTTCTGGAAAGGATTTACCATTCTAGATGCCATTAAGAACATTCAAAACATAGGAGGAGGTGAAACTATCAACATCAATGGGAGTTAGAAAGAAGTCAATTCTAACCTTTATGGATGACTTTGAGAAATTCCAGACTTCCTTGGAGGAAGTAAGTGCAGATGTGAGGGAAATAATAAGAGAACTGGAATTACAATTGGAGACAAATGAGGCATTGCTTCTTACAGACGGGAAAGAGACATGGTTTCTTGAGATTAAATTTGCCATTGAAGTTGCTGTAAATATTATTGAAATGACAACAAATGATTTAAGTTATTCCACAAACTTAGTGGATAAAGCATATGCAGGGATTGAGAAAATTGACTCAAATTTTGGAAGTTGACTGGGATTTAAATGCTATCATACAACATCACATGCTACAGTGAAATCTTTCATGAAATAGAGTCAATGATGTGGAAACTTCATTGTCTTATTTTAAGAAGTTGCCATAGTCACCTCAACCTTCACCAACAACTACTTGATCAGTCAGCAGCCATCAGCATTGAGACATGAGCCTCCACCATGGTCTTAGAAAAGATTGTGACACTATGCTCAGAGGATCATTAGTATTTCTTAGCAATAAAGTATTTTAATTAGGGTATGTACATTGTTTAAAGACATAACATTATTGCACATGTAAGTCTCAATATAACTTTCATATGCCCTGGAAAATCAAAAAAATTGTGCCTCTTATCTTACTGTGGCAGATATCTGCTTTACTATGGTCAATTGTAACATAACCCACAATGTCTTTGAGGTAAGCCTGTACAAGTTCAAAAGGAACACAGATTCCCATGGACACATATACAAATTAAACATTTTTGGATGAAAAATTAGGTGGCTCATAAAACAGATTCACCCATATAAAAACCTTATTAAGTTGATATAATTTTCAAAAATTACCTCTTTTGGACGTATGCATTCTTAATAGATGGTGCTAGCTTTCACTTCAATAGGTAGCTATCCTCTTGAAATCATATTTAATAAAACTACATAAAATAAAAATTAGGTGATAGGAAAATTAAATTATACTCTAGTGCTTCCAGTGAAAATAGTTTTAAGCTGTAGAGTCAAATTTACTGGCAGGAGGATTCTAATAGAATGCAGGAATCACCAGTACAATGTTAAGCACAGTAGGAGTTTAACAGATACCAGTTAGACTCAATGTATTATATTTGCCCCAGGTTACAAATGCTGGGGAAAAAAAAAGTATTATCCTTCCATTCTTTCTATAAAAGTCTAGAAAAAGCTGATGGTCTGATAACCTTAAAATATGGTAATTGGCCTAGAAAACCTACAAGCAAGTTAAAGGTAAGGTGAAAATCTTTATTTTAGTATAAAAATAGGGACAACCCCAGTTGGGAGATTTTAATTCAAGTAATCTCTATCAGAATATTTAATTTTTTTTGGCTTCTTTATATACATTAGAGTAAGCTTAAATACTGCAAAGGCACTATTTAAATTATTGTATGAGATTTTAATGCCCTTAAAATCTTGAAGGTATTTTTTTAATAAATTTTGTTGGCTCAGTGCCTGTGGCTCAAGTGGCTAAGGCTCCAGCTACACACACCTGAGCTGGCAGGTTCAAATGCAGCCTGAGCTGCCAAACAACAATGACGGCTGCAACCAAAAGTGGCCAGGCATTGTGGTGAGTGCCTGTAGTCCCAGCTACTTGGGAGGCAGAGGCAGGAGAATTGCTTGAGCCTAAGAGTTGGAGGTTGCTGTGATCTGTGATGCCACAGCACTCTGCCCAGGGCAAAAGCTTGAGTTTCTGTCTCAAAATAATAATTATTATTATTATTATTTTTTTTATTATATTTTATATATCTATAGCAACCAAACATGATAAGGGAACAACAAAACTTTATGTGTCTTCTAAACTATATACTGTTTAATATTTTTGTAACAGGTAAAATATGAAAACATTTAAAAATTATATTTACTTTCTGGGAGGCCAAGGAAGCTGGTTTACCTGAGCTTACAGGTTTGAGACCAGCCTGAATGAGTGCAAGACCCTGTCTCTAAAAAATAGCGTGGTGTTGTGGTGGATGCCTGTAGTCCCAGCTACTTGGGAGGCTGAGGCAAGAGAATTGCTTTAGCTCAAGACTTAGAGGTTGCTGTGGACTATGACATTAAGGTACTCTACCAAGAGTAACAAAAAAAAGAAAATTATATTTACTTTAACTTATTTATAAAAACAAATACTTCTTTTGCCACACATGCACACAGATTAGCTCCTTCAAAGAAATAGCACTGCAAAATTAGAAAGAAATTAAGGTCAAAAAGCATTGTTAAAATTTTTGTGATGAAAATTTAATTCCCAGTGAAATACTGTTGGGAGGTAGGATCTTTTGAGGGATATTTAGATCAGTAGAGCTCTGCCTTCATGAATGAATTAATGTCATTATAAAGGGTTTTGACTGGGGGACTTCACAGCTTTGGGGCCATTTGTAGCTTACACATTGTGAACACACAGAGTTCTTTCCCTCCAGAAGTCTCAGCATCAAGGCACCATCTAGAAATCAGAAAGGAGCCCTCACCAGCAGCAACTAGTGACTTCCCAATTTTTAGAGTTGTGAGAAATAAATTTTTATTCTTAAAAATTACCCAGGTATTCTGTCAGAGCAGCCCAACAGAGGAAGACAAACATATACCTCTAAATCCCAGCTGTAAAACATACATACTACAAAGTTATATATTAAGTTTTCAACTTACTTTGTAATAATCCTTGCTTCTAACATAATTACACACAAATTAGAATAATTTTCCTATTTCATATTAACCCTGAGTGTAAGAAAATTATAACAGTATCCAGGACAGATATGTACGTCCAGCATTGTGTGCAGATGAAAAATTCAGTTAAAGAAATTAAGGATCATGTTATCTTAAAAATAAAGTCCCCTCATTTTTTTTAAAGAGAGAAAGAATAGCTTAGCTTCTCTTACTGTACTTAAATGAAATAATAGAATAAATGAAGCTGTATTTATTTGATGTTTCTAATTTAAAAGCAATAACCACAAAGAAAAAAAATAGATTTTAATGTAGGTCACAAACCTGTAAATAAGAGTTCAACTCTATACAATGATATTATACCTAAATTCTAAAAACACACTAGACTAGTGTAAGCATACACATTTCAGTACCAAATTCAATCTCACTTTACTGCCAATGTTCAGGATAATTATTAAAACTATAAAACTATCATTTTAATTCTTAAAGATCTCCTCATTTGAATAAGAAATCTATATCGTTACTTAACCACTGATTTAATGAAATATTGATACCCTCTTATTTAAAAACTCTTTTAGGGTAGATTTAAGGTATTTGTTGTTGTTACAGGGATAAATTTTATAGTGGTGAAATCAGAGCTTTTAGTGTACCTGTCACCTAAATAGTACACATGGTACCTGATAACTGGTTTTTCATAGCTCATTCCGGCCTCAACCTCTCCTTATTTTAGCCTTCAATGTTCATTATACCACTCTGTATGACCACGTATACTCACTGTTCAGCTCTCACCTATGACTACATGAGGTTTTCATTTTTCTGTTCATGAGATAATGGCTTCCAGTTCCATCCAAGTTGCTGCAAAAAACATATTTCTATCTTTTTATAGGTGAAATATCCCTGACATATAGATATAAAATATAATATTACATATAGGCAGGGGGTACCAAAAATGCACACACATTTTATGAAAGGAGAGAAACTGTATGAAAATTCTGATACTCAACATATACTAATAATGTTTGTTATATATTTTGTGTGGTATCTCTGGTAATTTCAGAAATCAAATATGACTTGAACATTACAATTTTAATACAGATTTTTCCTTACTTAAAATATGTATACATTTTTGGTCCCCTCTGTATATATGTGTGCATACCTCTATACACACACCACATTTTATTTTTATCAACTCAAGAGTTGGACACTTTGATTGATTCCCCATCTTTGTAATTGTGAATTGTGCTGCAATAATCATGTGAACATACATGTATTTTTGATGTAATGACTTTGTTTCCTTTGGTGATATACCCAGGAAGAGGATTGTTGGAGTGAATGGTAGGTCTTCCTTTAGTTCTTTGACAATTTGGCGTACTGTTTTCCATAGAAATTGTACTAGTTTACATTCCCACAAATAATGTCTAAGCATTCTCTTTTCATCACAACATCTATTGTTTTTCAACTTTTTAATTATGGCCATTCTGACAGGAATAAGGTGGCATATCATTGTGGTTTTAATTTGGATTTCCCTGATGATTAGTGATATTGAATATTTTTGCATATGTTTCTTGAACATTTGTACGTTTTCTTTTAAAAAGTGTCTGTTCATGTCTTTTGCTCACTTTTTAATGTTTATATCTTGCTGTTCTATTTGAATTTTTTTGTAGATTCTAGATATTACCCCTTTGTCAGATGGATATAATTTGTGGCTATTGTCTCCCATTCTATAGACTGTCCATTTAATGTGTTGATTATTTCCTTTGCTATGTAAAATGGTTTCATTTAATTGAGTTTAATTTATTTATTTTTATCGGTGCTATATTTGCTTTGGGGTCTTATAAATTCTTTGCAAGGCCCAATATTCAGAAGAGTTTTTCCTAAGCTTTTGCTTTGAAATTACATTTAAGTCTTTATTCCCTCTTGAGTTGGTATTTGTATGTGGTGAGTGAGATCTGGTTTAATTTTTCTGCCTGGGGCTGTCAGGTTTCCCACCACCATTTATTGAATGGAGTGTCCTTTCCTCTGGGTTTGTTTTGTATGCTTTGTTGAACATCACTTGGTTGTGGATTTACATGGTTTTATTTTAGGGTTTTCTACTTTGTTCCATTGATCTGAGTCTACTGTTGTACCAGTCCATGCTGTTTTGGGTACTATATCCTTGTAGTTAAGTTTGAAATTGGTAATGTGGTGCCTCTATATTTTTTCTTTTTTCTGGTATTTGCTTTGGCTATTTGGATCCTTTTGCAATACCACATGAAATTTAAGATTATTTCTTTGTAATTTTGTAAAAAATTACATTGGTAATATATCTTAATGAAAATTACACTAAGCAGTAAGTCACTTTGGGCAGAATAAACATTTTAACAATATTGATTCATCAAATCCATGAGCACAGGATGCTTTCCCATTTGCTTTTGTCATCAGTAATTTTCTTTATTATTGTTCCGTAGCTCTTCTATAAACCTTTCACCTCCTTGGTTAAGTATATTCCCAGACAGTTTTCTTTTGCAGTTATTATAAATGGTATGTAGTTCTTGATTTGATTCTCTACTTGGCTGTTTTTAGTGTATTCAAATGTTGATTTAAAAGGCTGAGTTATGTACATTAATTTTTTAATCTGAGACTCTATTGAATTTATTGATTCTAGGAGTCTTTTGGGTCTGTTAAGTATAAGATCTTACTATCATCAACAAACAAGGATAATGTGACCTCCTCCTCTCTGCTTTGAATTCCCTTTATTTATTTCTCTTGCTTAATTTCATTGGATAGGACTTCCACTACTGTTTTTATTGTAAATGATGAAAATGTGCATCTTGTCTTGATCTACTTCTTAAGAGGAATTCTTTGAAATTTTTCCCATTAATATGTGCTTGGCTGTAGATTTGTCTTATACGGCATTTATTATTTTTAGGTACATCCCTTCTATGCTGAGTTTTTTTTTTAATGTTTTTATCATGAAAGGATTCTGGATTTTTTCTCACATGGTTTTTCTGCATCTATTTGATCAAAATATTAATCCACTGCATTAACCACAATCAATTGTTATTCATATTTTCCATATTTTATCCATTATAGTTAAAAAATCTAAAAATGTTCAAGGTTTTTTAAAAAATTATATAGGACCATCATTTTTAAATAGAGCTAAAGGATACATTTCAAATACAATATAGCTAATTTATGTTAGAGAAACATTGATAAATGTTGCTAATTGCATACAGTGATATAATCTTCACCACTATCAAGGTATAGAACAATTTTATCACTAACAAAATTTCTCTTGTCCCTTTCTGTAGTTAATCCATATCCTAACATCCAACTCCAGAGGAACATTGATATAGTCATTTTTCCTTCTAACTTTTTATCTAGTGTTTGATTTTATTAAATTTAGCATGTCTTTGAGGCTCCTCCGTATTCTTGGATGTGTGACTACTGTGTTCATTTTTATTACTGAACAATATTTTTAGTTGTTTCTCCATTCATCCATTAGTTGATGGACATAAGTCATATCCTATTTGGCTATATTACTAAAGCTATAAAGAATAGTTATGTTTAAATTTGTGTATGAACTTCTGTTTTCATTTGCGTATAATCTATGACATGAAATATCTGGGCTACATGCTAAGTGTATATTACCTTTGTGTCATGCTAATATATTATTTTCCCCAGTGACTACCATGATTCCTACCAGCGTGAGTCAAAAACGCAGTTGTTCCACAACCTCAGCTGCAATTTGTATTGCCTGAAGTTTTAATTTTGTTATATTGGTGGGCATGGAATTGTGTTAACTTGCATTTAGCTGATGGTGAGAAGTATTGCATATATTGAATCTGCTTATGTTTGATTTATTTTAATTTGAAGTCTATATATAAATATGTTGGCTGTTTTTACTGAATTTTTATGATATTATTAATAAATTATTGGAATTCATTATATATTCAAGATTTTTAATGAGAAATGTTTTCCAAATAAAATTTCCTCTTATTAGGTACACTTTTAACTTTTGTAAATGTGTTTTTGAAAAAGAAAATTTCATAACTTTCATAAATTTCATTTATAAGATTTTATATACCATTCTTTTGTGTCCAGTAAAATATAACTTTTTTTAGCCCAAAGCCTTGAAGATTTTAAATCAGTATTGTAACAAATTTAGCTCTGCTTTTCAGTCTATACTTCATTTTTAAGTTAAATATTAGTTATAATGCAGATATAAAATTGAGTTGTGTTTTTTTCTATTTAAATACCTTGATAATATAGCACTGATTTTTGGAAAATGTTACCTTTCCCCTGTTCAATTACTTTGATATTTTGTTGAAATTCTTTTGCTGACATGAGTATGGGGCTATATAAGAAAGTTTCCTTGTGTCCGAAGTTATTCTCAACATTTGCCCTCCATTTCTAAACAAACACTAGTTTACTTTCTGTTTCTAATATTTGCATGTCCAGATTTTTTTACATAAAAGGAACCACATAATCTGTCATATATGAATTCCTTCAGTTAGCATGATGTTTCTGAGTCTGATATTTATGATGTATCATAAAACAATATTTAATTCCTTTGAAATCCTTAATAATATTCAATTATTCCACATTTTTGTTTATTCAGCAGCAAGGAAGTATTTGAATGATTTTATTTTTTCCAGTGAAAAAATCTTTGCCTATAGTTCGTTTCTTCATTTATTCATTTTTCCATTCAAAGGATTTAATTTGTAATTCAGTTTATTAATATTGAAAAAATGTTTTTTGTTTATTTATGAGTCAGTTTTGTTTTTTGTTTTTTTGTTTTTGGCTGCGGCTGGGTTTGAAACCACCACCTCTGGCCTATGGGGCCCAGGCCCTACTCCTTTGAGCCACAGGCGCCACCCCATGAGTCAGTTTTTATAATTGTAGTCTATCAAAGAATTTTTCTACCTGATCAATATTGTCAAATGCATTATCAAAAGCATTACTTAATAATATCCCTTATTAGTTTATTATTCTTTTAATGTCTGTAGGATCTGTAATGATACCATTTTTTAAATTCAGTATATTGAAACTTTTCCCTTTTTTCTCTGATTAGGCTATATAGAGTTTCATATTTATTTGATGAATCTTTTTTGAATTTTATGAATTATTTTCAAAGAATTAGCTTTTTGCTTCAATACTTTTTTTCATGGATTACATAGAGGTATAGTGTGTGGTTTTCAAATAATTGGAATTCTTCTAGGTATTTGAATGTCATTACTTTATAATGTAATTTATTGTGATTAGAAAATATTTTTTTTATTACTTTAATTCTTTTTTTTTTCTTTTTTCAGTTTTTTGGCCGGGGCAGGGTTTGAACCCACCACCTCCGGTATATGGGGCCAGCGCCCTACTCCTTGAGCCACAGGCACCGCCCTAATCTTTTTAAAATTAGACCTAATATACTCTGTATTCTACTAAAATTAGCATGTACCCTTGAAGATAATGTGTATTTTACTATTGTTGCAAATAGTGTCCCATTATATTAACACAGTTAAGAAAAAAATGTTGCCGGGCATGGTGGCTCACAGCTGTAATCCTAGCCCTCTGGGAGGCTGAGGAGGATGAATTGCCTGAGCTCACAGGTTCGAGACCAGCCTGGGTAAGAGCAACACTCCATCTCTAAAAAATAGCTGGGCGTTGTGGTGGGCGCCTGTAGTACCAGCTACTCGGGACACTGAGGCAAGAGAATCTCTTGAGCCCAAGAGTTAGAGGTTGCTGTGAGCTCTGATGGTATGGCACTCTACTGAGGGTGACAAAGTGAGATTCTGTCTCAAATAAAAAAAAGTTTCATAATGTTATTCAAATTTTCCATGTGTTTACTCATTTTAATGAAAAAGCAATTGTTAATTGGATTTTTATTTTTCATTACATAATGTGTTTTTATTTTCCTATTATTGCTTTAAGTATCTGTTCTTTTTCGTTCAGTAATTTGATATAATTTGATGTATGTATCATGGTGTAATCATTTTTGTTTGCTGTTTTTAAAGTGTTTTGTAAATATATTTTAACCTATGTTTTAATAATTTGACCATCAAATTTGCAAACAAACTTTCTTCCCCCTTTTCATTCATCTCTTCTTTAGGAATTTTGATTGCACATACATTAGATTGTTTGATTCCATCTAGGTGTCTTTAAGCCTCTGATTTTGTTTTCAGTAGTTTTTTTCTCTTTTCATCTTGAACACTATCTAATCATTTATCGCGTAACTCATTTATTCTTTCTTCTATCATCTTCATTTGAATATTTGCTCGTCTTTAGCTTCCTTGGTCCCCAGGCAGAGAGACAATTTTTATTAACTCATATCTTAATTATTATTACTGTGACCACCAGCTTCCCTGACAATCATATTTAGCCTTCCTCCCTCCCCTACCTATGATACAACATTTCTCCTCAGAGCTTTAGCACTTTGTTTACTCTCTGGTACTGTCAGATAGTCATATTTTTTATTCTGTTGAGGTTTTGTGGTCATTTTCTGCAAATGAGCCCCCAGTAGTGTCTAAATTTTTTATTACCAGATTCCAGAAGTATGAATACAGAGGATACCAAAAAGGTATGTACTTCCTGAAAGTAAAGAAATCCTAGGAAAAGAGTGGGGATATTTTTTTCTTAAAAGGTCACAGGAGAAAATCTGAAATAGTTCCCAATGACCATAACTGGAACAATTTGAAAAAAGTATATGATGTAATTGATGTAAATATGTATTTGTAAAAACAATTGGTAAATGAAGAGCAACTCTTCTTTAGAAGTAAATTTCAATAAACATGGAAATTATGATGCAAATAGAAAACATTATTAGTATAATTATTATTATACTACTAATAATAATTATAAATAATGTTTACTATATTACCATAGTAATAACTATTGCAAAGTACCAAATGTTCATGTAAAATCACTAGGTGGAAATTTAATCAGAAAGAGGATATTTTCATGGTCTTCCCTAAAATATTTATTCAACACAAGAAGAAAATTAGTAACTTTAAAGAGGAGAAACAGGTAAACATAATCTTAACCACATGATCCATGCAAACATTATCAGTAAGACATTGTAACATTGCATAGCACCTGACTTCATGCACTGTTAATTAAGTATGGTGCTCTGTTACTCAAAAGTGTGTCCCCTTAAAATGGTAGTAAGAAAACAACACAGGAATCCAAAAGAGGGGAATTATACAAAATAAATGCCTCCCAAGCTTCAAAAGTATCAAGTGAAGAATACAGTCTCTTGAAAGTCAATGGAAGATGAGAAATTTTCACAGCTTGGGGAAATATCTGAAGAAACAAACACTGTTAACAAAGTCTGATAATTAAAAGGAACATCAGTTTCTGGGCTAGATATTGACAGAGGAAAAGGATATCTGGAAAGGTGGATAATATCCAAATAAAGTCTTCAGTTATTAGGAGTATAACAATGTGAATACTTTGGTTTTTATAATATTGTTATGAAAGTTATTTATTTTAGATAAAATTAAATGAAAGATAGAAGGAACTCTGAACTATTTTACAACTTTTCTGTAAATCTCTCAAATATTTGATGTCAATCTAATTATAGTTTTAATATCTTGTATGTGTATAACTTTGAATAAATCATGTAAACTCTTTGAATATAAATTTATTCTTTTATAAAATAGAATAAAAGACTGACATATATGACTGCTGAACTTTCTTTTCTAATATTCTGTGAGCATGGTCTCATGTTAATGATATATGGAGGTTTCTATTAAATATTATTAAAATAATGAATGAATAAGTTGAGAAAGTGATTGATAGACCTAATAGATTACTCATTCATTGATAATATAAAAAGGGAATTCAATTCAGCACATACCTAGGCATTTTCCAGCTTTTTTAAATGGATCTATTATTTTACTCTATTAACAAAATAATGGACACTGAAAATGTTTGCATAAATACTAAAAATCTTAAGTACTTCAAATTATAAATGTTTTTTTTATTTTTAGATGTAGCAATATATCTATTAATAAGACAGTGGATCAACTTCATATCATTTAAATAATATGGGATGGCCTTTTTTACATATTGCAGTTAATAAGTTTTACAACAAAATGTATTAATAGTATGCATACACAGTGTTGGAATTTTATATGTGCAACATTATCATGGAGTCCTTGTAAACATGGAGATCCAAGTGTTTAAGGGAAGGAAATATTTAAGTAATATTGTAATATAGTTTTGATTTTTCAGAAGGGTCTAAAAACATAAACTATGCATTCTTTGGCATCTAGTTCCTTTTATTTTATAAGATGTATTCAAAATTCAACTATTTCGCTGCATGAATCAATAGTACACTCCTTTTCCTCACTTAGAGATATTTTATTGTCTATGTATACCCCAGGTGTTTATTCATTCACCAGCTGACAGGTTTGCATATAGTTTGGAGTAGTTAGGAATAGAACTGCTGCAAATATTTGCATATAGGTTTTGAGATAAGAAAACTTTCATTTCTCACTTGTAAATACCTAAACGTTGGATTGCTGCATTATGTAAATGAAGATTAAACTTCATAAGAAAACACCAAAATGTTTTCAAAAAATATATTTTTATCAACAATATTCAAGTATTCTTGATGGTTTCAATCACTGCAAGCAATTAAAATTACCAGGTATTTATTTTTTATTTATTGCCACTGTAAAAGAAGGGTAGTGGTATCTCTGTGGTTTAATTTGTATTTTCCTAAATAATAATACTGAATATAGTTTATCTGATTATTTACCATATATTCATCTTCTTTGGTAAATTGTCCTATTTGATCTTTAGGCATTTTTTTTGTAAACTTCATGTTTTAGAGCAGTTTTAGGTTTTGACCAAAGCTGAGCAGAAAGTACAGAGTCCCAAAATTCCCCTTTCCACACATACATCGGTATCCTTTCCTACCCATTAGAATAGGTAAGCCCACAGTTCTTATGCACAATAAACACAAGTATAAATAATTAGTACTCTAGCATTTGTTAATGCTTTCTGTACCATAACTTTGCACAATCACTCATGTACAAATGATGAAAGTTTGATCATGTCTAAAATGTTGCTGTCTCTAACATGGGATATATTAAATCAGTGTAAATTAATAAAATCTACAAGGACTTCTTGAAACAAGATTTGCACAATATTACACCGCTTGTTTCTATTAGAGCTCTTCCATGGATCAGTCACTATAGATTAGTTAATTTATGGTAAGGAAATTAGAGATGAACTATAGGGAATTGTTGGCTATGCAACCAAACTATGAAACTTAAGCAAATGTATGGTTCATGTATATCCATCTCCAATCCACACTGCTAACTCAATCACTCTATTATAAAACAAATAGACATCACAGTTCTAAACATATTTTTTGTGAGAATCTTGCAATGTGAAAATCTTATTATTTACACCAGAGGATATTGTAATTAGTGGTCCAATTTACTGGAATTGGTGTAATTTTTGAGACAGGGTAAAAAGCACAATTTTGGTTTTTTTTAATAATTAATTTATTTTTTATGTTAAATCACAGCTGTGTACATTTGTGCAATCAAGAGGTACAGTGTGCTGGTTTCATATACAATCTGAAATATTTTCATCAAACTGTTCAACGTAGCCTTCATGGCATTTTCTTAGTTATTGTATGTAGACACTTGTATTCTGCCTTTAGTAAGTTTCCTCTGTACCCATTCTAAGATGCACCTTAGGTGTGGCCCCACCTATTACCCTCCCTCCACCCTGACTTCCCCCTTCCGTCCCCTCCCTTGGCCCTTTCCCCATATTCTTGTGCTATAGTTGGGCTATAGCCCTCATATGAAAGCTATAAATTGGCTTCATAGTATGGCTGAGTACATTGGATACTTTTTCTTCCATTCTTGAGATACTTTGCTAAAAAGAATATGTTCCAGCTCCGTCCATGTAAGCATGAAAGAGGTAAAGTCTCCATCTTTCTTTAAGGCTGCATAATATTCCATGGTATACATGTACCAAAATTTGCTAGTCCATTCGTGGGTCGATGGGCACTTGGGCTTCTTCCATGACTTAGCAATTATGAATTGGGCTACAATAAACATTCTGGTACAGATGTCTTTGTTATATTGTGATTTTTGGTATTCTGGGTACAAACCTAGTAAAGGAATTATAGGATCAAATGGCAGGTCTATTTTTAGGTCTCTAAGTATTTTCCAAACATCCTTCCAGAAAGAACATATTAGTGTGCATTCCCACCAGCAGTGTAGAAGTGTGCCCTTTTCTCCACATCCATGCCAGCATCTCTGGTTTTGGGATTTTGTTATGTAGGCTACTCTTACTGGGGTTAGGTGATATCTCAAAGTAGTTTTGATTTGCATTTCTCTGATGATTAAGGATGATGAGTTTTTTTTCATGTTTCTGTAGATCATGTGTCTATCTTCTTTAGAGAAGTTTCTCTTCAAGTCCTTTCCCCATCCTGAGATGGGATCACTTGTTCTTTTGTTGCTCATACGTTTGAGTTCTCTGTGGATTCTGGTTATTAAACCTTTACCGGATGTATAACCTACAAATATTTTCTTCCTTTCTGAGAGCTGTCTGCTTGCTTTACTTACTATGTTCTTGGCTGTGCAGAAGCTTTTTAGTTTGATCAGGTCCCAGTAATGTATTTTTGATACTGCTTCAATTGCCTGGGGAGTCCTCATAAAATATTCACCCAGGCCGATTCCTTCAAGAGTTTACCTGAACTTTCTTCAAGTATTTTTATAGTTTTTGTCTTAAGTTTAAATCTTTTATCCATTGGTGGTCTGTCTTAGTTAATGGTGAAAGGCGTGGGTCCAGTTTCAGTCTTTTACAGATCGCCAGCCAGTTCACCAAGCACCATTTGTTAAATAGGGAATCTTTTCCTCACTGAATGTTTTTTAATTGGCTTGTCAAATATCAAATAATGGTAAGTAGCTGGATTCATCTCTTGGTTCTGTGTTCTGTTCCAGACATCTACTTCTCTGTTTTTGTTCCAGTACCATGCTGTTTTGATCACTGTCGGTTTATAGTACAGTCTCAGGTCTGGTAGCGTGATTCCACTTGCTTTGTTTTTATTGCTGAGTAATGTCTTGGCTATATGAGGTTTTTTCTCATTCCATATAAAACGAAGTATTATTTTTTCAAGGTCTTTAAAATATGACAATGGAGCTTTTATAGTAATTGCATTAAAATTATATATTGCTTTGGGTAGTATAGACATTTTAACGATGTTGATTCTTCCCAGCCATGAGCATGGTATGTTTTTCCATTTGTTAACATTTTCAGCTATTTTTTTCTTAAACTTTCATAGTTCTCTTTATAGAGATCTTTCACATCCTTTGTTAGATAAACTCCCAAATATTTCATCTTCTTTGGCACTACTGTGAAAGGAAAAGAATCCTTGACTATTTTTTCGGCTTGGCCATTGTTGGTATATAAAGGCTACAGAATTATGGGTGTTGATTTTGTAGCCTGAGACATTGCTGTATTCCTTGATCAATTCTAAAAGTTTTGTAGTAGAATCCCTAGTGTTTTCCAGATATACGATCATGTCATCTGCAAAGAGTGAAAGTTTCATGTCTTCTGACCTTATGTGGATAACCTTGATCACCTTTTCTTCCCTAATTGCAATGGCTAAAACTTCCATTACAATGTTAAAGAGCACTGGAGACAAAGGGCAACCTTGCCTGGTTCCTGGTCTAAGTGGAAATGATTTCAATTTAACTCCATTCAATACAATATTGGCTGAGGGTTTGCTGTAGATGGCCTCTATTAGTTTAAGAAATGTCCCTTCTATACCAATTTTCTTAAGTGTTCTGATCATGATGGGATGCTGGATATTATCAAAAGCTTTTTCTGTATCAATTGAGAGAATCATATCGTCTTTATTTTTTAGTTTGTTTATCTGCTGAATTACATTTATAGACTTATGTATATTAAACCAGCCTTGAGAGCCTGGGATAAATTCCACTTGGTCATGGTGGATACTTTTTTGATGTGTTGTTGGATTCTGTTTGTTAGGATCTTATGGAGTATTTTTGCATCAATATTCATTAGTGATATTAGTCTATAGTTTTCTTTTCTTTTGGGTCTTTCCCTGGTTTAGAGATCAAAGTGATGTTTGCTTCATAGAATGTGTTGAGTAGTATTCTTTCTTTTTCTATATTTTGGAAGAGATTTAGTAATATAGGTATTAGTTCTTCTTTAAAGGTTTGGTAGCATTCTAATGTAAAGACATCTGGTCCTGGGCTTTACTTTTTAGGGAGATTTTGTATAGTTGATGCTATTTCAGAACTTGATATAGGCCTGTTCAACTTTTCCACTTCGTTCTGGCTAAGTCTTGGTAGGTAGTGTACTTCCAAGTATTGGTCGATTTTTTCAGATTTTCATATTGCTCAGAGTAAAGTTTCTCGTAATATTCATTAAAGATTCTTTGAATTTCTGAGGTGTCTGTTGTTATTTCATCTTTACTATTTCTGAATAATGAAATTAGAGATTGTACTCTTTTTCTCCTTGTTAGGTTGGCCAAAGGTTTATCTATTTTATGGACCTTTTCAAAAAACCAACTTTTGGATTTATTGATCTGTTGTATAATTCTTTGTTTTCAATTTCATTTAATTCTGATGTGATTTTGGTTATTTCTTTCCTTCTGTTGGGTTTGGGGATGGAATGTTCTTCCTTCTCCTGTTGCTTGAGATGTCCCATTAAGTTATTAACTTCCTCTCTTTCTGTTTTCTTGAGGAAGGCTTGCAGTGCTATAAATTTCCCTCTTAGGGCTGCCTTTGAAATATCCCAGAGGTTTTGATATTCGTCTCTTCATCATTGTATTCTTCCAAAAATTTGGGGATTTCCTCCTTAATCCTGTCTATAACCCATCTATCCTTCAGCATAAGGTTATTTAGCTTCAATATTCTTGTATGGGTATGCAGATTCCTGTTGTTATTGAGTTCAACTTTTATTCCATGATGGTCTGAGAACATGCAAGGAATAATTTGTATTTTTTTTAAATTTTCTGAGGTTAGATTTGTGGTTCAGGATGTGGTTGATTTTGGAGTATGTTCCGTGGGCTGATGAGAAGTATGTGTATTCAGTTTTATTGGGATGAAATGTTCTGTAGGTGTCTTTTAGGTCCAGATGTTGAATGGTTAAGTTTAAAGCTAAGATTTCTTTGCTTAGCTTTTTTTTGGAGGATATATCCAGCACTGCTAAAGGGGTGTTAAAACGTCCAACTACTATGGAACTGGAGGAAATCAAGTTGCTCATGTCTGTTAGAGTTTCTTTTATAAATTGAGGTATGTTCTGGTTGTGTGCATAAATATTAATAATTGAAATCTCGTCATATTGATTATTACCTTTAACAAATATGAAGTGTCCATCCTTATCCTTCCTTATTTTGGTTGGTTTTAAGCCTATTGCATCTGCAAATAAAATTGCAATACCTGCTTTTTTCTGCTTTCCTTCGTCTGGAATATAGATGACCATCCCTTCACCTAGAGTCTATATTTGTCTTTTAATATAAGATGAGATTCTTGTATGCAGCAGATATCTGGCTTGAGTTTTTGTATTCAGTCAGCCAACCTGTGCCTCTTTAGAGGACAATTTAAACCATTCACATTAATTGAGAATACTGATAAGCCTTTCGAGAGTCCAGTGGATATTTTTAATAGTTTTGTGACTGTAGAAGTTGGAATTTGATCAAAATTTTCTCTGTGGGTTTTTTGGTGGAGGATTACACTGTTCTTTATGGAGGATAGGTCTGAGAATATGCTGGAGAGCTGGTTTAGTTGTGGCAAATTTCTTCAACATGTGAATGTCATTAAAGTATTTAATTTCTCCATCAAAAATTAAACTCAGTTCATCTGGTTACAGTATCCTGGGTTGAAAGTTATTTTGTTTTAGGAGATTTAAAGTCTGAAAGGTTTCAGCAGAGAGATCTGCAGTTATTCTAATATTCTTGCCCTTGTAGGTAATGGTTTTCTTTTGTGTGGCTGCTTTCAGAATTTTCTCCTTCATATTAACTTTAGTGAAATTCATTATAATGTGTCTGGGGGATGTCTTATTTGGGTTGAGTCATGCTGGAGTTCTGAAACTGTCAGCTATCTGAAATTCAGAATCTCTTGACTTGTCTGGAAAGTTCTCTTTCATAATCTCATGGAGTAGAGACTTTGTACCTTGGGAAACCACTTCTTCATTTTTGGGGATTCCTATAAGACAAATATTGTTTTGTTTTGTTTGTTTGTTTTTTTAATTATCCCATATCTCTCTGAGAGAGTGAACTGTTTTTGCCCTCCATTTCTCTTCCTCTTTGAGAGTTTGGGAGCATCCGAGAGCTTTGTCTTCAATGTCAGAAATCCTTTCTTCTGCTTGCTCCATTCTGTTACTGAGGGATTCTACTGCGTTTCTCAGATCTTTGAGGGCTGCAACTTCTTGTCTCAATTTGTCAAAATCCTTGGTCATTTGGTCTTTGAATTCATTGAATTCTTGAGATATATTTTGGGTTACTGCTTGGTATTCTAATTTGATCTTATTTGTATCCAGATTCTGAATTTGATTTCTGACATTTCAGCAATTTGCTTGTGCGTGGGATCTTGTTTCTGCCCCATTGTTCCTTGATGGAGTTGATCTACTCTGATTATTCATATTGCCAGAGTTTTTCCTTTGATTTCATCTCATGATTGTTTTTCACCGTTGCCTCTGGCTGTCCTCAGAGTTGGGGTGGTGTCTCTCTGAGATTAGACCCTGGGGTGATCACTCTATTGTTGCTAAATCTTTGTAGGGAGAGACCCTGTGTAACTCTTCTGGGGCTGCCCCAGCCAAGGAGTTCTGGTGGTGGGAGCAGCTCCAGAGTGTGATACCCCAGATCCAGCAACAGGGTAGGGGGTAGTGCACACAGTTCTGGGAGTGCCTGGTGCCCAGTGACTTTGGCACAGCGGGCCCAAGTCTCTAGCAATCTCTGGACAGGAGAAGGGCTCCGAGCAGAGGCAGGGATGGCACCATCTGCCAGAATCCCTGGCCAGATGAGCGGGTGGTGTGGAGGCAGGGAGGGTACAAGAGGGAGTTCCTGGTCAGGTTGTGGGGAGGCTCTGCGGGCAGGGTGGTGTTCCTAGTGCAGCTCTTACCTGGGTCTGTGTGGGCGTAGCTCTTCCAGAGGTCAGGGAGTGTGCCAATTGCAGGTGGAAGGGCAGCTCTTCCGGAGGTCCTGGAGGGAGCCGATGGCAGGTCCCTGCAAAGCTCTTCCAGAGGTGGGAGGGTGCAGATCACAGGTTCGTCTCAGCTCTTCCGGAAGTGGGAGGGTGCCAATAGTGGGTCCCAGCGCAGCTCTTATGGAGGTCCAGGCGGGTGCTGATCATGGATCCCGACGCAGCTCTTCCAGAGGTGGCATAAGCACAATTTTGAAATTGAAAATATATCATTTAGCTAAATATTTGTATAAATGGAATCAGTAATGATATTACCATACTCAATGTCACACGAGGCATTAATAATTTTGAGTTCTTTTAGGAAATATGAATTGAAGAATATGAAAGTTACACTTCAGACTATTTACCAACTAAAACAGTTAATAAATGTACCTTTTTTTTTTCTTGAGACAGAGTCTGACTATGTCACCCTCAGTAGAGTGCTGTGGCATTACAGCTCACAGCAACCTCCAACTCTTGAGCTTAAGTGATTCTCTGGCCTCAGCTTCCTAAGGAGCTGGTACTATAGGCACCTGCCACAATGCCTGGCTATTTTTTGTTGCAGTTGCATTGTTGTTTAGCTTGCCCAGGCAGGTTTCGACCCCACCACCCTCAGTGTATGTGGCTGGCACCATAACCACTGTGGCATGAGCACCAAGCCTAAATGTATCATTTTTGACTGCTTTTGTTAAATGGCTGAATTAAAAACATACTTTTTTAAAATATTGCTTGTAAATATTTTTCTATATTATTCATTTCCCATCTTGGATAGTTTACTGTATTAAAGAAACATATTTCTTTATTGAACAAGAATCATAGTTATGGTAGTTTGGATTGCTATTGTGAACCTAAACACTATAATTTTAGCTGTAGAAGAGTAAGATTGTTGTCCCTAATATGATATGGAGCACAACATATTATTTATACTGGGTCAATGTAATCTCACTTTTCACAAGTAGTATTTATGTAAAGCAACTTCTTAGCAGTGGAATATAAACAGTTCACAGAGCCCCAAGAGGGCTCTCAGATGACGTTTTGTTGTTGTTGTTGTTTACAACCTGAATACATCCCCTCTTGATATTAATCTTTTCTATTACACAAAGCTTTACCAAACTCTTTTTCTACATTTCATTCTAAGTTGATAAAGTTAGATTAGGTTTCGAACAAAAGCTAATTTCTTCTTATTTATTTGCATATGCTTTTTCTCCACATAGTATTATTACAAATGAAAGTTCATCATCTACTATAGTGTCTCTGTATTTCAGCCTCAGCCAGTTGTCTGCTCAACTGATGTGTTACATTCTGAGCTTGTCTCTTCTCTGTCCATAAGACTTAAAACTGCCCTTTCTTCTCATATGCCTTATATGAAGCTATTTGTTTAACATATTTTTGTTGTTGTTGTTGCAGTTTGGCCGGGGCCAGGTTTGAACCCATCACCCTCGGTATATGAGGCCAGCGTCGTTTATTATAAATAAAACATATTTTATTTTTAATTATTAATTTATTCAATAAAATAAGTTTTCTTTTTGAACAATATCGTCAAATAGTAAACATATTCTTTTCCAGATTCAATATTTAAGTTTCTGGTCTCATACAATTCACTACTTCCCTTTGGACTTTAGTTTACTTACCGGTAAACTAGAAGTTTCAGTAAGATTCTTTGAAGGGTGATGTGAGTCAAAACTGGAGAAAGTTGTCAAGACTCTTTATGTAGGGAGTTAGATTACCTGGAGTTAGACTTTCTATGATTAATATTTCCCTTTAAAACTTTTCATTGATCAGGCATTATTACAAATATCTGACATATTGAATATGCATATTTAAATGTTTCCAAAATTTGCTTAGCAACAAATTTATTGTAATATATTTAACAGCCAAAGGAAAAGAAGCTCATAGAATACAGGAAGTGTATACACATGCACCTACATAAAAGGCTTTACAGATGACTAAACTCTAAAAGAAATATTCAGAATAGATTATACATTTAATATTAAACACCTTTTAGTAATACAAGAAACATTGCAGAAGCTGCTAGAGAAAATACTACTTTGACCAACATGCCATTCTCAAAGGAAGATTATTATACACTATGAAGAAAACATTGTGATATGTTACTATGTGAAGTGTCACAATAAATAATAAAAGGAATGTATCATTATAATCATTTTTTCAGAGATTTAAGGATGCATTAAAATATCATAAAAAGAAACATACAGAAAACTAAATTGACCAATAAATCTAAAATTATTATTTTTATCAATATTGTAACTATTTTCATCTAATTAATATGTAGGTTGATCCACTGAGACATTGTCTACAACGCCAGTTCAGTTGGTCACTTTAGATATTTACATTTGAGCATAGAAAGTCTGCAACAATTTTTAGCCATGTGTTCATATAATTAGAATTACTCTAAGTGTTTACTTGGAGTAGACTGAGGTGATTTTCTAATTTAATTTAATGTTACACTGAATATTAAATATTAGTAATGTATTTTGTGAAAAAATTATCTTTCATTGCACAATTATTATTTTTAATATATACCTGTTGTTGGTTCAATACATTTTTACCTTTCATTTTTATTCTAATATCTCTTGATTCCTTTTGGTATGAGTGTACATTTGCATAAGTATCTGAATGCCCACTTGCTTTTAAATGTGCTTTTGCTAGTGTTTTTATTTTTGAATTTGAACTCAGAGATTGGTCAATGTAAGAAAAAAGATTAAGAAATCCATTCAAAGAATGAATCCATGGACCAAGGACCTACTGAAGAAAGAAATTCAAGTAACAATGGGAAATACTCCCATGAACTAAATACCTCTCTTTATGTCCCACTTATCAACATCATAGGATTTATTAGTCAGAAAAGAGCACAGAAAAAGCACCAGAGTTCCTGGCAGAGGGTAAATCCCAAGTCAGAATATCTCCACCTGGGCCCTTTGTCTAGGGGTATAGATAATCACTTACTTGTGTCCTTTGGCAAGGATTTGGTAACAAATGAATGGACACAGTCCCTTCCCCTAGGGCAAGATGAATGATCACATCAATGATGGGATCCATTCCCTTCCCCTGGGCAAGGTGAAAGTGCACGAATTGCCCAGGCCTTGATGAGGATTCCTTGTTCATCCCTGAATGGGAGAACTCTAAATCACCCTTAGGTCTGTAAAACGCTCCCAGGGAAGTAGCAGGCAGAGGAGGGCTCTCTAGGGCTGAAGATGGTTCTGGGGTTGGCATGGGCAGCAGTTCGGGCTGTACCACAGTCTCCCTTAACTGACTAGGGACCCATTGGCTTCTGCCACTGGTTCCTCTCTGCAGCATTTGGTTCTCCATCCCTTACCTTCCTGAGGCCTGCTGCTCCAGGGCAGCAATGTGGAAGGCATGGCAAGTCCTCCCACATGGTCAAGTGTGGCCCCAGTTGGGGTGCCACACACCTGTATCTCAATCATTACACATTGTATAGGCTGGTATAAAAATATCACACATGCTGCATAAATACATACAACTATTATGTATTAAAAAAATTGAAAATATGGAGAACTTTATATCTTTTACATTTATCTGAATGCAGTTGAAATACATCCTTCTTAGGAAAGTATTGTAAGAATGGGGAAAAAAAATCCTATGTTCTCCATACTAATATAAAATCAACATATAAAAAACTGCATGCTCATAAGAACAATAAAACACTAATATAGCACCTTTCATGGTTTGGGGGCAGGACATGTGGTGGGATCTCACCTAATGTGCAGTTTGTGAGGGTGTATAACATGCCCCCTGGGTGAGGGGCTCTTCTACAAATGGAACTTTACCCTGGAAGTGAGAACAATGTAACCTAAAAATTGTACTCTAATATTAATTTGATTTAACTAAAAATTGTTTTAAAAAATTATAAATAAATAAAATGAATATATTTTTAATTGATGCCTTTCAAAAACCTGTTGTACAATGTAACAAAATATTTTATTACCAAAATAATGTACATATATACACACATAAAATTAATGAGCCATAAAAAGTTATCATTGAAAGATCTATCCTTCGCTGAGAGGTAAAACATAAATAAGCCAATACCTCTACAATGTTCCTTATTAGAAACATTGGAGATTATTTTAAAAAATATTTTAATAACTTCAATGCAGTTCAAACTAAAACACTAATATTTCTAATTACTTTTTAGAGAATAATTAGAATAGACCCTCAAAGAAACGTTTTATAAATGGAGAAAATAAGAAGGTATAGAGTTTATGTTTGTCCTATACCTACAACAATTTAAAAATAAAAAGAGAGAAAATTATTGTCATTTATATGTCCCCAAAATGCCTTAGTAAACAGAAGAAAAAATAAAACATATAAAAATAAGCAGACTCAAAAATATTTACATTTAAATATATTTTTAAGAGGAAAAGAAACTGGGTGAACACAACAGAAGAAATACAGTAACAGATTAAATATGCCAAGCAAAAATAAATATGAACAAGAATCCTCAAGGAAAGGAAAATGTATTAATTGCATTAACCTTAAAATAAGAGAACCTATATTACTATGAATTTTAAATAACATGTTGCTAATTCGTATCATACTATTTAATTATGTATAATTTATTTAAGTAATTAGCTCTTCTTTTCTAGTCTTTCATCTGGCTAGTCAGTTTTTTCTTCTTCTGAACTATTTGGATGAATTAAGCACATTAGTTCCATTCTATTTTCTTTGAATTTCACTGCATGTCAGTCTGTATTCACAACAGTGAGGTGTGCAATAGTCAAAAGAGAAAAGCAGTTGAGGGAAACAAAGATGTTCCTGGTGGGATAATTTAAAAATGACTCCACCATTAATTTTCACTTAGTATAACTGGGAGCCTTACTCAAGAATCACAAGTGCCTCTTTGGTATAGCAAAACCGTAATTTACTATATGTAATGCTCAAAAAATAAGAAGATTGATATACTAATGTCAAATATTATTTTTCTAAGATCTGAGATATAACGCAAATATTACAGTTAAATTGGGTAAAATTATATCTCTCATATTCTTTACAAATACATTAGAACCTCTGAAAGCCGACCACCCAAGAGACTGAAACTAACTTGGCAACATACAGAGGGGCCAACATAAGAAACTAGGCCTACTGTACTGATATGTACACATGGTGTATGTCTGGTCTCTGAAAATTAGATCAACTTAAGGAGATGGTTCATGTACAGAGGTGGTCAACTACAGAGTACAGAGGTTCTACTGTGTTTATTTCACACCTTAATGTTTTACCTTGCTGTTAAGATTAGTGGAATAGTTCACAACACACAAAACCATTTCTAACTAGTTTATATATGGTTCAAAAACCTAAATCAGATCAACGCTGTTTCCCTCGCTCCCCCAGTTGAATTTTCTAGGAAAACTGAGGTGCTGCCAATTTAAGTTGTTCAGGAAAAAGTCAGCAAGACAAAAAAGAACTTAAGACATTTTGCTATAAATATGCCATGTTGTGAATGCCACTCTCTGTGCCATTTCATTTGAATGCTAAAAGTAGTTTTTATTTTTAAAAAAACAGTAACAATGAAATTTACAAGTACAAATAATAATCATATACATATTGATTTGAGAATTTATTGGTTAAAAGTAATCTTCACTAGCCTGAGATTATTCACATTCAAAATAAATGTAGACTAGATAATATCATAATTCCATTTTAGTTTAGCTCTCTATGATTCTTAGAAAAAAATGTAAATAAAGAACTGACATTTTAAATCAGGCACAAATTTTACTTCTCAAATAATGCAAGAAAGATTTTTATTGTAATAAATGCTATATAATATTTCTGAAAAATTATGGTTATTGCTAATTTTGTAATACTTCCTATGGAAAAGGAATTCAAACAAGTTTGGGAAATAGAGAGTAATGTCTATTATCATTTGTAGGCTTAGATAAATTCTGCCATACAAAAATGATGTTAACTTTATTCAGTTTTTTGTTGTCTAAATATGTTGGGAGGAAGTTTCTTATACATGCTTAAGAATCACAGATGATTTTTTAAATGATCCATATAACAGAAGAACAATGACATCTAAAATCAGTAGCATCACTTGTCCATCCACTGCTCAATTGCTGCTGTGTGGCCCAGCTCCTAACAGGCCAGGGACTTCTACGGTCTGCAACCTGGCAGTTGGAGACCAGAGCCTCAGATGGTTAACCGCATTCATTTGTTTGGTAGGCATTGTTGGTGACTTCCTAACAGGCATCCCCCCTGCTTCCTTGATACCAGAACACTGATTTTTGTCTAGGTGTAGGGTAGTAATGAAGGCAAGGATAGTGGGTCCTTCCAGAGTCTTAGAAGATAAACTCTGTTTAGTCTGAGCCAATCGTGGTGATTCCGTTTCCTCTTACCAGTGATTGGCATGGTGATATACATGTAGTTGAGAGTTCTGGCCTGTGAGATGTAAAGATAAGTCTGTTGAGGGGCCTTCTGGAAAAGGTTTTTCTCCCTGATAAATTGGACTATGCAAGGAAAGACTACTTTTTTTTTTTTTTTTTTTCCAGGTCATGTTTATGAGAAAGTGATTCTTGGAGCTGGGGCAGTCGTCTTATAACCAGGAAAGGATAATCTGAGGGTGAAGGCCAATCTGCTGAGGATGATAGAGCAAAGGAAAGGTTCTGGGCCATTAATAACATTGTTGGGCCACTGTAGCCTTCAGAATCACCATGTGAGATAATTCAAGTCTTTACTGTTTATGTTGATTTTAGTTGAATATTGTTTATTTGCAGCTGAAAACTTCCTAATAGCCCAACATCATGCCATATAGGTTATCCAATGGTGTGAGTTTGTTCAAAGAGACAATTCTAATTTTTCAAAAATATGGGGAGCTGGTTGACAATAGATTGAAATCAATCATTTTGGAAGTATTTCCACCACATACATTGCCAAATATGACAAATCAAGCCTTTAAGAGTCACTTACTAAATATGTATTAATTACCAGTACACACCGGTTACTTTTTTACTCAAAAACTGTTTCTAAAAAGTCATATTTACTCAAAATAGCATTGGCACATATTTTACTCATCGAGATACTCTATTATCACTTGACCTGATAACAAATGGATGAGCAAATTTCAGCTTTTTTTTTTTTTTTTAATCTCTCCCCAGGTATATATGATGTGCTTAGTCATCAGTAAAACACAAATTTCACTAAAAGGTAATAATTTGAACAAACCCCATGGTGAGTCTTTTGTGTTTGGAACACTCTTCCCCTGTTTTTACTTGAAATGCATCAAACGTGGTGCCCTACATAATTTAAATGATTCATCATCTCCTAAATTGCAGTGTGTTTCTCACACAGGTCTGTGTCCCTCTGATTTCATACTCAGGAGACTCATCGCCACTACTCCTGGGCCCTTCAAACATAAATAAATAAATAAACAAATAAAATCAATAGCAATAGCACATATTAATAAGAAAGGGCTAAATTTTATCTGTAGTATTATTCATTGCTCTTAATTTAGTTGAAAGTTTAGAAATGTATAGTATTTCAGATAAAGTGTAACATTGACAAGAGCAATAATTCTGAGTTATAATCAATGCAGTGATGTTAGAATTCAGTAAAATATGAAAATTTTATAATACTTCAAAAATATCACAACTCTACATCATTTTAATCCTTAAAAATGCCATACAGATTGAGCAAGATGTTAGACTAGGGGACATCTATGCATTAGCCACTTGCCATGAGATTGGAGGAAGAGGATTCCAGCAACCTCTGTTTGGGGTGTCCTGCCCAGAAACATCATTCTGGGGGCACAATGAGGTAGCAGGGGACTCCTGGAGCCAAGAAGGGGGTCAGGAGCAGGGGAAGGCTGGCACAGAAGGTGAGTGCCTGGGTGTGTGCACAAGCTGCCAGCCCTCTGGTAGAGGGCTAGAGACAGGAAAGCCCTGTCATGCACTATCTTTTGGACTTGAGTGCTCACCAAAGATGCTTTGGGAAGGCTTAAGTGAGCAAGTGAACTTGAATAGCACCGGGTGGTTGGTATTGAAACACAGCCAGGGAAACTCCCATCAGCTCAGCTACTAGCAGGGCACTGCCATTGTGGAAGGGCTGCTTGTGAAGAACAGACTGCATGCTCTTAGCATGTGACCAGCTCTAGCATACCTACTGAGCTTAGACAGCCACATGGGGTGAGTTGGGTGACTTCCATAGCCCCGGGAGAGCTCCTTTGTCCAAGGTGCACTGGTTGGAAGGTCAAGGCATATCTCCTAACAAGTTTAGCAAGAGCTTCAGGCTTCCAACCCTTCAGGGACTGAATGCTAGTGAAGGAGCCACACAAATAAATTGAGGGTAAATAAATCCAGAAGATGGGACTGGGTCCTCCCAGCAACTAAATAATGGCTTCCAGTCCATCTCAGATAGCAGAATCAGTGTTTGTGTTTTGTCTCTCATAACCCCAGGGTGCTACCAGGTGTACAAACAATATCTTGCATTATACATCTTTTTTCTCCTCCCAGTCTCCTCCAAACACCACATGGTGTCCAGGAAATATATTGCATTATATATATTTTTAATTTTAAAAACATTGGTCTTTGTTCTTTTTTGGTTTTGTTTTGTTGTACTTTTATTTTTACATTTTAACTTTTTTGAATATCAAAGTTTCCATTTTTGCTAGTGTTTTTCTGCCTCTTTTTTTCCTTTCTTTGCTGTTTACCTCCTTTTATTCTTTCTTTTTAGTAGAGGTTTTCTAACTTCCTCATTTTTCCTGCATACAATTCTCAGACAACTAAGATATCCCCCTTTTGTTTACAGATTACATAATTTTATTTCTAATTTTTCTTCACTAATTTTATTATTTTTTTCTTTACTGTTTTGTTCTATTTCATTCTGTATGCTATTTATGTGACAGAGCCTCACCCTAAGCCTATGCTGGGGTACCATGGCATTGGCCTGGCTGAAGGAAGCTTTGAGCCTCCTATCTAGAGCATCTTTCTAGTTTGGGCCTGTCAAAGGACTGTATTTATAGGTTCCTAGTGTCACATACTGCTGATTTTGTTCTTATTTGTTGGAAGTGGTGTCCTGTTTATATGCAGAGTGCTAAAGGTGCTCCAGACCTCAAGTGACCACCTGACCTGGCTCCCCTTGAGTCCTGAAATTGCAGGTACTGGTGAAAGCATCCTGCTGAACACCACTATTATTCCCATCTTTCTCTTTCTTCTCTCCTTTTTATTTTTTTTTCCTTCCACCCCCTTTTTCTCCTTCTCTGACTTTTTCCCTTTAGTAGTCTTTTTTTTTTTATTTTTACATATACATGTGTTTATTAGGTTTCCATTTTTTGCCTTCACAAAATTTAAAAGGCTTAAAATTTAATAACAATAACAATGTTTAAGATAAGGACTAGGAACAAAAACCTCATAAAGAACAAATGAACATACATACATTCAGAAAAGAAATCAGACAATTGCTGCATTGAAATGTTAAGCAATAATAATAATAGTAATGCAAAGAAAGTAAAATTCACATTGTCAAATAAGAGTATGTCTATTATAGAATGCTTTGACTCTGACATTCAGAATGGAATCATGAGTTAACGTCTTACTTTTTTTTAAGTCTCAAAAAATAGACAACTAATATTTCTAAATAAAAGTAAAAGATAATTTCAAAAAACAGATCATGCCAAAACTTATAGACAATAGAAAAAGAAGAAATACTTCAAAATCATTCTACTTGATCCGGGTACACCTGACATTAAAATTGGAGAAAATATATTATTATAAAGGGGAAATTACAAACATATTTCACTTATAAATGAGGATGCAGTATCTTGTATCTTAAATTAACAAGTTCAATTGAAAATTAATATTTAAGTAATGTACTTTGATCAAAATTAAATCCAATTTATGTGAGAATTAGTCACTATTTTCTTTTCTTTTCTTTTTTTTTTTCTCTTCTTTTCCTTTCTCTCACCACCTCCCTTCTTCTCTGTCTGGTCTCCCCTTCCTCCATGCCCCACCATGTCATTAATTGTCATTAATTATCCTCATACAAAATTGAATACATAAGATTCATACTTTTCCATTCCTGTGATGTTTCACTAAGAATAATGTGTTCCACCTCCATCCAGGTTAGTACAAATGCTGAAAAATCTCCATTTTTTATGGTTGAATAATATTTTATGGTATACATATACCACTTCTTACCAATTCATTCCTGGGTTGAAGAACATTTACGTTGTTTCCACATTTTAGCAATTGTAAATTGGGCTGTATTAAACAGCCTTGTACAAGTGTCTTTATAATGAAAGTTTTTTGTTTGTTTGTTTGTTTTTCCTTCTGGATAGATGCTCAGTAATGGGATTGCAGGATCAAATGGGAGGTCTAGGTTGAGTTCTTTGAGGTTTCTCCATACTTCCTTCCAAAAAGTTGTATTAGTTTGCAGTCCCACCAGCAGTGTGAAAGTGTTCCTTTCTCTCCACATCCGTGCCAGCATCTGCAGTTTTGAGATTTTGTGATATAGGCCATTCTCACTGGGGTTAAGTGATATCTGAAGGTGGTGTTAATTTGCATTTCTCTAATAATTAGGGATAATGAGCATTTTTTCATATGTTTGCTAGCCATTCGTCTGTCATGTTTACAGAAGATTCTATTCATCTCTCTTCCCCATTGATGTATGGGATTATTGTTTTTTTTCTTGTGGATTAATTGAAGTTCTATATAGATCCTGATTATTAAGCATTTGTCTGATTCAAAATATGCAAATATCCTTTCTCATTGGGTATGTTGTCTATTTGCTTTGGTTGTTGTCTTCTTGGCCGTACAGAAGCTTTTCAGTTTAATTAAATCCCATTTGTTTATTATTGCTGTTGTTGCTATTGCCATGGCAGTCTTCTTCATGAAGTCTTTCCCCAGGCTGATATCTTCCAGTGTTTTTCCAATTCTTTCTTTGAGGATTTTTATTATTTCATGCCTTAAATATAAGTATTTAAGTTTTTTATCCAATTTTTGTGAATGGAGAAAGCTACAGGTCCAGTTTCAGTCTTTCACATGTGGATATCCAGTTCTCCCAGCACCATTTATTGAATAGGGAGTCTTTCCCCCAGTGGACACTCTTGTTTGGTTTATTGAAGATTAGGTGGCTTTAAGTTGTTGGTTTCATTTCTTGATTTTCTATTCGATTCCAAATATCTATGTCTCTATTGTTGTGCCAATACCATGCTGTCTTGACCACTATGGCCTTGTAATACAGCCTAAAATCTGTTATGGTGACACTCCCAGCTTTATTTTTATTACTAAGAACTGCCTTAGCTATAAGGGTTTTTTTGTGGTTCCATACAAAATGCAGAATCATTTTTTCCAAGACTTGAAAGTACAATGTTGGTGTTTTAATAGGGATGGTGTTGAATTGGTAAATTACTCTGGCAAGTATAGACATTTTAACAAAGTTGATTCTTCCCAGCCATGAGCATGGTATGTTCTTCCATTTGTTAATGTCCTCTGCTATTTCCTTTCTTAGGGTTTCATAATTTTCTTTATGGAGGTCCTTCACCTCTTTTGTTAGGTATATTCCTAAATATTTCATTTTCTTTGGGGCTATGGTGAAGGGAGTTGAATCCTTAATTAACCTCTCAAATGACTGTTGTTGGTGTATACAAAGGCAACTGACTTGTGGACATTGATTTCATATCCTGAGACATTACTGTTTTTTTTTATGACTTCCAAGAGTCTTGCGGTTGAGTCTTTAGGATTTTCTAAGTATAAGATCATATCATTAGCAAAAAGGGAGAGTTTGACCTCCTCTGCTCTGTTTGGATGCCCTTTATTTTCTTGTCATATCTAATTGTATTGGCTAGAACTTCCAGCACTATGTTGAATAGTAATGGTGACAGAGGACAATCTTGTCTGGTTCCAGTTCTAAGAGAAAAAGTTTTCAGTTTTACTCCATTCAGTACAATATTAGCTGTGGGTTTGTCATAGATAGCTTTGATCAGTTTAAGAAATGTGCCACATATGCCTATACTTCTCAGTGTTCTAATTAGAAAAGAATGCTGGATTTTGTTGAATGCTTTTTCTGCACCTATTGAGAGGATCATATAGTCTTTGGTTTTGCTTCTGTTTATATGGTGAATAACATTTATAGACTTGTGTATATTAAACCAGCCTTGCATTCCTGGGATGAAGTAGGACTTTTTTGATAATAAGCTGTAATCTATTGGCTAAGATTATGTTGAGAATTTTTGCATCTATATTCATTAGTGAAATTGGTCTAAAATTCTTTTTAGTTGGATCTTTTCCTGGTTTTGGTATCAGGGTGATGTTTGCTTCATAGAATGTGTTGGGGAACATTCCTTCCTCCTCAATTTTTTGGAATAATTTTTGCAGTATAGGAATAAGCTCTTCTTTGAAAGTTTGATACAATTCTGATGTGAAGCCATCCAGACCAGGGCATTTTTTGTTGGAAGATTTTTTTTTTATTATTTCTTTGATCTCAGTGAAATTGGTCTGTTCAGGAGATCTGTTTCATCTGGGGTAAGTCTAGGGAGAGGGTGTGATTCCAAATATTGATCCATTTCCCTCACATTGTCAAATTTCTGGGCATAAAGTTTCTGGTAGTATTCAGAGATAATCTCTTATATCTCTCTGGCATCAGTTGTTATTTCTCCTTTGTCATTTCTGATTGAGGTTACTAGAGATTTTACTTTTTTATTTCTAATTAGCCTGGCCAAAGTCTTACCTAGGACTGTATTTATAGGTTCCTAGAGTGACATACTGCTGATTTTGTTCCCTATTTATTGGAAGTGGTGTCCTGTTTGTGTTCAGAGTGCTAAGGTGCTCTTGACCTCAAGGGATCCACCTGACCTGGCTTCCCTAAAGTCCTGAAATTGCAGGTATTGGTGAAAGTGTCCTGCTTAACACCACTATTACTCCCATTTTTCTTTTTATTCTCTCCTTTTTCATTTTTTTCCTTCCACCCCCTTTTTTTCCTTTTCCAACTTTTCCCTTTTGTACTCTTTACACTTCTCTTCTTTTTGGCCCTATGCTAAAAGGATACTCCAACTCCATCCTAAAGGATCCCTTCATTATGGAAATCATAGAAAGGGAATTTCAAGTATGGATGGCAAAATAATGAAGAAAATTGAATGGAACTTGGAAAATCACCAAAAGGAAATCAAAAACTGACCAAAGATATGAATGAAAGACATGATAAATGATAAAGGATACATCAGAGCTTAAGGAATTGAATGAGTCACTGAGGGAACTTAAAGAGGCAGTAGAAAGTATCAATAACAGATTGACCATGGAGAAATAGAATCTTAGAGCTGAAGGATAAAGCTCTTGAGCTAACTCGGACATTTAAAGAGGCAGAAAAGAACAGACTAAAAGCTAAAAGCAGAACAATTGCTTAGAGAATTTTAGGATTTCACAAAGTGTTCAAATATATGACTTATAGGTATTCATGAAGAAAAAGAAGCACAACCCAAAGGAATGGAAGTTCAAAGGATATCATAAATGAAAATTTCTCAAGCATCACCAAAGATTTCAATACTTTTTAAAGAGGGATATCAAAATCTGGTTCATTTCAATACATATAGAATATCTCCAAGACACATTGTAATGAACCTGGGCAGGGCAATAAAGAAGAGAACTTTTACATGCAGCCAGGATTAAGCAACAATTGACCTATAGGGGCAGACCACTGGATGACAATAGACTTTTTAGCTGAAACTCCCCAAGCCAGAGACAATTATCATATACCTTTAACCTTCTTAAACAAAATAATTTTCAGACCAGATTCTGTATCTGCTACACTAAACTTCAAATTCTATCAAGAAATCAAATCAAATATTTTACTGACATGCAAACATTGAGGAAATTAGCCACAGTAAAACCAGCTCTGCAGGAAATACTCAGAGCTGTCCTCCACACTGACAATCACAACGGAACACAGGCAAAGTAGACATCAGAAACAAAAGGACAAAATCTAGTTTCTACAGTTGGATAAAAGATAAAACTAAGCAACAGACTTTCACAAAATAAGATGATTAGAATTCTACCATACTTATCAATTCTCTCAATAAGTATAAATCGCTTGAATTCTCCACTAAAGAGGCACAGGTTGGCTGACTTGATGAAAAAGCATAAACATGTATATGCTGTGTCCAGGAAACACACCTAACCTTGAAGGACAAAAAAAGACTTGGGGTGAAGTGTTAAAAACAATATTTCAGGCAGATGAAAATCAGATGAAAGGAGGGGTCACATCTTATTTTCAGATGCAAGTGGATTTAAAGCAACTGAAATTAAGAAAGACAAAGATGGTCACTACTTGCTGGTCAAGGAAACAATGCAGAAAAGGACATTTCAATTCTAAATATATATGCACCCAGTTTAAATGCTCCCAGACTTATGAAATAAATCCATATTTTTCTGAACAATAGGGTAACCTACAACACCATAATAGCAGGGGATTTTAACACATCTTGGACAGAACTTCACACATACTCTAAGCAGAAACTAAACAAAGATACAAGAGACTTAAACATGACCCTAGAATAAATGGGCTTAATAGACTTGTAGAGTACACATCATCTCAATAAAAATGAATATATGTTCTTCTTATCAGCCCAAGGAACATACTACAAAATTGATTATATCTGAGGGCACAAATCAATATTTAATAAAATTAAAATAATTGAAATTATACTGTGTGTATTTTCAGATAAATAGGGAGTATAGGTCAAACTCAATCCGACAAAATTTTTCATCTCCCATAAAGGAATGGACTCTCCACAACCTTACCCTGAATGATAGTTGGGTGAAGGAGGATATGAGAAAGGAAATTATTAGATTTCTTGAACATAATGACTATGAATTCACAGTAAATGAAACCTGTGGGATACTGTAAAAGTCCCTGAGAGGAAAATTTTTCACATTAAATGCCCACATCCGATAAATAGCAAGAGTGCACATCAACAACCTTACAAATTATCTCAAAGAAATGGAAAAAGAAGAGCAATCCAATCCAATACATAGCAGAAGAAAATAAATAACCAAAATTAAATAACAAATAAGTGAAATTGAAAATAAAAGGATCATGTAGAAAATTAATGAAACAAAAACTTTGTTCTTCAGGAAAAAAAATTAATAAACCTTTGGCAAAATTAGCTAGAAAATGAAAAGTAAAATCTCTAATAACCTCAATCAGAAACAAAAAAAGGGGAAATAACAACAGATAAAATAGTGATGCAAGAGATTATTTCTCATTACCACAAGAAACACTAGGCCCATAAATTTGACAGCGTAGAGGAAAAGGAGCAATATAGCAGAACATAACATCCCTAGACATCTCATGAACAGATCATTATCAAGGACTGAACTTGAAGAAACAATAAAATAGCTCCCAAGAAACACAAAAACAAAAAAGCCCTGGTCAAGGTGGCTTCACACCAGAATTCTATCAAAACTTGTGTACTTATACTACAGAAACTACTCCAAAATTTTGAGAAGGAAGGACCATTCCCCAATACATTCTATGAAACAGATAGTTGGGAGAGGACTCAGCTGAAAATGAGAACTACAAACAAATTTCTTTAATCAATATTGATGCAACAATACTCAATGAAATCCTAGCAAATAGATTATAGCTATACATTAAATTAAGTAGTCTTCATCCCAGGGAGATAAGGCTAGTTTAAAATACACAAATCCATAAATACAATTTATCACATAAATAGAAGCAAAAACAAAGGCCATATGATCCTCTCAATAGATGCAGAAAAAGCATTTGATAAATCCTGCATTCTTTTCTAACAAGAACACTTAAGAAAATAGGCATAGGTGGCACATTTCTTAAGCTAATTCAAGCCGTGTATGACAAACCCATAGCCAATATCACACTGAATGGAGCAAATCTGAAAGCTTTTCCACTTAGAACTGGAACCAGACAAGGTTGTCCTCTATCACCGTTGCTATTCAGTATACTTTTGGAAGTTCTAGCCAATGCGATCAGGAAAGACAAGAATATAAAGGTCTTCCAAATGTAGGCAGATGAGGTCCAATTCTCTCTGTTTGTTGATGATATAATCTTATACTTAAAGAACCCCAGAGACTCAACCACAATAGTCCTAGAAGTGATCAAGAAATACAGTAGTGTCTTAGAGTATAAAATCAATGTCCACAAATTAGTAGCCTTTGTATATGCCAATAATGGCCAAGTTTTGAAGCATATCAAGGACTCAACACCCTATAAAGCAGCTCCAATGAAAAGAAAATACCTGGGAATATACCTAACAAAGGAGGTGAAGGATCTCTATGAAGAGAATTATAAAACTCTAACAAAATAAATAGGAGAACATTAACAACTGGAGTAACATACCATGACCTTGGCTCAGAAGGTCTATACTACCCAAAGAAATCTGCACGTTCAATCCAATCCCTATTAAAATACCAACATCATATTTTGAAGAACTGGAAAAAAATGTTCTTCATTTTCTATGGAACCAGAAAATACCCATTTAGACCAGGCAATTCTTAGTGATAAAAACAAAGCTGGAGGCATCACTCTCTCAGAATTCAGGCTATAATACAAGTACACAGTGATCAAAAAAAACATGGTCTTCGCACAAAAATAGAGACAGACATATAGAACTAAATAGAAAACTAAGAGATGAAACTAGTTTCTTATCATCATCTGATCTTCAACAAACCAAACAAAGGAAAACAGTGGGGAAAAGAATTCCTCCTTGGTAAATGGGTGTGGGAAAACTATTTAACCACATGTAAAAGACTGAAACTGGACCCACACTTTTCACCACTTATGTAAATCAATCAAGATGGATAAAATGTTTAAATCTAAAACATGAAATGATAAAAATCCCAAAAGAAAGTGTGAGAAAAACTCTTAATGATGTAGGCTTAAGGAAAGATGTTATAAAGAAGACTTCAGTGGCAATTACAACAACGAAAATTAACAAATGGTACTTAATTAAGCTGAAAAGCTTCCGCTCAGCTAAGGACACAACAATCAAAGGGAATAGACCATCTTCAGAATGGGAAAATATATTTTTTATTTGACAAATCTGAGAAAGGGTTAATAACTAGAATTTACAGATAATCAAATTAATTAACCAAAAAGAGCAAACAATCTTCTCTATCTTCAGGCAAGAAACCTGAATGGAACCTTTGCTGAAGAAGGCAGAAGAATGGCTAAGAAACGTATGAAAAATGGTCATTGTCTCTAATCATCAGAGAAATGCAAATCAAAACCACATGGAGTTGGGTGGCACCTATGGTTCAAAGGAGTAGGACATCGTCCCATATGCCAGAGGTGGAGGGTTCAAATCCAGCTCCAGCCAGAAACAAAAAACAAACAAACAAACATGAAGATATTGCCTAACTTTGTGATGTGAGAATAGCCCACATCACAAAGTCTCAAAGCTGTAGATGTTAATGTGGATGTGGAGAGAAGGGAACACTTTCATCCTGCTGGTGGCACTGCAAGCTAATACAGCCTCTTTAGAAAGAAGTACAGAGAATCCTCAAAGAATGCAAATTCAACCTCTCATTTGATCCTGTAATCCCATGACTAGGCATCTACCCAGAAGAAAAAGAATCACTTTATTGTAAGGACATTGTTTATCCCTGCTCAATTTACAACGTCCAGAGTGTGGAAATACCTAAATGCACACCAACCCAGGAATGCATTAGTAAGCTGTGGCATATCTATACCATGGAATGCTATTCAGCCATAAAAATAGAGATTTTACATCTTTTGTATTAATCTGGGTAGTGTTGGGACACATTCTTCTTAGTAAAGTATCACAAGAATGGAGAAGCAAGAATCCATTGTACTCAATCCTAATATGAAGCCAGTAAATGATCTAATACATAAATACCCACATGAGAGAAAAACTAAATCAATTCAAGGTGTGAGGGAGTGGGGAGAAGAGGGGAGGGAGGGAAATGGGGGGTTATGGTGTATGACACACCTCTTGGTGGCCAGACACAATTATAAGAGGGACTTTACCTAACAAATGCAAACAAAGTAACCTAATTCTTTGTACCCTCAATAAAGCTGAAACAATTAAAAGAGAGAGAGAGAGAGAGAGAGAGAGAGAGAGAGAAAATGTTGATTTTACATCTTTTGTATTTACCTGGAGTTGGATTACATTCTTCTTAGTAATTATCACAAGAATGGAAAAGCAAGGATGGGTGGACAGAGGGTGATAGGTGGGATTACACCTGCAGTGCATCTTACAAGGGTACATGTGAAATTAGTAAATCGAATATAACTGTCTTAACACAATAACTAAGAAAATGCCAGGAAGGCCATATTAACCAGTGTGATGAAAATGTGTCAAACTGTTTATAAAACCAATGTATGGTGCCCCATGATCGCATTAATGTACACAGCTATGATTTAAAATTAATTAAAAAAAAGAAAAGCAAGTATCCAATATACTCAATACTAATACAAAGCCAGTATATAAACTAATAGATACCCACACAAGAGAAAAAGCCATTCATTTCAAGTTGGTGGAAAGGCAGAGGAGGCAGGGAGAGGGGAGGAGGGAGGGGATTGGTTTGCCCCCACCTAATGGGCAAATGTAAGAGTATATGGCACACCTCCTGGTTACAGGACACAACTACAACAGGGACTTTATCTAACAAATGCCAATGCTGTAACTTAATCATTTGTACCCTTATATTAATTTGAAATTTAAAAAAATTATACTCAGTGTATATACTGTATTATATACAGTATAATTGTATAATACAGTATAATGACCATTTTGACTCTTTTATAAGACATCTTTACACAATTCATTACATAAATAAATATCCTTCACTAATATAACTAATTTTTTCCTAAACAATTTTCCATTTTATTTTTGCCAATTTGGACAACTTATTTTCTTTTTATTCCCATGACATAGCAATATCTAGTACCAAGTAGGAACTTAATAAATACTTGATATGTTAATCAATGCTGCTTATTAAAATTAGATAATTAATTCCTATGACTGTCTATTGACACATTTCCATGGAATAAATAGATTCCACTGTTGATTCAATGTTTTCTTCCAATCTGTAATTATCTAAATAAAAGTCTAGGTCAAAGTTAGCTAAATTTCTTTTCCCTCCATGTAGTCTCACAGAACTATTACAACTACTTGTACTCAAATTGATCAACATGGTTGGTTTTCATAAATAGCCAGGCAGTGTAAATAGGATATTGCTTATGTGCTCAAAATTTTCCAAATGACATGAAATAGTTAAAGATAAAAATTAATTAGAACTTTCTATTTAGCCTAACAACACAAACAAAATCACTTCTTTACTTGCTATTGTATTGTTGGAGAAAGAAGGTGGATAGCATGGGTATAAAAAATAAATGAATCTATGTCTTTGGTGTTAGCTGTAGCAGGAAACAAAGATTAAAATGCGATCTATTCAAGGAGTCAAAAAAGTTTTAATGGTTTTAATAACATTTTTAACAGTTAATTTTAAATTCAAAGTTATAAATACCATGAAAATATTTTCTTTACAATTATACAATTAAATATTTATTATCAATTCAGACAAGCTCAGATGAGCAATACAAGTATTTTACTTCACATGTAGACATAGTCACAACTTTTGTAGATCAATAAAAAAGTAAGTTTAATGTAATCAGAAAGCAATAGACATACAGAATTTCTCGTTTGAAGTGTCATTTACAATATTCGATGGAACTACATGTTTGATTGAAAAGCAAAATGTCATTTAGAAAGATGGCCATATAACAATATGATGCTATTGTTAATATCATTATCATTATTATTATGCCCTAGGAATAGTTATGATCCAGTTAGTAAGAATTGTGATGTGGGTTTAAAAAAATAAGTAAATAAAAGGATGAGAAAATAGCTCTGATGTTTTATTACATTAGAATCTGGGAGTATAAAGAGAACTGAATTATACAATGTAAAATTATGGGAGGATAAAATGGCACATCTTGCAGGAATTTACAATCAATTTAGTATGTGTCAAGTCATAAATCTGTTCTTCAAATAGATTTCTCACCATTGGAATGAGTGTTTAATTTTAATGTTTATGTTTTTCTTCTCTGATGGTCCTTCAGGATTGTTTTAATAAAACTTCACTGTACTCAAAGGTATTTTTGACCTGGTCAAATCGTTGCATTTTATATATGTAGAAAAACTCACAATTTATCTGTAAGTACAGGCTGAAATTTCCAAAACCTGGCATGTAAAAAGTGTGCATAAATTGTGCATTTAAGTTTCCTTGACACTTAGCTAAACAAATACCATTTTCATGCCTAAACGCCTACAGAAGGGAAATCATTATTTCTTTAGGTGCCAAATTTTGTATCTAAGTTGAAAGAGTGGGCCTGTCTTCTGGAGAAGATGAAGTATTTTCTATAATGCTCTTTAATGTTGTGAAGGTTATTTGAAGAATGGAGAGAAGGCATCCTTGAACCAAGGTATTTATTTGGTCATGGTAGGAAGCTAGCTAGACTATTGTCACTAGTCTGTGTATAACATGGTGCTCCAATACATACCCTTTCACATGATGTATCTCTGCAGAGTCTAAGTTTCACACTGCTTCTTAGACTTTTCATCTTTTTCTTCACAAGGATATTCCAGAAATGTTTGTAGCATTTTCAAGCAATATACTGAACAGACTCCACACCGCTGGGTATTTATGGCAGGTAGTAGAGAACAATACAAATTGGGAAATATTCTACCTCCACTGCAAAAAATACTTAGTCTAGGAAAATAGTGGATAAATTCATCAAAAAAGCATTTCTGCCTGACATTGCGAAAAGCTCCATGGGGAATTTTGACAGATGAGAGAGCTAGTGAAAATATCATTTTCTCTAGGGAAGTATTTAGTTGCCTGAAAACTTCCAAGATAACATTTAAAATAAACTTGTTCAACTGAATGGTATGAATATTTTCATTGGGCATAGCATTTATGAGATCCCTTTCATAGAAATTTGCCAATTCTTTGTCCAACTACATAAAAAACTATATGGTAGTTTTTGAGAAGACAGAGTCCAAACAAAACTGTTTACATTTAAGAAATGGAAATATTTTACTGTACAGTAAAAGAAGAACAAAATAATTATGTGTCTGTCTATGTTGACTAGTTTACTATAAAGTCACTATTTGCTACACTATTTCTGTATCTGTGTGTGTGTTTTGTCTCTGTGTGTGTGTGTTTTAATGATCACTTTTCCAGTGCGAAATATATATTGTATTTTTGAGTTATTCATTAATACTTTAAGGCCTTTATCATGGGAAGGAGGGTCTCATTACTTGTACCGTGACTAACATCCAATTTATTGTTTATTAAACTATATAAATCTCATAAATACTACATATACTACTCAAACAATAATATTTATGAAGGTGACAAATTTGACAGTCCACTTTTTTTTCTGAGCTCGACCAACAGAATTTATGGCAGGTAGTATGTGTCAAGTCATAAATCTGTTCTTCAAATAGATTTCTCACCATTGGAATGAGTGTTTAATTTTAATGTTTATGTTTTTCTTCTCTGATGGTCCTTCAGGATTGTTTTAATAAAACTTCACCGTACTCAAAGGTATTTTTGACCCGGTCAAATCATTGCATTTTATATATGTAGAAAAACTCACAATTTATCTGTAAGTACAGGCTGAAATTTCCAAAACCTGGCATGTAAAAAGTGTGCCAAAGTGTGCTAAAAGTGGAAAAGCATTTTCCATTCATCTCATCCACAAATTTCTGGGCATCTTCATGCGTTTCAAGCTTACAAATCCAAATTATTGGGATTTTCCACTTTCATCAGTCAGTACTTTCACCCTTAAGGCATGTCCAAACTTGCCAAATAGATCCTTAACGCTCTCATCATCCATGTCTTCTCCAAAATTCTTGATGTAAACATTGGTGAACTCTGGAGTTCTGCTTTTCTTTCTTTACAAGACTTAAGTCGTCCAACAAATACTTTTCCATCATTTAGAAGCATCCCATTCATTTTTTTACAATAGCTCTTTCTGCTGCTTCCTATGTCTCAAGGTGTACAAATCCATAGCCCTTGGAACTACTTTCATCACAAACCACCTTACATGAAAAGATGTTACTAAAAGCAGAAAATGTATCATATAGTGCTTTATTGTCAATGGATTAGTCCAATTTTTTAACGAATATGCAGCTCAATCTACTTTTGAGAGGTGATGCATCACGCTGAGACTACATAATGCCAACTGTCTTGCCCTTAATAGCATCAAAATTCATGGCATCCAAAGCAAACTTGGAGACTGCCAGCGGCTGGAAGTTCACATACGCATAGCCCAAGGAACGGCAAGTGATCATGTGTCCCTGCAGACCCAGTGGGAGAGGATGGGCTGGGCTGAACTTCTCATACAGTATCCCCCCAGTCACGACAGGTTAGGTCCTCCACTTAGAGCCAGGCCATGGGGTAACTGGCGGTGCTGGGGTTCATCTCCACATAGCTGCCTGGAGAGCCACAGGGAGGAACTTAACATGAAAGGAGGAGAATGAGGGCTGGGGCTGGAGACCGGAGTGGAGGAGAAATGGGGGAAAGTGCAGAGGGAGAAAAATCAGAGGGAGGCATTGAAAACTACTCAATGGCGGCAGAACGGGGTCAGTCCCCCACCGCTTGCTGCAGCTGGGGAGCAAGCGTGGGGACGTCGGTGTCCGGTGTCTGTCTGGGCCATGGGAAGGCCTCAGTCTCTTGGTTCCTTCTTGGGGCTGCGGTTGGGCAGGTTGGTTTTGTGTGTTTCACCCATTATTTTATTAAAGAGGGGGGAAAAGTCTCCATCAGGGGATACACAGATTTTTTTGTAATTTTTTTTTTTGTGTGTGTGTCTTTTTGAAAGAGTTTTTTAGTTTTTTTTTTTGTGGATATTTTCAATAATAAATGTGTGTTCTGAGCTTGGAGCATACTCTCCACAGTATCAACATGGAGGAAGAGGGAGGGAAAGGGGCCTAACATTTCTTTATAGGTAGAATCCTCTGCAATAGCTACCTCATGATCCTTGGATAGGGGGTTGTTCTGCTCTGGTTTTTCACTTAGCCAGGATTTGTCTACTGTTTCTTCCTCCCTCATGAGATTTTGGTTTTGTCGCTACCTTATCCTACTTTTTCCTTTTACTTCTTCCTCCTCTTTAAGTTACTTTGTCTCTGACAAGCTGTCGAAGTGTCCATTTGTTCCAGGGCCAAAAGGAAGACAATAGTGAAGAGTAAGAAGGGAGAAAAGATAAGAAAAAGAGAAAGGGAAAGGGAAGATAAAAGGGCAGATTGACAAAAAAAAGAGAAGAACAGAAAGAGAGAGACAGAATTGATAGTGGTGTACAATGGGGTACTTGGACCCACACCCACAAATCTCAATCTCTGGGAGGCTGGGTTGAGCTGTTCCCTGCAGTTCAGGAGATCCTTATAAGCCTGAGAAGACATAAGACCCTACCTGCACCAAATGGAGATGAACAATGAAAACACTATAAATCTAAAGAAAACAATGAAACAAAAAAAAACTTAAGAGGTAAAGTTTGGGGAAAAAAATAACAGGATCGAAAAAACTCGCAAAAATGAAGCCCTTATTATAGAAGAAGAAAATAATTTAAAATTGTAATTACAGGAGAAAAAATAAGAAAAAGAAACATCTAGGGAAAAAAGTTCAAAAAAATTTTTAAAAGAAAATATATGTATACACATATACTATATATATCTTGCCATACAGCCATATGTCACCTGAGCATCAGGTGATCTTCTGAGGTATAAGATGCTAATCACGGTGCTGATACAGCTGTATAAGATGGAGACTGGAAGCCTTTGTCTTGCTAAAGTGACTTGGTCTCATCTTCCTGCCTTCTTTGCCCCCAATCTCCACAGGGTTGGGAGTCTGAAGCTCTTGTCAGCCTGCTTGGTAGACAGACATGCCTTGACCTTTGCAAACTGTGTCTCTTGTCCATGCAGTGGCTTTCCCAAGAGTGTCTCACTCATTTCTCCCCACAGGTGGCTGTCCAGATTATCAGGCACACCAGAACTGGCCTCACTCTAGGACCCCAAGGACTGATCCTACAAGGCAGCTTTCCCACAATGACAGCACTTGGCCTGCAGCTGAACAACGAGAGCTCCACTCCTCCTGGTGGCTCAGTCCCAGCCCCTGGGTGCTGTTCAAGATCATTCACGATCTGGCCCACGCTCTCCTAAGATAAACTTTACCAAGTGCCCAGGTCCAAACAAACAAACAAACAAACCTCAAGGCAGGGCTTCTTTGTCTGAAAACTGCTGCCTACTGAACCAGCTGGCCTCTGCCAAAATGCACACCTTATGCTGGGTGTGCACTGTTTTCCTTTGGGGGTCCTGCAGTCTCTTGTTCCCTCCTTGTGTCCCCTCCCACCAGCCAGACATGGCTGGAGTCCTCTCTCCCCAATCTCACCATGCGTCACTGCAAAGAATTTGTCTGTTGTTCCCCTTTGTTCACTTTTTAATACAGTCATATGATTTCTTAATATTGAGTAGTTTAAATTCTTGTACATTTTGGATACTAGTCCCTTATTCAGTGTATGATGACAGATATTTTTTCCCCAATCTTTGTGTTGTATCTTCACTTTTTAAATTATTTCTTTTGCTTTGAAGGTGTTTTTTTTTTTTTTTGCTTGATGCAATCCTATTTGTATAATTTTGCTATCATTACCTGTGTTTTTGTAGTCATATTCAAGAAAGCTCTGTCCATACCAACTCATGATGCTTTCTCCTATTTTTTTCTTCTAGTGTTTTTATGGTTTCAGATCTTATGCTTAAGTCTTTAATCTATTTTGAGTTTTTTCTTTTAAAAAATGAGGTAATTATTACTTTTAATTGTGATCATATTAATATACAGTTTTCCAAGCAACATTTATTTAAGAAACTTCCCTTTCCCCATTGTGTATTCTTGGCACCTTTGTCTAAAATCAATTGACAACAGGTACTTAAATATATTTGGGGCTGTCTGTCCTATTCCATTAATCTACGTGTCTCTTCTCATGCCAGTATCCTGCTGCTGATTACTATAGCTTTGTAATATATTTTAAAATGTGGTAGGATCATACTTCCAGCTTTGTCCTTTTTGCTCAAAATTGTTTTAGTTATTCAAGTTCTTTTGGGATTGCATATAAATTCTAGGATTTGTTTTTCTGCTTTTTTTTTTTGTAAAGACAGTTTCACTTTACTGCCCTTGGTAGAGTGCCGTGGCGTCACAGGGCTCACAGCAACCTCCAGCTCTTGGGCTTACGTGATTCTCTTGCCTCAGCCTCCTGAGCAGCTGGGACTACAGGCGCCCGCCACAATGCCCGGCTATTTTTTTGTTGTTGCAGTTTGGCCGGGGCTGGGTTTGAACCCACCACCCTCGGTATATGGGGCCGGCACCCTACTCACTGAGCCACAGGCGCCACCCTTTTTCTGCTTTTTTTGAAGAATGATATTGAAATTTTGATAAAGATGGCACTGAATCTGTAGAACACTTTAGGTGGTATGGAAATGTTAACAATATTAATTCTTCCAATCTATGAACACAAATGTTCCACTTCCATTTTAGGTACTGTTTTTTTCTGTATTGAATAAGTATTAGTGTGTTTTACTCCCATTTTCAATTTCTTAAGTTATATTTTATAATTTTTCCTTAATTACTTCTATGATTCATTAGTCATTTAGGAGCCAGTGATTTAATTTCAACTTACTTGTTGATTTTCCTTGATTTTCTCTGGTTATTGATTTCTATCTCTGTACCATTACGGTTGAAAAAGGTACATAATATGATTTTGAGCTGCTTTAATTTGCTAATATGTTTTTTAGAGGCCTAACATTGTGGCCTATGCTGAAATAGTTCTATGCATTCTTGAGAATACTGTATGTCCTGTTGCTATTAATGAAATGGTCTGTGTATATCGTTAGGTCCCTTGGACCTAAAGTGGAGTTCAAATGTAATGTTTTCTTATTGGTTTTCTGTCTAGATCATATGCTTTTATTGAAGGTAAGGAATTGAAGTTTCCCTTTTTAATTGCGTTGCAATCAATGTTTTCCTTCAGGTCTCTTACTCTTTTATCTATTTAAATGCTCTAATTTGGGGGATATATATTTTCAATTCTTATATTCTTTTGGTAACTTGACCTGTTTATCCCAATGTAATGCTCTTAGTTGTCTAGTTTTACGGTTTGTGACCTAAAGTCTATTTTGTGTGAGAGCATCCATGGGGACTTAGGTCTTCAGATTCACAGAATACAAGTGCTGTGAGGATGTGTCTACCCCATCTGGATTTCAACGGATGTTGTGAGGATAAATCAGAAACCTCCTGCAGAAAAAGAGCCACCACAAAGATTTACCACTAGAGCAATGGTATTCGAACCATTGCTGCCAAGATTGAAGAACTGTAGAACTTCTGATGTGCAACCCCATCACTGAAGGGCTGTGGGCATGAGACTCTAACCCATAAGATCTGCTGGGTGGGCTGAGTCCAGCAAAGCCATAGGAACAGGGCTTCCAAGATATTGGGTTCCTAACCTTCAATCCACTGTGCCAAGGATATAGGACACAGAATCAAGGAAGATTATTCTCTAACTTCAACATTTACTGTTGTTAACCTTGCTGAGTTTTGGACTGGCTTAAGATCAGTTACTCCTTTCTTTTGCCCATGTATCAATTTCAGAATGAGAAGGTTTATCCTAATCTCACCCGACCATTATATTTTGGAAGTAGACAATGCGTTTTAATTTCACAGACTCACAGGTATAGGAATTTTGCCTAAGAACAAGTTCAGACTTTGGAGGCTACTGGGATGAAAATAAAGTTTTCTTTCTTTCTTTCTTTTTTTGGGGGGAACATGAGTTTGGAGAGCCGGGAAAAGAATGTTGTGGTATGAATGTCCCTTCCAAAATTTGTGAAACTTAATCTTCAATGCAGCAGTGTTCAGTGACAGGACTTTTAAGATGTGAATAGGTCATGAAGGCCCTGTCCTCATTAATGGATTATTGATATTTTTACAGGAGTGTGTTAGTTATCACAGACTTGGGCTTTTGGTAAAAAGGATGAGTTTGCCCTGATATTCTGTGTGTCATGCACTTGCTTCTGCCCTTTCACCTTTGCAATGGAATTACCCTCGCCAGATGCAGTCAACGTCTTCTTGGGTTTCTCAATCTCTGGAACTGTGACGAGTAATGTTTTTCTTTTTTTCCTTTGGAAGTTACCCAGTTTCAGGTATTCTGTAATAGAAACATAAAATAGATTAAGACACTGCATTTTACTCTCCCTTCTCCCACATTTTATGTTTTAATCTCATACTTAACATCTTTTAATAACTTGCATTCCTTAACAAATATTACAGTTTTAATTGTTTTTAATAGTTTTTTTTTTTTTTTTGTACTTTAACCTTTATACTATAGATGTAATTGGTGTGTCTATTGACATTACATTATTCGAGTGTTTGGAATTTTACAATGTACTTATTTTACTAGTAATTTTTATACTTTTATACATTTTGACGTAACTAATTAGCCTTCTTATTACTTCAGTTTAACAAACTCACAGCCTTGTTTGTAAGGCAGATCTAGTTTTGATAATATCTCTCAATGTTTGATTTTCTGAGGAAGTCTTTATTACCTCATCATTTATGACAAATAAGATCATTTGTTATGCTTTTCTTAGTTGGTAGGTTCCCCGCACCCCCAAGATTCTGTATATATCATTTCACTCCCTTCTGGACTGCAAATTTTCCACTGAGAAATCATGTCATATATATGGTCATTTGCTTTTCCCTTGATGCACTTATAAGACTTTGCTTGTTGCACTTTACACACTCATTCTTTGTCTAACTTTTGACAGTATGACTATAATATTTCTTCATATGTGTGTCTTTAAATGCATTGTATTTGGTGTCTTTTGAATTTCCTTGATTTGGCCTTTTATTTCCTTCTGCAGACTTGGGAATTTTTCTTCCGTTATTTATTTAAACATTTTATGTTCCCTTTGTCTCTTCTACTTCTGGCATGCCAACAATGTATAGTTTGTGTGGTGGTGTCCAATAAGTAAGTCACTGATGCTATATTTACACTTTTCCATGCCTCTGTTTTTTTCCTCTTCAAATCTGATTTCCAATGACCTGTCTTTGAATTCTTTGACTTTACTAATCCTTTTCGCTACTTGAAAGAGTTTGCTGTTAAACCCTTCTATGGAAATTTTTAGTTCAGTTCCACATTCTTCAGATCTATTATTTCTCTTTGGTACCTTTTTTTTCACTTTTCTTTGGTACCTTTTCTTTTACACTTTATATCTCTATGTTGAAATTTTCAGTTCTTTCATTGCTCTCCTTGCCTCGGTGAGATTTTTCGTTTTTTGTTTGTTTGTCCTTTTTTCATTGTTGTGTGATGGAATCTGTCAGGCTGCTGCAGGGTTACTTTTATGACTGCCCTTCTAAGTCCTTGAGGTAAGTTAGTGAGAAGCCAGGCTTTCAGGTAACTGCTGGAAGAGTGAGCCATAAGAAGCCTCTCTGGGTACAAATAGGAAGATTCACTATTTTATCCCACACTCTCTACTGCTCCCTGGGAATTTAGCCTTTGAAAGTATTTACATACTTGTTTAAACCACTACTTTGTTCTGTGATCTAGAAGACTTGCACATTCCCTCTGGGTATGTGGTTGAGGATGCAGTCCCTTGTGGGGAAGATACAAGAATTGAAGCGTTCGATGTGTGGACAAACTCTAATATTTAGTTAGTGGAGTTCTATGTTATACAAATATTAAATACTATATAGAGGGTTAACATGACTATAACCAACAGTGACAGCCATGCCATGCTTGGCATGTAGTTAGTCATATCCTAGTCACATTACTGAACATGTGCAATAATGTCCCTCTAAGAACATTTTAGATACTGATGCTTGAAAAACATAATGTATGCTGAGCATCATCAGCAAATTAAAAAGCTCCATTGTAGACAAATTTTACCTTGCAACATCATGTGTTTTCAAAAATAGAAACTCACTGTATACATTATTTTTAATTTAGAATAATTAAAGTATTATATATATAAAAGCAGGTAAGTATAACTTAGGAAACAAATGTCAATATTTCAATATTGTAAACTGCAGACATCTTTAAGAAAAACAAGTCAGCCTTTTCCTTCTTTTCAGAGCAACTTGAAATGGTTTTTGTGCAATGTAACATCATTACTGATGACTTATTTCTTAAGTTAATAGGAATGCACTCTCCTGGTAGCTTCAAATTGCTGTCATATATAAATGCTTTTAGCTCTTTGCTTTCATGCCATCATGTTTATGCACCTTCAGCAGGCTGCAGCACTTTGTGCTTATTTAGTTTTCTTAAGTGGCCCTTAATTAACAAATAGTGAGATATCTCTTCTGTAAAGTGAGATTTAAGCTAATATTTTAATGAATTTATGCTAGAAAATGGCACTTCACAGAGGAATATTGTAAAGCTGTTATTATTTAGTACCATGATTGATGAATCAATCACTAAGTAGACTTTCGAATGTTACCAACTCATTTTTTCATGATCAGAAAGGATAGCAATAGGAAACTCTAGGAAGCACAGTAATAGGAAGAAAGAATATGATGAGATAATGGGATATTGAAAAGAGATCATGTCTTGCTCAAAAAGGGAATTAAGCTGTTTCCAAGTAAATCATTACCAGGTATATTTGTGAGGAAGAGATTTATATAGTAAATAATTGTTGCCTGGACTCTCCCCTTTCTTGCTTGGAGAGGAAGAAATGAACCACTGAATAGCAGAGACCATCCTTTTGCCCTGTCAGAATCTGTTGTTGTAGTAGTTAGACCACTCTTTTATCACACAGTAAAAACAGACTTCAGAAACAAGTTAGTTCAGTGTCCTGGTCTTTTGGACAGAGTGACTGTTTACCTGAAATTTCAAAGATTACAGCCTTGAAAGCAGCTGTTTCTTGGAATTGTGGGAATGAAACATCTGGGTGGTGGGGTGAATAGTCCAATTCAATCAAAGGTATTAGGAATTTCCTTACATGAGTACTGGGGAGAGATTTATATGTAAGGATGTTTCCAGTATTCTTCTTCCTCTGTTCAGGACAATTAAATGAATAAACAGTGGCAAATAATTTAAAAATATACTTTAAATAATCCATCATCAATAAGGAACTGCTGTGCTCAAATGGATTTATTTCTTCCACTAGTTAACATTGTGGCCTCAATTAAGAATTATTAACTTAGGTAATGAATTGATTATTCCTCTATTTTGTCAAAGTTTAGCAGCATATCCTTTACCAGAAAATGAGCATTCACTTCATTTTCCATGTTCTCTTTCTTTGCAAATCATAAAATAAAATATATTAAGTCCTTTACAATTTGAGATGGAGCTTTAAAACATCAAAGACTTTATATTAAGTTTTATTCTTGTTATCATGGTCAAGTTATCTAAGTCTACTGTGTCTGTATTCTTGCATATATTCTTGACCTATCTGAAGCATTATTGGGTTCATTATGCTCTATACGAAGTACAGCAAAAATGAATGAAATTTCCTCCCTCACTCAAGTAGTTGGAAAGAATGAGCTTACTTTTTAATATTAAAAAACTTTATAAAATAATTACCTTTATCATTGATATTAAGCATATCTTTTCACCCTATTTTTTCTTATTCATTAAAGACAATGTAGCTTTCAGCATGTTTTTCATTAGCAGTGATTTCTGTAAAGTTATTTATACATTTACATAAAGATTACTGGCATCTATCTGAGTCCTTGATTTGAAGGACCTTTGAAGGTGATGCCTTAATTAAATAATGATAATTTATGACTTTGCCACTTTAACTTATAAATAGCTAAGATTTTATTATATACATATTTTATTATGTGCAACTATAATAGAATAAAATAGCAGAAGTCTTTGCAACAACTTGGGTCTTTTCCTGAAAGTTTTACCAGTGGACATTTCTACAGAATTGGAAATCAGTTCAACATCGCTCAATTATGGCATAGAAAACTGTTCAAATAAGTGCCCTGAGAAAGTGCATCCCACACAATCACAACAAAGAGCAAGACTGCTGCGCTGCATTGCTGTACTTCTCTTTTCAAGCCACACTAAAGGAATATGCATCAAGGAATAACAGACTTTATTACTCTGAACATAAGTATCTGAAGAGTGATAATTCACACAGAGATATGAGGAGCATAGTTTTGAAGTAGGGTGATAGAAAAGATTACTTTTAAACCTGGACTCCTTTTAGGATCTCAAAATTGGATTTTGTAATGGTTTTTTGACCATTTTCTTACTTCCTGGCACTTGAGCCCTGCATTGAGGGCATTTTAGGGCTTAAATGCTTTAAGATTGATAACAGTATAAGTTCTTTATGTTTTCCTCTTAAAAAGAGAAAAACTAGTTATAGTTTGCTGACTTGAGTTTCTTCCCTTGATTATTCTTCCTGAATATTCACATAAAATATAATATACACTTCATGCCTTGATATTAATTAGATTAGACTTATATGAAATTGGTATGGGTAAAATTTTAAGTCACTCTTTAATATTCATCAATGAAAGAGATGCCAAGAAGTCCAACATCTGAAACTTTAAGAATAGTTTAAAATACTCTGGAAGATGCAAATTTTCATATTTTAGAAATATTTAATTATCTTAAGTCCTCATATTTTCTTGAACTTATCGTTAAAAGAGTTCTATTTATACTTATGGAGTTTTAAAGCTTTGATTATAGGACCAACAAAACAAGATATGAGACATATTAATTAATTTATTTTCTATAAGAGACTAATTTATCATCATACAGAGTCTGAGGCTAAAACTAAAAAGTAATATTTACATCTTCATTATTAGGCATCATGTGGAGAACGTCTTTATCACAAAATGCATTTCCACCTAGAAATGTCAGTCTCCAAAACTTATCATAAAAAGCAAACACCAATTTAGAAAACTTAAAAAATTAAATATTTCACTCTAAAACTATATTAAGGTTGTTAATAAATCTGTATTCCTTTCTAGTACTTCATTTTTCAAAGAAGTCTCACAGGATAGTTACAATCTTAACTAAACATGGAGGCCTGTCATGGATAACAATGTCTTTTTTTTTTTTAAGACAGAGTCTCTCTATGTACCCTCAGTAGAGTACTGTAGTGTCACAGCTCACAGCACCCTCAACCTCCTGGGTGTAAGTTATTCTCTTTCAGCCTTTTAAGTAGCTGGGACTACAGGAGCCCGCCACAACACCTGGCTGTTTTCCTGTTGCAGTTGTCATTGCTGTTTAGCCGGCCTGGGCCAGGCTTGGACCCGCCAGCCTCGGTGCATGTGGTTGGCACACTGAACACGGTGCTACAGGCGCTGAGCCATGGATAACAATGTCAAATGGAAAAGTATTCTGAAGTCTTGCAGAAAATTAGGTCACAAAAAATCAGGTTTTTCAGTTCTGAGATCAGATTTTTTCCTCGCTGCAAATTAATATGCTAGCCTATTAGTATCATAGATGCTGAGAGAAGAAAAACACTCCTAATTTACAGAGAACAATGCTGTAAATATTAATAGCAAGTAAATCAACGTGTTTGTGTCAGTCTCATAGGGATGAATTGATATGGGTCCCAGTAAACACTGCATCTGCACTGGGTTTGTGTTGCCCCTGAGAGGTACTGAACTTCAGGGGTCCGTCACCTTTATAGCAAGCAGGAAATAAACTTGCTCTTTGTACAGAAGGACATGTTATACCTCAATGTTGCTCACTGGAAACCCAGACCTAAGAAATGCAGGTAAAGTTGTCTGGACCTTGCACTCTAGGGAAATCCAGTATCATGAGCAGGAGCTTGAAAGATCTATGAGGAAATGTGTCACATTGGTCAACAATAAACCACATATATGTTTGTGTTCCCATAGGATTATAATACCATATTTTTACTGTACTTTTTATGTATTTAGATATATTCAGATACCCAAATACTTACCATTGGGTTATAATTGCCTACAGTATTTAGGGTAGTTACATGCAATACAGGTTTGCAGGCTAGGGGTAATAAGCTGTGTGTAGTACCACGTAGCCCAGATATGTACTACTCGATCCCAGCTAAATTTGTGTATGTACATTCTGGGATGTTCACAAGACAAAATTACCTAGGGATACATTTCTCCTGACATATTCCCATCATTATGTGATTCATGACTGTATATATTATGTAAATACCCATAAATATACAAGGTCTGACAAGTTTGAGAACTTGCCACTCGCGTCTAAACCATGGGCAGCTCTGTACAAAGAATTAAATAAGATTTCATAACCTCAGTATATCAGTATCTCCCAGTTGTATTCTGTCAATGTGTGGTAGTGTCTTGCTGAGTTGCATTTATTATTGTTGCTGTCTGATTCTGTGTGCTGTAGCGTTAATGTCAGAGTTTTAATTAGTGCAATGAGCGCACATACGCAAAGTTCTTGTTAAACATCCTGGAGATGAAATCAGGACAATTAGGCCAAGTTTGGGGGGATAATGCCACGGAGAAAACAGCAGTGCACAAATGGATTAAAGTTTTTTCTGAAGGAAGAGACAGCATCACTGATGAGGAGAGGTCACAGTGGCCAGTCAGGAGCAGCCTGATAAACGCATTGCAAAAAGTAGTCTAATTGTGCATCAAACTCATCGGCTGACCATGAGAAACATAGCAGACCAAGTCAACATCAATAGAGAAACAGGAAAACATTTTTTTTTTGATAAATCTATTTTTTTTTACTTTTTATTTATTTTTTATTTCAGATTATCATGAGGGTACAAATGATTAGGTACCTTGTTTACATTTGTTAGGTAAAGTCTTTGTTATAGCTGAGCCCTTCACTCAGGGGAGGTGTGCTGTATACCCTCAGACTGTGCCCATTAGGTGAGAAATTACCATTCCCCTCCCTGCTGTCCTCTCCCTTTTCCTTCCTACCCTTTTCCCCCTTGAATTTAATGTGCCTTTCTGTCATATGAGCCTATAGTTGTTTATTTATTGGTTTCATATTGGAAACCATCATTATGTGATTCATGACTGTATATATTATGTAAATACCCATAAATATACAAGGTCTGACAAGTTTGAGAACTTGCCACTCGCGTCTAAACCATGGGCAGCTCTGTACAAAGAATTAAATACATTGGTTTCCAATGTATCACATACATTGGATACTTGCTTTCTTATTATTGTGTAACTTTACTAAGAAGAATCTTCTTCAACTCCATTCAAGTTAATACAAAATATGTAAAATAATCTGAAAATACATATAGAGAGGAATTAGCAGAAGAACCCTGACAACATGAAAATCAGAGCAGATCAACTCTCCCAATATATGAGAAAGTTACAGCTGACAGTAATAGCCATATAGAAATAGTTGAAATTACAGAAATAGGATTCAGAAAATGGATGACAGATAAGATTAATGGAATTAAGGAGAAGATGGAAAAAAGAGATCCAAAGTCTAAAAATCGTCTTGAAAAATCAGTGAAATTAAAGACAAAATCACCAAAGATCTGGACATAATTATGAATGATACAGTAGAGCTTACGAAATTGAAAGAGGCATTCAAGGAAGTTCAAAACACAGTATCAATGTGGGTGATAAAGTAGAAAATGGAGAAGAAAGAATCTCAGAAATCAAAGACAAGACTTTTGACCCAACCCAATTATTCAGAGAAATAGGAAAATATCAACTGAAAATCTTGGGCAACAACTCAAAACTCTTTCATTGTGACAATATGAGGTTAATGTCATCGGTTCATCAACTCATCCTAGAAAACTAGCGACATATCTCATTGTTGAATATCATTATGGTCACCTTTGAAGTACTCCCCCTGGCAAGATATGTGCTGACTCCAGTGCCTACTCCACTCTTCAGTGAAAAATTGAAACTATTGTCTGGAATGGCCATCAGAACTGTCACTGTGTTACCCTCCATGTCCTGAAAATAATCAAAATGTCTTCCTTTCAATATTTCCTTTATTTTCAGGTAAAGAAAAAGATCACTGGGAGCAGAAGAGGTGAGTAAGAGAGTATTCTAATACAGTTACTTGTTCACTGGCTAAACACTCCCACACAGACAGTGTCATTTGAGCTGGTGCATTGTTGTGATGCAAGAATCACACATTTCTCATGTTAAGATTCTTTTGGTTAAGATTTTCCTATGTCTCTATCAATGGTTACTTGGTCTACTATACTTTTCACAGTCAGCCTATGATTTTGACACACAATTTGATGAATTATTGTAATGTTTTCATCATTTCTGCTTATTACTAGCCACCCTGGCCTCCCTTCACCAATGACGCTTTCTCTTCCTCACAAAAACATATACTCAATTGGTACACTGCCGTTTTCTTAATGGCATTATCCCCATAAACTCAGACAAAAAGTCCCTGATTTCACATCCACTCTTTCCAAGTTTAACAAGAAATTAATGTTTGTTGCTCTAATTCAAGCTCCGACATCCTTGTGGCGGCACCAAAAGCACACAACAATGATGAATGCCTACCATTCAGCAAGACACTGCCACATAACTGACACAAACACACCTGTAAGATACTGATATGCCAAGGTTATGAAACCTACCTAATTTGTTGTACTGTCCTACAAAGTAAGCAAACGATAAGTTCACTAGTATAATTTATCAGACCCCCATACCCTAGATCACATGGCATTCCTGTCAACATAGAGGGTAACGTGGAAAGAAATTGACTCCTTTCTTTCAGCCAGTAAAGAAATAACTGTATTGGAACACCCTCCCTTCTCACCTGATCTGACCCCTACTGACTTTTTTCTTTACCCATAGATAAAGGAAATATTGAAAGGGAGACATTTTGATGACATTCAGGACATCAAGGGCAATATGACAACTGCTTTGATGAAAGAGTTTCAGAAAAAGAGTTCCAAAATTGCTTTGAATGGTAGACTAGGTGCTGGCATCAGCACATAGCTTCCCAAGGGGAGTTCTTCAAAGGTATCTGCAGTGATATTCAGCAATGAAGTATGTAGCATGTTTTCTAGGATGAGTCATGAACTTAACTGTGACCTATTCGTTTCAATAAATCAGTCACATATATTAGTAAATCGTTTTAATTTCTTTCCACATGGAAAGTGATCCCTCTTAATTGATAATGTAAAACTAATTTATTATCTCTTCTTCACTCATTTATGCTTCACAATAAAGCTAACAAAAATGGATAAAATTTGTTCCCCACTCAGGTTGTTGTTGATAAAGAATATGCATACTTTTATAATATTGCAAATATTTACAGCTAAATCATTATTATCATTAACAACACTATATGTTCCCCATTTTTTCTGAATAATTATTTAGGATTGCTTTTAGAGTCAGATACAAGTTACACACATGCATATGCCCACAAATATACGCACAGAAGGCATGTCTTACTTTTTCTCAGCAAACATTCTTTTTAATTAGAAAACCTCTATATGCTTGATAACTGAATTATTTACCACTTAAGTCTTGGAATTTTTCCAAAAGAAAAAAGTTCCAAGAGAAATTATTTATGCCACTACTGAAATGTGTTTTAAACACAGCTTAAAAGGTGAACTACAAAATATTGAGAGGCGGCATCATTAACCAAAGAGTAGAGACGTTAACGTGTCTATTGGTACGACAGTAGCCGAGAACGTTTATAGATTTAAATGTTTTAAAAATAGATTCATATTATACTTAAACAGTATAAAGTTTTAAAATAGATCTTTTAAAAAATAGATTCATATTATACTTAAACAGTTTAAATATTAAAAAATTAAAAATGGTATTTTGCTGATGCAGATTAGGTAGCTGCTATGCAAATTATTTCAAATACAGAAAATTTGGACAGTTTTACCCAAAATTATGCCTTTGACTCACAGAATTTTATACTGGGAAGGACTTATGAAAGCACATCTTAATTTCGCATTATTTTCAGAAGGATAAACAAAAGAGGTTAAAATGGCTTATTTATAATAAAGACTTCTTTATAGTAAAGAGGTAAAAGCAAAACTAGCAGCTGCTTCTTTCATTTTCTACTCTGAAACTTTTTTCATTTTTTTTATTAAATCATAAGGAGGTGATCATGTATACATTAATTCATTTATGGGGTACAATGTGCTGATTTCATATACAATTTGGAATGCTTACATCATACTGGTTAATATATCCCTCACCTCATTTACTTAATTATTGTGTTAAGACATTTATACTCTATACTTAATAGATCTGACATGTACTCTTGCAATATGTACCATAGGTATAATCCCACCATTCACCCTCCCTCTGACCTTCCCCCTCCCCTCCTATCAGCCCCTCCCTCCTTCATCTTGGGCCATAGTTGTAATCTTTTCTTCATATGAAAGTGTGAGTGATTTTAAATTGATTTTATAATAGTACTGAGTACATTGGATACTTTTTCCTCCATTCTTGAGATACTTTACTAAGTAGGATATGTTCCAGCTTCATCCATATAAACATAAAAGAGGTAAAGTCTCTTTTTTAAGGCTGCATAATATTCCATGGACACCACAATTTACTAATGCATTCATGGGTTGATGGGCACTTGGGCTTCTTCCATGACTTGGCTATTATGAATTGAGCTGCAATGAACAATCTGGTACAAACGAAACTTTACCTGAACATAAAATTTTGTTGATTTGTAAAAATGTACCAAAGTTTCAACTAGAAGGAATAGAGAAAATAATGACTTCAGAAGATTAAATTTATCGAAATCATTCAAGTACAAATAATGTTGACAAATATTTACTGAGTGCTTACTACATGCTAAACACTCTTCTAAACAATTTATATATAAAAGCTTATTTTATCTTCACCAGATATACATGCTTTTTATTATCATTTTTCAAATGAGTAAGGAGGAATCATTCAAATGAGTAAGTGGATTGTATTTATCATACACAAGCAATAAATGATGGAATTGCAACTTTATGCAAACCATATGACTTCATAGCAAGTATTTGCACCCTTTAAGGCATTCATTAATGTGCAATCTAAGACTTAGATAAAATGTCTGAAAATTAATTTTATACTCCTTATGCATGTTGTACCTGATTCATCTCAACACAGAGGGAAAGGTGGAAAGAAATTGACTCCTACAAGTTGCTCCATCTGGCAAAAATTCTCCTGCACACTGTAACAGTTCCTAGACCTAGTAGACATGAATTAGGAGGAGTGACTTTAGGCAAATGCCGCACCCACGGCATATAGCCGTAGTGAGGCAGTGCTGTCCGCGTTATAGAACGACGGGAAGGTGGTTTGTGCTCCCCGGAGCTTTGCCCCCAGCGCCCCCAGTATGCACAGCATCAGAAATGTTGCCTAGCATACTCAGTTACCCGCTTAAGTTTAAAGATTGTGGCGTCTACTCATGTGTTTGTCATCCTGTACCAGAAGTCTGTTTGTTCTGATAAATTGTCAATATGTACTTTCCTAAGAATGAGCACAATGCACTACTAATCCAGATAGAGCACAGCCTTGTGAGCTGCTAAACTCAGTAGCACCAACGATGAACACATAAAGATGTTTTCCCACCAGTGAGCTAAGACGATAAGCCCAAGGACATGAAATACAAATTATCTACATAAGTTACAAAGTCACTGAAACACATCCACCCACCATAAAGTCCTGTTCAGAACATCTTGTTTCACCAATTGTCACACATAATAAAAATCAATAGGAAAAATAATACTTGTCAAGGAATTTACTCTAAATCAAAATTATAATTATCAATAACAATAAGATCAAATAGTAAATGTAGAATTAGTCAAGCATTAACGTAAAGAAGATGTCAAGCTGTTCTAAAAAGATAATAAGAAACTGAGATAGGAGGAAGCGGGCAGAGTTGACTAATAACCGCCACCCTCCGGAAGCGGAACATTAAAACATAACAATGCATAATAAATCACACTTGTAAACGCAAAGATAACCTGCACACGTAAGCAAAAAGATTACATTATGTAAGCTCTATAAAAATGTATAAATACCAACATGTGTACCCAATAAATTCACAGCTGCATACTCCAACCCGCAGTGTGTCAGTCTGTCTTTCCTGCGCCGACCTCTCAACTTTCCTCGTTCCTTCTCCCTGCACTCCCTCGGACTGAAGGCCACCGACAGGGCGGTCCGTTGCAGGTGGCGCCCGAACAGGGACCTGAAGGACAGGTAATCTTCTCTCTCTTTCTTTCTTTTTCAAGGTTGAGGGCGACTCTCACCAGGGAGCTGCAGTCCCGCCGGTAAAGGCTGACCGGTTAAGTGTGAGCAATCAGCAGGTACCATGGGGCACGCATTAACCAAGGATATTAAAGCATGCATGGATGCCTCACCAGCGATAGTCCAAAGTATGGCCTATGCTGCAACAATGCAAGGACAGAAATTCAGCGCCTATATTAAAAATACCTTCAATAAGGGAGGTAAGGGGCCGAGAACTCCTGCTGACACTTGCTACAATTGTAGCAAGCCAGGTCACATGCAGAAGGACTGTAAACAGTCCCATGCCAATAAGCCGAGGGGGGAACCGCCCGGCTTATGCCCTCGTTGTAAGAAGGGGCGACATTAGAGAAATGAATGTAAATCAAAATTTCATAAGAATGGAACCCCCTTAAATAACAAGGGAGACACTGATCCTGAGGATCAGGACGTACAGAGATCAAAAAACTAGATAAGGGGCATTCTCCCAGCCCAGGCCCCAAGGGAGAGCAGGCTGTAGCTTGTAACACACAGCCTTTATCTACATTGAATCCTCAAGCCCCTGAATTTACTATTCATGACCTTTCATGGGGCACTCCTGAAAGTGCAGGTTTAAATTTAGCAAATGAAAAGAATGTCTTATTATCCAAATGGGACAGTGTTACTTTAATCCCCACTGCAATGAAAAGGCAACTTTTACCTGGAACGGTTGGAATTATAATTAGTAGAAGTTCAAATTATACTAAAAACTTTGAAGTTATTCCAGGAGTAGTTAACTCAGATTCGGAAAAGACAACGCAAAAGGAGGCGCCAGCAGCTGCTGCAAGATCTCACCCGCCGCTTGGAGAAAATGAAAGTACACTCGCCGATAGCGAACAAAACCACCGGACGCATTTCCACTGGCTCCAAGACGGCTGAAAAAGCCCAGCGGGGAAGGAAGCTGGGGGCCCCCCCTGCCCTTCGTGGGGCGGGCCTACCTCCCAAGTGTTACAGCCCCCAGACAGCAGCACTGGCAGAATCCCAAGGGTAAGATTTAGAACCTTTATTATTAGCCCTTTGCCACTAGTAATTTGTATAAATAAGAAAAATATTTTTACAAACTAAATCTTTGTCAACGGATAAAATTCTTACCTTTTAAACCTTCTAATTATCAGTTTAGCTGAGTGAATAAGTGACTTCATAGTAAACTAGGATCCTGTTTAGTGGAAAGTGAGTTTTTGAAAGTAAGAGAAATTAAACAGAAAGGAGAATGACATTGTGTAAAGAAAGAATCTTGTGTGATAAATTTTGTCCTGAAACAGAATAGTTATGTAAGAAAGTAAAAGGCAGGACAAAAGTTCAAGAAAGTTTAGAATGTTTGTAGATGGTCTGTGCAGGTTAAATGAAACTCATAAAAGAGAATTTATGAAAAAATTTACATGTGATCCAGTTAACTATGTATTTCCTTTAAAAACTTTTAACTTGTAAAAATAACTAATTGTATTGCGTCCTTTAATATTCAACATGATAAACAAGTAAATGTTATGTTAATTATAAAAAAACCTTCTTATGTAATGTTACCTGTAAATCTACAAAGCAATCCATAGTATGATAATACAGCATTACAAGTGTTAAAAACACTTAATGAATTAATTAGACCTAAGAAATTTGTGACAACTTTAATTTTAGGCATTGCAGCTTTAATTTCTATAATCACTACTTTTGCTATAACTACTACAGCTTTAGTGCAACAAATGCATACAACATACGATGTCAATACTCTTAACAATAATATAACTTTAACATTAATGACACAAGCTAATATGGATAATAAGCTTAAAACTAAATTAAATGTGTTAAAAAGGGTAGTCTTAACTTTAGGTCAAAACATTAAATACATACAACAGAAACTACAAACAAAATGTCACTCAACATTTCAAGCCATTTGCATTACACCTTTACCATATAATGTATCTAACTCATGAAACAAAGTACAAGCACATCTTCAAGGTGTCTAGAGAGACAATAATATAACACATAATTTACACGGCTTACAACAAGATATTACAGCCCTAAGTCAAGCTCACTTGCCAGTAACTTCTCTTAATACATTAGCCCAATCTTTAACTAATAGGTTTAAAGCACTCAATCCTCTTAACTGGATCCAGTATGTTGTGCTCATAGCTATTATTAGCTGGCTGTTATTTTGTGTTATGTTGTTGTTACCATGTCTCATACGGTGTCTGTTTTCCTCTATTATCTCTATACGCCAAGAAGTCTTTGAACTGCGGTTTAAAAACAAAAAAGGGGGAAATGCCGCACCCACGGCATATAGCCGTAGTGAGGCAGTGCTGTCCGCGTTATAGAACGACGGGAAGGTGGTTTGTGCTCCCCGGAGCTTTGCCCCCAGCGCCCCCAGTATGCACAGCATCAGAAATGTTGCCTAGCATACTCAGTTACCCGCTTAAGTTTAAAGATTGTGGCGTCTACTCATGTGTTTGTCATCCTGTACCAGAAGTCTGTTTGTTCTGATAAATTGTCAATATGTACTTTCCTAAGAATGAGCACAATGCACTACTAATCCAGATAGAGCACAGCCTTGTGAGCTGCTAAACTCAGTAGCACCAACAATGAACACATAAAGATGTTTTCCCACCAGTGAGCTAAGACGATAAGCCCAAAGACATGAAATACAAATTATCTACATAAGTTACAAAGTCACTGAAACACATCCACCCACCATAAAGTCCTGTTCAGAACATCTTGTTTCACCAATTGTCACACATAATAAAAATCAATAGGAAAAATAATACTTGTCAAGGAATTTACTCTAAATCAAAATTATAATTATCAATAACAATAAGATCAAATAGTAAATGTAGAATTAGTCAAGCATTAACGTAAAGAAGATGTCAAGCTGTTCTAAAAAGATAATAAGAAACTGAGATAGGAGGAAGCGGGCAGAGTTGACTAATAACCGCCACCCTCCGGAAGCGGAACATTAAAACATAACAATGCATAATAAATCACACTTGTAAACGCAAAGATAACCCGCACACGTAAGCAAAAAGATTACATTATGTAAGCTCTATAAAAATGTATAAATACCAACATGTGTACCCAATAAATTCACAGCTGCATACTCCAACCCGCAGTGTGTCAGTCTGTCTTTCCTGCGCCGACCTCTCAACTTTCCTCGTTCCTTCTCCCTGCACTCCCTCGGACTGAAGGCCACCGACAGGGCGGTCCGTTGCAGGCAAACACTGTAGTAGATCTAAAATAACATGCCCCAAATGTATCATTTATTTTTTGAAACCCTCTAGGAAATCATTAGCAACCATAATGTAAAGGTAAGTAGGTAATCAAAACACTAGAATGATACAAAAGGATGACCATAGTCCTAAACTAATTAATTTTTTATTAAGTATCCAAGTCTAGATGATTGAAGGGTCCTTCAATCACTGACTGAAGAAAATAGTTATGTGTTCCTGCCAGTTAAAAATGCAGTTCCTTTTCACCATGTGCATTAAAATAATTTTTCATCTCTAGATAAGCTCTTATGCCTATACTCCCAATTTCTAATGATTTTTATTAGTCATAGAGCAGAGACGTGATGAAATGTTACTGAGAAGTGTGCATCATTTCTAATAAGCAGATAAGTGTGTTGGGACTTTTTCCTATTTCCACTACCTGGCCCTTCTCCTTATCCTTTATCAGTAAATCCCTTGTGTACATCACTTTGGAAAACACAAGCCTGGTTGTTTAAGTTATATCAAACCCATAATATGTTTATAACTTGGCCTTGTATTGACTTATGGTGCCAGCTAGGGAAAACCACTTACCCTCCTTCTTTTAGTTTTAGTTGTGTAAAAAGGGATGAAAACTTAAGTTATCGAGTGTAATGATTTAGTTAATGCCTCTCAAGCACTAAAGAAGTTTTAAAATGTACTGGTTGATGGAGGAATAGAAATTTGTGGATGCAACAGTTCAATTCTCTACCAGCACTTTAGGCAATAAATACATTACAGATCTCATTCCTTTCCAGTATTTGCTGTTCTCAGGAGATAATGGTTTACATTTACTTACAAGAAAGCTATTAAACGTCAGTCATGTATTTACACTTTCTAAATAGTTTTATTGGAAGATTCTTAAAACTGTATTTGCATTTGTGGTACACTGCAAATTTTGATTATTCTATAAAGTTATATAGAATAATCTTTGTAGAACAGTGTTAAAGGAGAAAAGATAACAAAAAATTGAACAACTGTACTCTGCTATGATGTTGTATACTCTATTATTATAATAATAAAAAGTACAGAATTTCTTAAATATTATCTCTTTAAACTTTTTCCTACAAGCTTACTACCTTAATTGTTATAGAAAGTAATCTTAATTCAATTCTTTTAGTTGAGTAGCAAGTGAATACCAGCCATTGGGGATACAAGTTTATTATATACTTGAAGATTGGAATACTTTATTTAAGAATTATTATTATTTATTTACAAATATTGGATTGCATATAACACAGGATGTGGTCCCTTTTACATTTCTGGGAATAAAGTATTTTCATATTTTGCCCTAAAGAGTTATACATATTATGATGTACATTTTATTGCAGCATATTCTACAATTTCTTGTCATGCAGAACTGCTGAATTTTTTAAAGAAGTAAATTACTTTTTAAATGCTACTTATTTTATGTTCTTGCTGATAGAGGACACAGGAGATAGTATTGACTATTCTGGGTTAATTTCTTTCCTTATTTCACCATTTTCTCTCAGACTTATTTTTCCCCTTAATGTGTTTGCTGCATTCTTCTGCTTTTCACAAAGAACACATGACAAAAATGGCTGTAATGTTGTTCACATCACACACTGCTATTCTTAATAGAAATATGTACTTTCTTCAGGATGGATGTCTTCTTATTTCTTTCATTTATATGAATTACAGTCCCATTGCTCTTTCCACTTACACATTCACCATTACAGAATTTTCACCACTCAAAAGACATTCTATTAATCCATAAGAATTCATGTATGATAGTTATCTTAGAATTACTTAACCCGTTCATTAATGATGTACTTGCTAAGATTTTTCATAACATAAGGGAATGCACATGTATAAACATGTTTTTTTTGTCATTTAATTTTGTGAAAACTTAAAGCCACATATAAAAAAGGTACTTTTAATATTTTGAAACAGTATGAGTCATAAAGTACCAATGCGTTTTCTTAAATAACTACTTCTTAATTTAATAAAATAACTGTTAGTAAGTGAATCATTGTATAAAAGTTAGTTTGGATTAGGGAGACACACAGAAGAAAGTGACATTTGGGGTTTCATCCACACTTTCATTTTCTAACATTTTGGCCTTGTAGTCATTATTTAAATGATCTCTGTTTCAGTTTCATCATCTATAATGGACGTTAGTGGTAACTACCTTAAACATTTATTGTGAGTTTTAAGTCAGATAATGTCTGCAAAGCAACTAGCATATTATTGACATCCAGTAAATCTTCCACAAGTAATATCTCATTTAGATACACATTTATTCACATTTAACAAATATCTGGAGAGTGTTACCTGTATATTAGTGACCACATGGCATGTTGAACACTAAGAAATAGTCAATTCAATTAAAATTAGGTTAAAATGTATTGGCTTAAGACATAGCTATGTTATATATAAACAAAAATGTTGTGATGGTTGCTTAATGAATGTATAAACTGATATTGTATAAACTACACATAGAAAGAAAAAGTTGCTGTTCTCTCAAAAAATACCTTATATCTCCTGATCATTATTTTTTATCATGTTCATGGACTAAGAGGGAAAGGCTATTAATAGAAACAGTCAAGAAGATGATTCTTCAGAATGTATTAGAACTAAAATATAAGAGAATAAAAATATATAGAAGATTGGAGGATAAAAATGAAAGAATGAAAATAAACTTGTTTTATATTGATTCTTTTTTTTCAAGTCTAATCCACAAATTTTTCCTACAAGCTTACTACCTTAATTGTTATAGAAAATAATCTTAATTCAATTACTTTAGTTGAGTAGCAAGTGAATACCAGCCATTGGGGATACAAGTTTATTATATGCTTGAAGATTGAAATACTTTATTTAAGACATTATTATTATTAAAGTACCAATGTGTTTTCTTAAATAACTACTTCTTAATTTAATAAAATAAATGTTAGTAAGTGAATCATTTTATGAAACTTAATTTGGATTTAGCAAGACACATAGGAGAAAGTGAGATTTGGGTTCCAATGCTGTGCTGGAACTAGCTTTACTAGTGCTGGAACTAGCTTTACTAGCTCACAATACCTGATTTTAAATTTGCATAAATTTTATGAGCCCAGATATTCAACATAGGCACTACAAAAATAAAAATATATACATTTTCAATTGTTGCTGAGGCTAAGACATTTCAGTTTAGTGAATATAATCCACATGAAGGCTGATCCCAAACTGAGGTTGATGTGACTGAGGCAGCTAGGAAAACTTTTTTTTTTCATTAGCACAACAGTTTTATTATTTGTATAGACTGATGGAGGACAGGAAAGCTTACCAATACCAACACTTACTTGGTTTTACATTTTTAAAAAAAATATTTAGTTTGTTAAAGGTATGTAATACCATAAGGAATTGCTACTTTTTTCATTTTGAGGTAATGAAAATAATCTCCAAATACATATATATTTCTCCTTCTATATAAAGTGAATACTTAGCTATATTATTTAGTATTTTAAGAAAACTGTCCTAGTAGTCAGTTGTTCAATCAACTGTTTTATGGAAAAAAAGATTGAAATAATAAATCACACTGTAAAAACATGGTTTCCTCTTGTATATATTCAAACATAAAAGTTGGGGAAAAATATGGTTTCTATGGTTCTCAGAAATCTAACCCAAGTGAACTTATGTTAAAAATAATTGATAAAATTAAAAAACTGATAAAACTGATTTATTTTAATATTCCATGGGAGATTAGGGTTTTATACTATTGTTCTCAAGTAAAATTGAATGGGGGGTGGGTAAATGTGCTTATCACAACTATGTCTGCTTTTTGCTATTGCAGCTCCTTATTTTTTAAAACATTGTGCTTCATCCTTTAACACATCCAGACATTTTTGTAGTATGAAAACAACTAAACTTGTAAACAGAAACCATATTTCTGGTCTGTCAGTATCATAACCCCAGAGTCCTGATAGTTTTTCCTATTAAATCTTAGCAAAAAAAAAATTCTTTTGAGGGAAACTGTTTGCCATTTTTTGTTTCATTACTGTCCATGTGAGTTGATAATGTAGTTGAGAGGGAGCTTAGTGCCTGAGATATGACTTTGAAAGAAAGGGGGAAAAAGTTGACCAAAAATTGGAGAGCCCTGCAGAAAAATAATTATATTTATTTAATATATAAATGTATGTATTGTTATGAATATGTATATACACATGAAATTATATTTTGTTTAAAAGGTGTTTTGTTTATTTCTTACATACTTAGAGTTAGTTTATATTCAAATGGTTCTAAAAGAATGGTGTATATGGATATATTTTCACATATACTGAATTTGTATTTTCCCTATGAAAAATTATTAAACCTTTTACTGAGACTCAGGAATTATTTTTTAAATAATTATTTCTTAGTGTGGGACTACACAAATGAATCAGTGTATTAGTATTTACAAGGTCTGAGCATTATGTTTGTAAACTTGCTACCACATGCTAACATTGGCATTACCACACAAACAACTCACTAAGGTTTTATAACCTTTGTAATCAGTATGTCACAGTTATGTTTGTGTCAATGTGTAGCAGTGTCTTCCTAAGTGACATTTGTTATTGTTGTTGTGTGTTTTTGTGTGCTGTCACAAGAACATTGAAGTGTGAATTAGAGTAATGAACAAACGTTCATAAATTTCCTGTTACATTTGGCAAGAATGGAAGTGAAAACAGAGATATGTTATTTCAAGTTTATGGGGACAATGCCATGAAGAAAACAACAGTGTACAAATAGATTAAATGTTTTTCTGAAGAGAACAAAAGCATCACTGATGCTGAGAAGTCAGGGTGGCCATTAATGAGCAAAACTGATGAAAACACTACAGAAATTTGATAAATTGTGTATTAAAATCATTGGCTGACTGTGAGGAGCTTAGAAGATTAAGTAAACATTGACAGAAAAAACAGGAGAATCTTAGCTGAAAGTCTCAGCATGAGAAAGATGTGGCTCTTGCATCATGATGATGCACCAGCTCATTCAGCACTGTTTGCTATGGAATTTTTAGCCAGTAAACAAATAATTGTATTTGAACATCCTCCCTACTCACCTAATCTATTCCCCAATGACATTTTTCTCTACCAAAAGGTAAAGGGAATATTGAAAGGGAGACATTTTGATGATATTCAGGACACCAAGGGTAATACAATGACAACGGCTTTAAAGGTCATCTGAGAAAAACAGTTCCAGAATTGCTTTGAAGGGTAGAGTAGGTGCTAATGTTGGTGCATCACTCTTGAAGGGTGTACTTTTTTTTTTTTGGGACAAAATCTCAGTATGTCACCTACGGTACAGTGCTGAGGAGCCACAGCTCACAGCAACTTCAAACTCTTTGTCTTAAGTGATTTTCTTGCCTCAGCCTCCCAAGTAACTGGGACTATAGGCTCCTGCCACGATGCCCAGCTATTTTGTATTGTAGTTTTTATTGTTGTTTGGCAGGCCCGGGCTGGGTTCCAACTCACCAGCCCCAGTTTATGTGGCTGGCACCCTAGCCACTGAGCTACAGGTGCTGAGCCTGAAGGGAGTACTTTGAAGGTGAACATAGTGATGGTCAGCAATGGTGTTATGTAGCACTTTTTATAGGGTGAATTTGTGAACCTAATAGTCATACCTCATAGATCAATCCTTTAAACTGTTCTTTAAAATCGTAGAACTTTGGTACTAGCATTTAAATCAATAATGCAAACTATTTTAGTTACAGATGAAAGAAACTGATTTGGGGTTATGTTAAATAATATGTATAAAGTCACATATGAGATTATAAGCAGTGAAAGAACTAAAATCTGCTAATTTTCTTTTCAGAAATCTGCCATCAAGATTTAAAAGTGCAGAAATTGTAGGATTTACCTAGTCAAGGAAGCAATACTGATTTAAAGAAACAGGCATATCCTTATCTAAATTTCCACAATTTAGCTGTAGAAAAACAGGTTGCTGACCTGTCAGTTGTTGTCTTTCTCTGTATGTAACACACTCCTTCAAGTTGTTCTCTATTGCTTGGAAGATCTGCCAAAGAAAAAGTTTATTACTGTAATGTAAGAAAAAATTATCAATTACTCAAAAGGCAGGATTAGGAAAGCATATAAATAATACAGGGTATATTACCAAGAATCAATGGTGCTGACGTTACTCACAGATGTGAAGAATGACATTTCTATTTTTTAAAGAATGTTTTTTATCAAACAACAGGCTTTCCAAGAAGAAATTTCCAATTGGCTATTAAAAACATAATTAATTTTTCACTTGCTGCTACACTGTTTCTCATTCTAACTTCACACATGAAGACACTTAGAAATTTTGAGAAAAAACTGATAAAATGATATTATTTTGTCTCATCTAGACAAATAAAAACAACCAACAAAGCATAATTCCCATGATTTTTCTTACCTATCTTATTAATATCTTTTAAAGGAGGTTCAAGTTGATTAAGGACATCTGATACTTGTCTCTTCTACAAAGAAGTACCAAAACGGCAAGAAGATTATCACACTTCAATTAGACCATCTATTCATCACTGGAATTGAACAAAAAACCACTTAAAGCAAGAAATGAGAGACAAGTGAAGTAGTTTGTTGGTCAGGGTCTGCTGGGAGCCTAGAGAGGCTCCTCAATGCAGGGAAAAGATAAGCAAGAGACCCCAGCAAATGAAATTCCTGCCTCAGCTCTGGTAATTGTAGTCGTAGGAGAGCCCTTTGCACCTTGCTGATTCTGAGACTAGCAGAGGAGGCTGCCTGGAGACTGCATCAGGGCGTTTGCTCCAGAAAGAGCGCTCATGCTGAGTATGACACACCCTCTTAGTTCTGAGCTACTGGCATGAGTTTCCATTTTGAGAACCCAGCCCCCACAGACTACACCCTGGGCCCATCAGTTCCTGCTCCACTACATCCCTGGAGCTCTACTAACATCCCATGTGCAGTCACCAAGGGCCAAGTGCAAGCCATTGTCAGTGACCCCACTGCCCCAGCAGTACAGCCACCACAATTTTTATGTGTGCTAAGAAGCTGCTTCTGTGAGCTATAGCTGCAAGGGCAAAAGCATAAAAAATAATATACTCTCCGGCTGCCTGCTTATGGCGGCTGCCTGCTTATAGCTGCTGCCACTAAAAACAATCCTGTCTTCCCAGCAGTAAGACCACAATGCGACTTCTGTTGTCCCTGAGTATTTCACTAGGTGGCCTAGTGTTCACTTTATCCCTGTCTACCACAGCCAGTGACTGTATGCACCACTGTGGGGCCTGAGGCCAGGTTCACCCAGCATGGCCCTCCCCCTACCCAGTGTCCAAGCATGCTGTCTGAGGGCTTGGGGATCACCCATCCCAGTCCACTGTTGTTAGCACCTGAACACTCGTTTCCAGGATCTAAGGATGACTCCTCTCAAACTGCTGTTATCACCACAGTTGTCATTTGCCACTTGTGGACCAGGGTATTGCCCACCAAGTCTGCCACAGCCTCTCTTAACATCAGTGCAGACAGCTTGGGAGTTATAGGGTTGTCACACCACTGCTACTGCCATAGATCATTTCATACCTGTTCCCAAGTGTGAGAACCTGCCTGACCCACTGCTGCCACCAACAACACATGAGAAAGCTGCCTGGAGGCCCAAGAATTGGCCTGCCTGGACCCACTAACACTTGTTGCAGTTACACCATCCTGGGGGCCAAGGACAAGAACACTCAATCAATTATTAGCACTGCTATGCTCAACAACTGGCCCATGTGGCATCCCTATTCCCAGCAGAACTTCACAACAGCTTCTGCCAAAAACCACATTCTAAGCCACTGAGGAAATCATCTACCCCACTGACCCCGTTTACAGCCAAAAACATCATGTGGAGACTACACCACCATACACAACAAGAATCCAAGGATAAATACTTTACCCAATCAACACTATATATATATTTTTTTTAATTATTCCATGTAAAAGCAAATAAAAAAATTGGAAGGAGTGACTTTTACTCCAATATGCAGATATCAACTTAAGGACACAAGATACCTGAAAAAGCAAAGACATGGGTGTCTTCTAAAGAAACACAATCATTTTCCAGCAATGGACTCCAATGACAAAAAAATTAAAATCTTGGAAAAATAATTCAAGGTATTAGCATGAAAGTAGCCAGATGAGATATAAGAGAACACAGACAAACAATACAACAATAACAACAACAACAACAATAACAAAAATCAGAGGAACAGTTCAGGATATCAATGATAATGTATTAAAGAGATAGGTAGCATAATAAAGAACCAAACAGAATTCCTAGAAGTTAAGAATTCATTGAATTACATATAAAATATACTCTAAAACTTTAATAATAGACTGGTAATCAGAACAGAGAAATTCAGAATTTGAAGACAAGTGTTTTGAAATAATACAGCTAAACAAAATAAGGATAAAAAGATGAATAAGCATAGCCTACATAGATGTAGGACACCACAAAGTGACCAAATAGTTAGCCGAGCTTTTATAAAACAATTAATTTGAATTTTTCATCACACAGTTTATTAATTTCCATTCATTTATGATCTGTTTCTTTCTTCCTCTTCCTCTTCCTCTTCCTCTTCCTCTTCCTCTTCCTCTTCCTCTTCCTCTTCTTCTTCTTCTTCTTCTTCTTCTTCTTCTTCTTCTTCTTCTTCTTCTTCTTCTTCTTCTTCCTCCTTTGTTTGTGTTATGTTTCCCTGATTGTCTTTGATGTTTAAGGCTATGTGTTGGTGTCTACACCTTTGAAGAAGAGGGGACTTATTCTAGTCTTCATAGACTGACTTAGTCTGAGAAAGCCCTTCACCACGTGGCTTGTCCAGAGAGTCTGGGTAGGTTATTTGGCATGGTCTGTGGACACACTTGTGGATGGAATCCTCAAACACTGGCTTGTGCCTGCATCAGTAGGTGGATAGGCCTAGGTTCTAAGACTGAGGTCTGGAACCTGAATCCACTGGAATGTACCAAAAGCCTCAATCCATGAGCACTGGCCTTGGTCCTTTGGCTACTGGGGCTGTCTCAGAACCTGGGTCTGTGGGGGCCAGACTGGGTTTGGGGCCTGTACCATAGATCTGATGAAGCATGGGGTTGCAGGGTCCAAAGTAAGGAGTGGTAATGCATGGACTATCTAAGCACTGGACAGACCTAAAGCCTGTGCCCACAAGTGAAGGATTCCTGTGAGCTGAATTGGCTCTGGGCTGGTCTACAGCCTAGGGTGGGCCTGGGCCCTGGGGCTGTAGGGGCCTTCCTGGAACCTGAGTGCATGACTAGGCCTGCAGTGGCCAGGTCGGTACAAAGGTGGACCTGAAGTGCAGGGCACTGTTGTTCATTCCACTGCTGGTGAAACAAAAAGCAAACAAACAACAAAAAAAGAAAAATACAAACCACAACTACTATGCCATTTAGTCTATATTCTTTGCATATGTATCCATTGCAAAAATGTATTGAAGTAGGGAAACACATTTAAATGAACAATATGGTGTACTCCTTTCTGTGTTTTAGCCATTAAAAATGAAACTCTAAAGAGCTGCTAGAGAATGTCCAAGAAATATACCTAAAATACAACAAGCATACCAAATTACAGACATGTTGTTTACAGATGTGACTTGGATATTGGCCCCTCCAAATCTCAGGCTAAAATTTGATCCCCAGTGTTGGATGTGGGGCCTGGACAGAGATGTTTGGGTCATGAGGGTTGATCCCTTATGAATGTTTTGGTGCTTTTCCATAATATTGAATGCTTTATGAATTTTGCTTTATTTGTTCACTTGAGAATTGGCAGTTTAAAAGAGCCCGGCATCACCCCTTCCTCTCTTGCTCCCTCTCCTGCCACGAGATATACTTGCTTCTCTTTTGTCTTCCCCCTTGATTGAAGCTCTCTGACGCCCTCACCAGAACAGAGGCTGGTGTATGGTCTGCAGGACGCTGAGCTTAACAAACCTCTTTTCTTTATAAATTGCCCAGCCTCAGGGATTCCTTTACAGCAATGCAAAATGGACTGACATGTTTACATTTCAGAATTCCAATTCCAATTTTTTTTTTTTTTTGCCAAGTAATGAAGTAGAAAAATATGATAATTACCCTTAGGTAAAATAATTTAAACAAAAACTCAGAAGCTTTTTAAATTTAAATTGGTGGGACAATTTTAGTGAAATCAAAAGAATAAAATATTACTTTAAGTACACCAGAAAATTTTCTAAGACCAACAACCTAGAGAAATTTCTGAGTCAAAAATCTTGGGCTCAACAGCACTTACTAAACATTATAATGAGATAAGGACATTCAGACGTCAGTGTTCCATTTGCTCATTCCTCTATCAGCACTCTGACTCATGGAAGATTTAGTAACCAGCAATAGTGAGTCACCCTTTCCTGTCAGAGTGGATGCTGTACCCTTCTCTATTAGTTGTGTACACTGAAACTCAAACACCCATAGAGATGTGTTTGAAGTATACAGTGAAGCACTCCATGTGAAAAGATTATCAGAAATATTTATGCTAGTGGTAATTACCACGTGAAAATATTACCTTCAGTATTGTTAAAATAATCTTCAATTAATAGGAGTGATCAACCTGAACAATTTCCTTTATTTTTAATTGAAAGGGTTTCTTAAGTTTGAAATCTATGATGTAGAAAGCAAAAAACTTCAGAATCATAAAAGGGAAGCTAGGTTGCATATGCTGTTGATTCTGAAATTGTTGCATGTTATTTTCAACCCTTGACTACTTTTTGTTTGTTTCAGCATTTCTCAAGTCTATATTCTCTTTAATGTAGTTTTGTGTCTTCAACTGTCTTGTTGTGGCAAATTTCTAAATATCTTTTCTTTATGATCCCATGTTGTTTTTATGATTTCAGACACTTTTTTATACTTTTCAAATGATTCAAGTTTGGAAGCTGGAGTAAGGTTTGATCTTTATTTCCTCTTAGTTTCCAAAAACCAAATGTTATAGAAAACCTCATTGCGTCCGCTCTGAAACAAACATCTTCCACTTGATTTTCAAACTTCTAGTTTAGGACCCCATTACCTCTTCCCCTATAAAGGTCTGAAATGCCATGTATGCTAGTGATGCAGGACAGGACAGCACCACGACCTGCTGCCTTAGTCCTGAAGGTATTGATGCTCCTGCAGAAGGAGGAACAAGCTTCCTGGAAGGGCTGGACACCTGCAGGGGAGTTGCTGGCACCTTGCTGTCTCCTCCATGTGGACTTCTGACTGGTGGATTTCCTGTCAGTTTCCAAGGCCTGAGAGTTCACTGGATAGCTGGCTGTAACTGACAAGACTCTGGCCCTAGCAGAGCAACCGCCCAGCTACTATAATAACCCCCTGAGCAGACAGCCCAAAGACAGACCTCCAGGAAGGAGCAGGAGAGCTTGTTTCCCTCCTGGGTTCTCTCTGCCAGGAGGTTTGGTTTTGTAGTCAATTCATTCTTCCTATCACAGAGACTAAGAACCTGAAATTCCAGTATCACTAGTATGCTTGCTTTCAGTCTATAGGCCATGTATATAGTATGCTTGCTTTCAGTTTGCACCATCATATGCATGGAAGATGAACAATCCTTATTGCATTCGCATTGCTAATATTACTACCTACTAACCAAGCTCCAGTGCGTGCATCTTTCTTTATATGGTCTTTGGCATAAATGTGTTGTATAGCATTCTCCACAATCCCAACAAAGCCCACTTTGTCAAAAGTACTCCTTCCCACATCTTACACTCAAAGTTTATATTTTAAACACACATGATTTAACTAACCTTGAAATTTTCAATAACCTTGGAAAATTCCATAGTCTCCACATGGAATTGTCCTTCTTAATTCTTGGGAATGCGTGTCTTTTAGTTCTAGATTAAATATTGCATAACTCATGGTGCTTTTAAAAATTTTATGTCAGAATAAATCTCTTACTCTACAATTATCACTGTTGCTTTTTTTTTTTTTTTTTTTTACCATGTATATAAAGTACAACATGTTGAGTTCACCTTTCAATCATGAATTACTTAAAGGTTTTGGTCTTTCCTCTCTGAATTTCTATTTCCTTCTGGTTTGGGAAAGTAAGCACAACACGCATTAAATAAATGTATAAAAGTAAGCACAACATGCATTAAATAAATAAATGTTGTGTGGGTTGATATGAACAAAAGTTATCATCAGTTATTGGGGACCGAAGCCATCAATTCAAGAAGCACAAATAATGTTCTAACATCTCTCGTCAAAGTTTATATTTCATAAACTATTAATAGGTATAATAGGTATAACTATTAATTTTACTAACCTGCAGAACTAATATTTTTAAATTGTATTATACTTTTTAAGAAAATATTAGCTTTTTAAAAATAGTAAACATAAATTTAAAAAAAGATATATACATATAGGTTTAAAAAGTTCCAACTTCTATAATTCTAGTATCACTAATTAACAACAATTTCAACTTAAAAAAAAATTCTTCAGACTTTTCTTTGTCTATGTAGACATGTACATTTAAAAAATAATTTACCCTGCATAATTAATATTTCCTTAGCTATTTTAATGACTACTTTGCATTCCCCTGAAAAGTTATCAACTTTCACAGAACCAGTCTTCTCTACTTGGGCATTAAGGTTATTCGCATTTTTAAGAGTCTTTTTACAATTTGGGTCACCACAGAATTTTTAGTGCAGACTGATAAACTTTGAAAATAAATACGATTATATTCATTCCAATTTATAATGAATAACATCACAAGCCTATATATAAGGTAAATCACTGTTAATTTTATTGTGGATTCCTAGAGTTTGAATTGCCGTAATAGATTATACATTTTTCTAAAATCTTCAACTATTTCCATCAAATGATCCTATTGACTGATTGGGTATGATTTATATATGAAATTTACATATATTATTTATATATTCTCTAAATATAATTATATATTTATATAGAATTTACATATTCTATATAATAATATAAATCATATATTGTTTATATATGATATTACATATCTTATATATAATCAGTCTATAAAATTGACATACATTTTGAGTCAGATTAGAGTGGCTAACTTTTTAAAATATTGGTTGATTTACCTTACAACTTTTTCTTTATTTTATTTTTATAAGAAGATGAGTCAGGATGTCATCTGCCTTATGACAAACAAGAATAGAACACAAAATGTCAATTTCGTGAATGTGAATAAATACCAAGCTGTTGCCTAAAGGACAATTGAATTATTATCAGAAATTATTTTTAGATAGTGTGAAATTAATGAGTTGTTTTCTGACCAAAGAACTTAACATAATGTTTTAACCTGAACAAATTGAGCTGTATTATTGATAGGAATATTTGTGGAATACAATCTAATTAGATACAAATTAATTAAAATTTCTCATCACATCAGTGCTGGCTAAACCCCAACGTTTACTCATGTCTTGCTGTCATGGACACTAAAGCCAAACTTGGCATCGTAGGCTGTAGTTTACCAGAGGTAATCAATCAAATAATTCAAATATAATTCTCTGTATTTGATTAAACATAGTTCATATAATTATGCTAAATATACATATCACTTTTGAGAATATATTGTAGTAAGTCTTTTATTAGCCTTCCTATATCAAAATGCCACCATTTTTCTGCTATCAATTCAGTATTATAAGATTAACTTGCTATTTTACAATTACCTTACATGAAGCATTTGGAAAATATCAAATTTTCTCTGTTCTCTCTTTAATATTTTTAATGTAACCTACAAATCTATGTAGGGAATTTTTTGCTTATCTTCACTATATATTTCAGATTACAATAACCTTAATTATTTTTCTGCCGTGGTTTAATTATAATAAGCAGAATAACTAAATTAAGGATCATCTGTTGTTTACTTAGCTATTTGAATATTGCACATAATATCAAGATTTAAAATAGAACCAAAATGTTCTTGTAATACAGTAAAATATTAAAAATGCTTATTAGAAAGTTTGATTCATATAGTCTCAAACTGTACAACTATTGGAAGCAAACATAGGGAGAAATACTATGACATGGGTATGGGCAAAGATATTTTGGATATAATATCGAAAGCACAGCCAACAAAAGCAAAAATAGATAAATGTGATTACTTCAAACTAAAAATCTTCTGCACAGCAAAGGAACAATCCACAGAGTGAAGAGACATTCTCACATTGTCTATTACTTAAAAATAAATTTGTTATTATATAGATAGATAATGTATGTTTAATTCAATGAGGATGATATAAATATAGAACACAAATATTATTTGGTGTTTAAAATGAAACTTATACATGGTTTATGAATCTTATAATAATTTGGTATTCAACTGCATTGGAATATGGGTTCCAAAGTTTAAATAAGAAGCAAAACCAACCTAAACAATAGTTTCCTTAGGTTAAATTCCAATGTGATATAGTTTAACCTTCGCTTGGCTCTGTAATATATGGAAATGTATACATGTATCTCCTTACTATATTATATTGACCAACTAATTTAGCCAAAGCTTTTTTTAGGCAGAAATACTATTTGCTAATAACTATAAAAAAATCTATAATCATAAACTTAAAGTAAAACACCAGGATATGTTATAAATTATAAGATACTCAAATTATAATTTTGTATTTTTCTATGCTACTAATTTTGTCTGGATCCTCAGTCCTTGTGTACATACCTTCAGCCTCTAGGATATTTTTCTCTTTGGGACAATATGCACAAGAAAAAAGGTGAGTGGGGTAGTAGATAAGTGACTCCAAGATAAATTGTATTTTAGGTGGCACATGCTCCATATTTTGTCAGTTTTAAAGCAAAAATATAAGAGATACAATTAGTGTGAAGATTCTTTATATTCTATAGTTTCCCAGACATTTTGGCCTTATACTTCTGAAACAATCTCTTATTTTAACATTAACATAGATTGTAATCATTTATTTTCAGCAATTATCTATAAATTGAAATGTCAAGTAAAAGAGAATATCAAAATATGGAAATGAATATTATGTTCATCAAAATATGAAAAAAGCACAAAGTCAATCAGAATGAATATTTACTATCTTCAAACAAACAATAAAGAGGCAGTTATTTTCTAAATAAAGATATAGTATTCAAAATGTTCTTATTACCAGAGAGGAGAAGTTGTGGCAGAGAGAAGTCTACAAACTTTGTCAAACTAGCCATTATTTTCCTAGTTATTTTTTTACAATTGTCATTCTTTTTTTCAACCAAGTATATAAAAAAGCATGTAGTCCTAGCCACTTCTTAGAGTTTTCTTTATCTTGTAAGGCTTCCATGTACATGGAAAAATAGTTTAAATTATAAATATCAAGGTGGAAATTAATGTGCATAGTATTCTATCAGATACACTCTTAAATTTAAAAAGAAAATAAAGACTAATTTATACATTTGAAAAAAAGACAAAGATTGTCTTAGAGAGAGGAAATAGAATGGAGAAAAGAAATATAAAAACTAGAATCCCCTGAGTAGTCTTTTCTTTTAAATTTAAGAAGAGAAATCTAATATAATTAAAACAAAAGTTCAAAATTAAAACAAAATTGTATAAAGTGCTCACTTTTGCTTACTGGAAATAATTTACCTAGAAATCGTGGATAGGATGCATTGGGAGAAAGTGGAGAAACCACTGGGTGCTGTGATCAAGGACAGTGGATTATTATGTGGTCTTGGGTTTTTTACAAAGATTGAATCCAAATGAAGGAATTAAAGAGACAAAGGTAGATGCTATACAGGAGAATGGGAAAATTGGAAAGAGCTATAGTTTAGAGACTGGGAAGAAAATGGAATAAATAAAGTTCATGATTTTGGAGAGGAGGAGGAAGTGGACTTGCCCTGGTGTTTGAGTGGAGGTATAGAGAATAAATGTGGTGGAGATAGATGCTGGCCAGTGAATAATAATCCTTGTTCCTATTTTTTAAGCTAAATATTGAATGTGATAAAGTTGGGATTAGATTAAGAATTTAAGAAATATAAATTATATGGGAGCTGTGAGTTCAGGAATATTTTAGAAGCAATTTAGTTTTTTTTTTAAGGAAATCTCAAGTTCTGAAAAAAATTGGAATAAATCATAAGAAATCTGAATACTTTTAACTGTGTATCTTTGGCAGCTAAGGTAGGACTTTTCTTAACTAAACTGCATAAAGGAAAATGATGGAAGTTGGAAGACATTGAATTGCCTTATTTTCAGCACTATTCCCTTCAATTAGATTTTAAAATATCAACCTTCTTGTGCAGTTTGTTTTTCTTTTTCTTTTTTATTTATTTATTTATTTTTATTAAATCATAGCTGTGTACATTAATGTGATCATGGGGCACCATACCCTGGTTTCATAGACCGTTTGACACATTTTCATCACACTGGTTAACATAGCCTTCTTGGCATTTTCTTAATTGATTGTTATTTAAACTGACCAATAAAATTAAATGGCATTTTTTATGTGCAACATAATGTTTTGAAGTATACACACACTGTAGAAAGATTAACCCAGCATAGTAACAGATGCATTACTCTCCCAAGTTATTATCCTTTTAGTAAGAACACTTTAAAAGCTATTTCTTATCATTTATTGAGAATGCGATATATTGTTAACTATAGTCATTGTGTTGTACAATAGATCTCTTTAACTTATTTCTCCTTAGAAAACCAATGTATATCCAATACATATTCATTTTATACAATATATATTTACAGGAAACAGAAACCTATGATTATATAAGTATATTAAGCATTACAATTATATAACAATTATGAAATAACATGTATTTCTAGATAACAAAAACATTTATTGTAGCATTTGCATAAGTTATTCATAAATAGCAAAATTGCAAAAGTTCTTAGAGATTACCCCCCCACCCCCTCTGAGTTTACCTTATCTGCTGAGGAGCAAATAGGAGTAACTTAAAACTCAGAATTTTTCCAGAAAGTTATCTTACCAAAGAAAAACATGCGTTTCAAACTTAATTATGAGGTTTTAGTTGTTGTAGTTGTTGCTCAACTCTAATAATGATGACACTTGAAGAAAAATGCTGAAATTTAAAGTTGTAATTTTGCCACTAGATCACTAGATGGTATACCGTTCCTTTAAGGAAATGTGCATCAGAAAATGTGTATAACAGTGACTTTATTGTCCAATACTAGTGCTAACTTTATTCATTTGATATATTATTTTTGCCAAAATTAATATATTACTACTATAGTATATTTTAACAAAGATCCTAAAATCATATAAATATGACAGAATAATGGTTATCTACATATTTAATTAAACATTAAAAACCTAATTTTTATTTATAATTTATAACATATTACCAGTTCTACCATGGTATATAATGAAAGAAATTATAACTTTTAAGATATTTGTAAAAGTATAAATTTTAGATTTTCCAGTTCTTATAATAATATTAGATTAATATTGAGAACTTACATCCAATCTGGAATAATATACTTTAGTAATAGAAAATGCCAAGACTATTAGTCCTAGACAATTAGGAACTTATTTTTTAAACTATATTTATTGATATTTTAAACCTAATAAAGTACTAAGAAAATTCAACAGTCAGTAAAATATGAGGACATCAAAAATCAAAAGGACACATAATTATTGAGCAATTACAAATTTTATGAAGTGTATTTCAAATTATAAAACACTAAATGAATTACCTTAACTATATTTTTAAATCATTTTCCAAAGAGATTCTATGATATTATTGTTTAAAAACTACAGTGCAAATGCTGGCCACTTTCATAGTTTTTTACTCTAAATTTGTAGAAAATGACCTTCCCGTGTAGAAAAAAATAATTTGTGGTTCAGTTTAAATTGCAAGCTGCTATTTAAATGTCTAATACTAAATTAAAAGTAAATTAATGCTTATAAATTAACAAAACTTTGTGTGGATTTCTGATTTCAGCCGAGATGAAGTGGCCATATTTCACCCAGTTCCTTAATCTTACAATTGAAAAGAAAAGGATAAAACTCCAGGCATGACACAACTGAAGAAGTAGAAGAAATGGCAGATTCCAGACGCTTTGCAATCTGAAGAATGACACAAGGGTAAATGTGCTGTATTTTCTCTTGACTTTTACATACACTAAACAGCGTCTTGCAGGATTTTCCAACTGAGAAGTGGCAAAAAGTACAGAGCTCCAAGGAAAAGCCTGTTCCTGTTAGTCAAAGGACTAGCAAAAGGGCAGTCTAACCACAAACGGCAATTTGGCAATATTTATCCCATTCTGGTCAAATATTCTTGAAAAATCTCCCCACTGTGTTGTTTAAATGGGACCGAGAGGGGACGTGATCTTTCACCCCAGGCCAGTGGTCACTGGAAACAGATAGGCTTGCTCCTATTTCCCATCCTTTCTCCATAAGGACCACGCAGAGAGCTAATTTCCCAGCTCCTGCCTGTCTGGCAGAGACAGGTGTGTACTAATACCCTTGTCCATGTAGCATCATAGAGCAGAACACAAAACCAATCTTGCGTCCAATTATTTTATTCCCTTGCCGGCACAGGGTCAGTGGAGCCCACATTCACAATAAAATGTAGTAACTCAGGATGAGGTAGGGCGAGGCACTACTCTACCACTTTCTCACTGGTGCTGTGGGCCCAAGGGAAAACTGAGCCTTCACCTTCATGTAGCATTAAGGTGGTGGGAACAGTCCAAACTGCAATTATATTTGTTCCTTCCCCTCATGCAAAGGAGCCAATACTATCCAATAGGTAGCTGATCTACTGCCTAAACCCCATAACAATAAGGACAGTCTGAGTTATCCCTTCACTTCTCTGTTCCCTAGGGTCTGAAGGACACAGAAAGGAGCTGAGCTTAACTGTTTTACAGGGAAAACAAGGCTATGCCCCAATTTTACTGTTTCCAAATCGTCAGAAGGTTGTGAGGATCTAAATGTCTCCCCTACCCATCAAAACAAGCAATATTATTTAGCACTCTACTTTTGCTGGGGAAGTGTGGTGGGACCAGAGGGAAGCTGAATATGTGTACACAGATTTAGCCTCCCCACTGCACTTCCAAAGGGGAACTACTTGCTAAAAAACGAAGAAGAAATAGAATCCAGTGTTTTATAATCTAACATTAAATTTCCCAGGACACAATCATAAATTGTCATAAAACAAACAAACAACTTATAATGGGAAGGAGAAAAGAAAATTAGCAATAGCTGAGATGAATTAGGTTAGAATTATCTATTGAGGATTTTAAATTAACCATCATAAAAATGTATTCTCTTGAAACAAATTAAAATATATACAAGAAAGTACCAACAAAAAAAAATTATAAAAAGACCCCAACTAAGAATGGATACTAAAAATACAAAAACTAAAATATCAATAAAATCTCACTATATTGGCTTTATAATGAAATAGAAATTACAGAGAACCAAAGCAGTAAATTTAAGAAGACAAATGAAATCTACTATGTCTAGGTAACACAGAAATAATGTGTCAAAACATATCTTTATTAGATTTCTGAAATTCCCTAAAGACTAAAAAAATCTTGAAAATAAAAAAGAGAATCTACATATTCAAAATTATTTGAAAGAAACATCAATACAATTAAAGCTCTAACAAGACTGACAAATAATAAAAAGAAAAAAAAGAATGTGCAAGGGATATTATGACAGATTCCTAAAATTAAGGGGATTTAAGAAATACTAACAAAAAATTTCACTCATAAATTCAGCAAGTTGAAATGGATGTATTCCAGAAAATTTACAAGCTACCAAATCTCAAACTAAGGTAAATGGATCATGTGACCTTTTGCATCCTTATTTAACATATTATTTGAATAAAAAGATGATTTTTATGAAGCACTTATATTAGAATCAATGCTAACTGCATATAATATTTCTAGTAAAATAGAAAAATGACAACATTTTCTATTTTATGAGTTATGTACAACATTGATACCCAATGAGACAAACAGAATATTCAAAAGGAAAAATACAGATCAGTATCTCTGATGAATTCAGCCACAAAAATCCTTTAAAAATCTTAATGAATTAATCTAGCAAAGTATGAATAATTATACACCATGATCAAGTGGAATCATTTCAGTTATGCAAAATTAGCTCATGTTTGAAAATAACCAGATTCACAATATTGATAGGATAAAAAAGGAAATTCTTCATATTATCTATCGACCTACAAAAAGAATTAAACGAAATTCAAAATATATTCACGATCAAGATTAAACTCAAGGAATTAGATTTTGGATTTTTCTCTACTTCATGAAGATTATTAATTAAATATCTAAAGCATAATATCTTATAATGAAAGACTGTTTTTTTTTCTCTAAAGTCCAAAACAAAGCAAGAACATCCCATTTTCCTACTCTTAACTCATATTCAACTTTGCACTGGAACTTCCAGTCAACGCACAAGGTGGGAAACAAAAATAATAAAACAGATTATAAAGGAAGGAATAAAACTATTTGCAGATGGCATTATTGTCTACATAGAGAATTTCCTATATATATCTACAAAAACTGCTCAACCTCAAAAGAATTCAGCAAGCTTGTGGGATAGAAGATCATCACACACAAGCTTATTGCACTTCTGAATACCAAGGAGAAGCCTGTGAAAGCTATCAGGAGCTCAGCTGAGTAGGAGAGCACTGAGCTGTCAGGTGTCAGAGTAGCCAATTAAAATATGATCCAAAATGAAAATATCAGTGAAATCTTTAACCACTTACTGCAATAATATAAATAAGAGGCTAAAAGGGAAAAAAGTGCCAACTTGCCTGTGTTGGCGTGGAATACTAGTCACAAATGAGATGAGTCAGCATAGAGGGGGGGATGATCTCACCCTCCACGGTGTATTGATCAAAAGCCTGCTGTACTTTTATGAACACTGGGGACAGGAGGAAGGAAAGGGGGCAGGGCTAGGAGTGGATAAGTACTGAGTGTTGAGTCACAGTGGAGAAAATTATCTCTACTTCTTCCCCAATATAAAGGCCTCAACAGAGGCAATGGAGGAAGGGCTTTACAAGGGGGCCCTAGATAAAGACAAGCAAGAAGCCTTCTGAGGCAGAGATGCAAACACATTTAAATTCAAATATTAATAACTCATTTTGAACATCAAATGAATGTCAGATGAGTTAAAAAACTAATATCTACTTTAGTTGTCCCAATATTGTTTTAAGATAGGTGTTGCTATTTCCATTTGTCAATTGAGAAATTTAATATGGAGAGAAGTAGGATCAATAATGCAAATTCCATACTAAACAGAGATAGACAAGATTAATCCAGTGCTAATGAACATTTAACAATGGACTGTCTGGAGGGAGGATAGGGCACAGCTGGGAAAGAACCCTGATACTGTGGCATTTGCTGATTTCCCTGGTGCAAATGCTCACCATGGCCAGTTTCGAGCTATCACTGGTAAAGACACTGAACACCAAAATCTGAAGAGATAACAAACTGGAAAAAAGCAGCCCCAGCACACCAGTGAATCAGAGCTGCCCTTGTAATGACACATCTGTCCTCTTAGTTTTCACATGTACACTTTTCTTGATTAATTTAACATGCTAAATCTTACTTTCCTGTTTCTGTGAATCCAGTCTTGCTTAGTTCATGATACCAAATATACATAGATCAAAGGAGGATATATTGAATGCAGTTTATTGGAAAGAGTTGTTTTAAACAGGGATAAGACGAATGAATACACAGCCCAAAATATTTATACTTCATTGCTTTTGTTTAAATGTACATATACTCATGCATACCCATTTCCTTTTGTGAATGCGTGATATAGGAAATCTCTACATTTCACTGGAATCACAATACATACTTGGGAGTTATGCTAAATTACTTTCAACCTTGTCAAATAACCAGTTACTTATTCACAGTTTATTCTATGGCTTTTTCTATGCTATTTCTTTTTTTTTTTTTTATTGTTGGGAATTCATTGAGGGTACAATAAGCCAGGTTACACTGATTGCAATTGTTAGGTAAAGACCCTCTTGCAATCATGTCTTGCCCCCATAAAGTGTGACACACACCAAGGCCCCACCCCCCCTCCCTCCGTCCCTCTTTCTGCTTTCCCCCCCCTTAATCTTGATTGTCATTAATTGTCCTCATATCAAAATTGAGTACATAGGATTCATGCTTCTCCATTCTTGTGATGCTTTACTAAGAATAATGTCTTCCACTTCCACCCAGGTTAATACGAAGAAGACAATGGTCATCTACCTTTAATCTACTTAAACAGAACAATTTCCAGCCCAGAATTCTGTACCCTGCTAAGCTAAGCTTAAAAATTGACGCAGCCATTATGCTATTTCTATGTAAAACATATTTTTTCTATAGAAGAAGCATATTTATTTTACAAGAAACTACAAGTTTTTACAAGAACTATGAAGATTCTCTAAAAATATTTAGCAAGAGCAAGCCAAAAATTTGCCTTTTTCTGATGAATTATCACTATATTGGCAGTAATTTTCTGTTAATTTGATATTTAATTCATCCTATGGTTATTTTTGCAGTTGATTTTTGGCCGTAAGGTAAATGTTCCCAAACATCTTGCTAATTTTCCCAGCTGGTTACTTTTTTTTTTTTGGAGTCAGAGTCTCACTTTTTCTCCTCTGTAGAGTGCTGCAGTGTCACAGCTCACAGCAACCTCCAGCTCTTGGGCTTAGGCGATTCTCTTGCCTCAGCTTCCCGAGTAGCTGGGACTACAGGCACCCGCCACATCGCCCGGCTATTTTTTTGTTGCAGTTTGTCTGGGGCTGGATTCAACACCACCCTCAGTATATGGGGCCGGCTCCCTACTCACTGAGCCACAGGTGCCACCCCAGCTGGTTATTTTTAAGAGACTAAAGACAATACAATTGTTTCTAGATACACTGAAACCATCTTGCTCTCTGCACATATGGGGCTTAATTATTCTGCCACAGCATTTTTTATTCCCCATGTAAAAACAACGAAAAGTTTGAAAAATTATATTTAGTTTTAAATTCTTTAGTCCTGAGAAACAAAAGCCATTAATCAGTTGTTCTTGTTTTTTTAATCACAATTCTTTCCAAGAAATTCTGAGTCTCCATATAGTTGTGTTTCCTTGGAAGATGGAGAGACTCAAAGCATGATGTATTCTTGCCTTATTTATTTGTACCTACACCTGAGCCTATTTGAAAGTAAATTTGGATTGCCAATATATAAATAGTTTTAGAGAGTCAGATGAAACTTTTTGATTTCATCTTCTTAATTTCCTCCCTAATTTCCAACATGAGGTTGATTAAATACATTTTCTTTACAAAGAAAACAAATCACTCTAGGGTTCTAAGAAAGCATCAGTGAAAACAAGGGCATCAACATCTTCCATTAGTCAATTTTAGTGTAGTAATTTAAATTTTGCCTCCTTTCAAATGGGTCTCTAAGTATATTTTTACTCATAAAGTCATGTTAGTTTTTAATAATTGCCATGGGTTATTAGAAGAGATGAAACCAAAAGGATATTTAAGTTGAACATAATCTTCTCAGTTAAGTAGTTTTAATTTTAGATTTATGTGCTCAAAGTCTAGACTTTTTTTTATGAATTTTAAAATGACAAATAGTTGTAGGCTTTAGAATATGTGAATACAATTTTGTTTGAAGGAGACTTAATATTTTTTTGTCAACCAAGAAATAATTTTGGGGGAGAAACATTATTCTATCCCTATAATTCAGCTGTACTTTTGCTCTCAACATTGTGTGAATTAAAGAAGGAAAAAAAGAGATAATGTAAAAGGTAAATGTATCAAAATGTTAACGATTTGTGAAGCTAGGTGAAGAATGCATGGGAGTAGATTATACCATATTTGCAATGTTTCTTTCTAAGTGCTTATTTTCTTCGAAATGCAGTTCCCTTTAAAAGGAAATGGAATAATGGTATCAAAGTGCTCCTGCCATAGGTTTGGCTCCGGTGTAGCCTTTTAAGTGGTGTTGGTAGTAGGTTAAGATTAGGTGGACATGGACAAGGCTAGGGCTCCATGAAAATAGCTGATCCAGCCACTTACTGAGTCAATTTACAGAAGGAATTTCTAGGACAGGACCGACAAGTCACTCATCAGGTAAAAATGTGCAATGAGTTAGGAAACAGGAAATTGACAAGAGCTAGTGAAGCCAGACGAACCTAATCCCTTGATGAGTAAACAGAGAGAATCTGGATTCTGGCAGAGCAAGGGGAACACCTGTGATGCAGGTAAGAGGTCTCAGGAGCTTTGAATTCTACTTTTGTACCTAATTGCAATTTTGTTACTTTGACTATGTTCTTAAAATGCAAGAGCTATAAATGTTTCTGAATGTCTGTTATCACATAGTTAAATGTAAATGAAAATACCTAATTCAATGAATACTGTGAGAATTAAAAGAAATACAGGGTAGTGATAAAGTTTGTGTGCAATTTAAAATAGTTGTAAATTTTCAATTGCACCCAAACTTTACGAGCACCCTCCCTGGACCTACTGGAGCAGGTGGCTCCAAGACCAGTACAGGTCATACTGAGATGGTCTCTGAAAGTCCCAACATTGCAGCTGCAACAAGCCTAGTGGGTTTTGTGTTCCTGAAACCGTTAAATATAAGAAAGTTTCAAAATGATGCTTTACATTTTGGTATCTGAACTGTGTTATGTTGTCCATTTTTTTTCTTTGTTTTGTTTTGTTTTGTTTTGAGAAATGATTGGAAGCAAAACAAGAGAATTTCAAAGTAAGTCATAAAATGTTTATGGAAGATTTAGGCGAGATCATTATGCCTGCTAACTTTAAATATCTGTTTTCAATCTGAGAAGACAGCCAAATGATCTATCAGCGTATGCTCAGAAACTTTCACTTTTATAATATCACTTTTTTATTTCCTAAATATTTACTTTTTTATTTTTAAAAATACTTTGCATAATTATACTCACATTAATAAATAATGAATATAGCCAATTCTCTGATGGAATCAGAGTAAAGAACTGTTTCCAGGTGAAAAATAAACAGTACCACTAATATTATTCTAGACAAAGGAAATAATAGGATTTATTTTAGTCAATATTTCATATTATTATTTCATGTTACTCTATAGGATATATTTTATTAAAAATGTGACACATCATTTTTTTCTTCTTTTTTTTTTGCTTTTTGCTCCTTGTTGTTATGATTAGTTTCACCATAATTTAAAGAGACTAGTTTGTGAACCTTCTCCACATACTTGTCCTACAATAGAAATAACTAGAAATAGAAGATAGTAGGAATAAATGAAGTAACAATGTATTTTATGATTTCATAGTTGTAATTATTTTTAAATACATTTTTAATATAATATGTATTAAAGAATGATTACATTTAAATATAACAATATTTAAAACAAAATTGTGTTTAAAACAAGTTAGCTTAAATCTTAATTTTTATGCATCTATGGTAGTATAATATCTGTACCAAAGTTACTGACTCATACTCCCCAAATGAGGACATTAGCGAAATTGATTTTGTCATATAATAACTATACACAAAAGTTTTCTTTTACAGCAAAGATGAAGAATTATGGCAAAAACAAATATTGCTTTATAATAATACAGCATGCTGGCAGTGCATACCTACTATCAATTTCCATGGCCATATTTTTAACTAATGCAAAATCTGTACACAGTCTGTACTAGAGGATGGGGCACTTACCTAAATAGAAGGTTGCACTTTTCCAGAATCTTGCAGAGTTGAGGAATTGTGCAAAGTCAGGTGAACAAAACAAAAGGAGAACAAAACTCATCTTTTAATTGGTCATACAACTTAAGAGAGATCTACCCAAGTTGTTGCGGTTGTGAAATGACTGATAATGTAAACAGTATTACAGTCTCATTTAATTTTTGTTAAAGAATACCCGTTTATACGGGCGGCGCCTGTGGCTCAAGGAGTAGGGTGCCGGTCCCATATGCCGGAGGTGGCGGGTTCAAACCCAGCCCCAGCCAAAAACCACAAAAAAAAAAAAAAAAAAAAGAATACCCGTTTATTATTTTGAGATCTGTTCCTTCTATTCCTACTTTATTGAGGTTTTTATCAGAGAGGAATGCTGGATTTTATTGAATAATTTTTCTGCAAATTTTGAGAAAATCATAAGGTTTCTGTTCATAATTTTATTCAGTAAATCACATTTATTGATTTATGTACGTTGAACAATCCTGAATCCCTTGGATGAAACCCACTTAATTGTAGTTAATTATCTTTTTGATGTGCTGTTGAATTCAGTTTGCTAGTATTTTGTTGCATTTGTGAATGTATATTCATGATGACTTTTTGTCTGTGTTTTGTTGTTGTTGTTATTGTTGTTGCTGTGTCCTTCCCGGGCTTTAGTATTAGGATGATGCTGGCTTTGTAGGATGAATTGAGAGGATTTCCCCATCTCAAAGTTACAGAGCAGTTTCAGTGAGATAGGTTCTAGTTCTCCTTTGTAGGTCTAGTAGAATTCAACAATGAATCTGTCTGGTCCTAGGATTTTGGTGTTTTTTTGTTGGGAGATTTTTTTATTACTGTTTCAATCTTGCTATTTGTTCTTGGTCTGTTCAGAATTTCTATGTCTTTCTGATTCAAGCTCGAGAGGTCGTATATTTCCAAAACTTTATCTATTTCCTGTAAATTTTCTAGTTTTTGTGTGTAGAGATCTTCATAGTGGGCAAAATACAAAAGATGGTATTTTGTATTTCTGTACTATTTGTTGCAATGTCCTCTTTTTCTTTTATGATTGAGTTATTTGAACATTTGTCTTCCATTTGTGGCTAAGTTAGCTTGTGGTCTATGAACTTTTCATGTATTTTCAAAGAATAACTTTTGTTTCATTGATCTATGTACTTTTTTTTTCAGTTTCAATTATCTTTAGTTCTGCTCTTTGTAATTTCTTTTATTCTGCTAGCTTTGGGTTTGTTTTCTTCTTTTTCTAGTTCTTGCGGTACAACATTAAATTGTTAATTTGTGCCTTTATTTTCTCTTTGATGAGTCATTTAAGGTCTGCTTTTACTTTATCCCATAGATTTTGGCATATGTCACCTGACATTCGATTTGAAAAATGTTTTGATATTCATCTTGATTTCATCATTGACCCAAGGTTCATCCAGCAGTAGGTTGTTTAATTTCCTAAGAAAAGGCATATATGACAAACTCAAAGCCAAAATCGTATGAATGGGTAAAAGGTTCTCAATGTACTGGAAAAGACAAGGTTGGCTTCTTTCACCTGTTGTATTTAACATGGTTCTGACTCTCCTAGCCAGAGCAGTCATCTCTGAGAAAAAATAAAGGTCAACCAAACTTGAAAAGATCAGGTAAAATTATCCATGTTTGCTGAGAACATGATTGAATATCTAGAAAACTCTAAAAACACCATCTAAAACTGCTAAAATAAAAACAACACATTAAAAAAATTAACAGAAAAATAAATAAATAAGTAAATAAATAAATAAAATATACAATGTTATTCCAGGTTGCTCAAGAATGTTAAACTGGGAAAACAGTCCTAACTGGATAGAATATATAAGGAAGAGTTATTGCATAAAAATCAGGGTAATTTTCACCTGACTTTTGTCTATATGTTAATAGTATATCAGAAATCCTAATCTGAAATTATTAACATTTTGTAAAAGCAAAATGCTTATAAAATTATTACTATGATTCCCAAAGGCTTTTATAGAAGAGCCTCCAGAAATCAGTTTGCTATAAATCTTCAGTAAACTTCAATTAAAACAAAAATTTAAAGTATACTTTTATACAGAATTATACCTTACAATATATAAATTCCTACTGAGTGTATATATATATATCATATATATGATAAAATATATCATTTTTTTTTTCCAGTTTTTGGCCAGGGCTGAATTGAACCCACCATCACCAGCATATGGGGCCAGCGCACTACTCTGTTGAGCCACAGGCACTGTCCCCTACTGAGTATATTTTAACGAATGCTCAAGGCTTTAAAATTACGACAAACTTTATAACCTGAAGACTATCAAATTATTGAATAATTTTAATATTTGTGTTTGTTTTAATCACCTGGCTTTAATTGCCTCACTCTGTAAGTAATTTGAAGTATAAATTATAATAAAAAGCTGTTTAATATGCAGGTTCTTTTTTGGGTAACTTCTATGAACTGAATGGTTTTCTTTTTCTTTTTTCCTCTCAGAATTTATATGGTGAAATTCTGTCCCCAGTGTGATAGTATTTAGAAATGGGACCTTGGGTGGCGCCTGTGGCTCAGTCGGTAAGGCACTGGCCCCATATACGGAGGGTGGTGAGTTCAAACCCGCCTTGGCTGAACTGCAACCAAAAAAAAAAAAAAAAACATGAAATAGAAATGGGACCTTTGGAACAAAATTAGATCATGAAGACGGAGCACTCGTATGGTATTGGTGCCCTTTTAAAAAGAGACAGGGAAGGAGTCGTTTCCTCTGTTATATCAGGACACAGGAAGGAGGCTGAAGGTTCTGCATGTAAACCAGAAATAAAAGGGCCTTTGCCAGGAGTTGAGTTGGTCAGCTTGATCTCAGACTTTCTAGTCTTTCTATCTGTCAGGAATAAATTACTGTTGTTTATGCCACTCAGTCTGTGGTATTTTTGTTACGGCAGCACTGACTGACTAAGGCAGCCTCTCAACATACACAGGGCGGCTCTCAACACAAGCCAGTTTAGGGTGAAGCAAAGCACCAAGAGAGAATGATGTAATTTGTTACTCACATAATGAAGTCTTTTTGGGAAAACAGACCAAAGTCTCAAGCAGGTCTGAAAAATTATTAATAGGGTTTTCTTGTGCTCCACTTGTTAAGCTAGGGGAAATGTTTTTATGCTGGCCAAGGTTTGAGTAGTTTTAACTTTCTGTCAGTGCAGAGTCAGGTAGCATGGAGCATTCTTCCTGGTTTTCCTAGATATGGGATAAGAGTGCAAGAGGGAAAACCTGTGACTGAAAGCTCTCATCGGTCAAACAAATATAGAGTCAAACGTTTCATTAAATTTTGCCTGTGATAATTGACTGATGATTGAAATTAGCCAGGCTTACTATATTAAATTTTTCCTTGGTTATGGAAGCTATTCCATGGTTGATAAGGAAGGTGAATTTCTATTGAAAATCCAGGATTGTGTTTCTTGTAAAATGAAATAAGTATTTTTATCACTATCAATAGTGTTTGAAATTCAAAGGGGGTCAGATATGTCTCCTTTAGTTATTTAATTGTGCAGCAATGTGTGTGATCTTGATTTATATTTCGGTTATCTGTGAGGCAAGAAGTTCCCAGAGTGCTTTTAATCCTCAGAAGGGACAACATCCTATAGGGAATTGTTGTCCTCCCCATGGTTCACTTGACTCTAGCAGGTCTATGATCAAATGTCACTTTCTTAGATGGTTTTTCCATGAAAGGTCTTTCAGAATAAACACTCCTTATGCTTGTTAATTTAGAATACCTCCTATTGCTTTTTTTCCACTTTCTTTATTGCACTGTGTGGCATTATATTATGTATCTTTTTTATTTGATTTCTCTAACAAGTTGTAAGTTCCATGAACCCAGACATTTTATCTTGTCACATGTATATTCTTGGTTTTCAGGAGAGCCTGGAGCTTAATGAATGATATTTAATAACAAATCAATAAGAGAAGTTGGGCCTACATCAATTTAAGCAATAAGAGAAAAGGTGAGTTTTCCAGGGGATTTAGGGACAAAAAACATGGGAAGTAATTCTTTCTTTGTAGTTGGACATCAGCAGGGAAGCATATGAACCCACCAGCTATTGGTTGAAATTGTTATGTATTAAAATTGTCATTGTATTAAATTGTCATTTAAAACAATTAAATGCCTGTGGCTCAAAGCAGTAGGGCCCCAGCCCCATATGCCAGAGGTGGCAGGTTCAAACCCAGCCCAGGCCAGAAACTGCAGGAAAAAAAAAAAAAATTGTCATTGTTCATAAGCTACCTTAAGAACAAAGGGAAAAGAAATGTTCTTAAATGAAACAGTCATTAAGCAGGGAAGTCAATAATACAGAAAAATCTGACTCCTTTGTCATCACAGAGCTTGAGGTTCAGTTCAGATGATTGCTTTTCAACATAATTGGGCTAACCATATTTTCTTTATGTTGGTTAAATCATCTTAAGTAATATAATTCAGAAACTTCAGTACCACTTTAGAATATTAAAAGAACAGTAATGCAAATACAAATTATTTACAGATGTTCCTTTAAAAGTGTATGTATGTGGCATTTAGAGCAGAAGACAAGTATGAAAAAATAGGGCAGATTCATAGCTTTAAAATTTTATATAAATTTATTCTACTTATTGGTACTCATTCTTTGTATTATAACCAAGATGTTTCATTATAGACAAATTTTATTATTTAAATATTTTACTATGGTCAGTCATTACCATGGTCACATTATTATGTGTAATATACTTTATAGAGATCCATTATATACACATAGTTCCAGATTTTATATTAAATAAGCATACCTTTGGTTCTATAAAATACATGTAAATTAATGTGATTATTGCAAACATACACTAGGTATTTACTAGTGGATCTAAATTACCTAAATTATTCTTTCTTTTATAAGTTTCTCAAAGGATTTTCAATTAAACATTTCCACCAAAAGATGCACGTATTCCTCTATATTTATAAGTGGCATTATAGTGAAAGATAACATGAATAAATAAATGCATATATACATATGAAATCTCCATAGTTTCTATGCCAAAAATTTAGTTTTTACTAAATATTTTGCAGTGGCTTCAACAATTTCTAGGAATCTGTGTGTGTGTCCTGTTACTTCACCTATTGAGATTTTTTTCTTAATCATTCAGAGGTGACTGTGGTCAGCTTCTTCAGATTATATGTTAGGCATTTGATTTTAAAAAGTAATTTAATCAATATTAAATTGCTGCATCTGAGGATGCAAAGAACCATACAGTGAAATAAATATTTTATTTCTGATATTTTAAAAAATTCTTAAAAGGAAAATAGTTTCCTTCACATTTACTTGCATAGAAACATCCTATTACATATATTGAAGACATTCCGGTGAAGATATAAGATTTTAAAATTATTTTAGCTCATTAATGGGACACTAAAAATAGAAAAAGAAAGAAAGTCATATTTTATGTAAATTCTAACTTAAATTTTTAAGTGAAATTATTTTAAATACTTATGTATTCCAAAATTAATTATATAAATATTAAAGATAAATTTAGCTGAATTACTTTTACTTTATAAAGAACCAATATTGATAATATAATACAAACATATATTATGTATACACACACAATTATAACTGTGTATTATGTATAACAATGTGATGTATCTATGTAATTTTAAAAATTCAAGGCAAATTTTCATTTCTCCAAAACATCTACATTTACCACATATGCTTAGCCTGAAAACAAACTTAAATATCAGGAGTGCAATAGAAAAAACACAATCCTTCTTCTTTTTATTTCCGTAAAACAGGGCTTTTAGAACACTTAATGCTACCTTGGTAGATATTATTGACCAACTCTTTCTCTATTCCTAGTGACTTTTAATCATTATAATAATTAATTAAGGGCAGTGCCTGTGACTCAGTGAGTAGGGCACCGGACCCATATACTGAGGGTGGCAGGTTCCAATCCGGCCCTGGCCAAACTGCAACAAAAAAATACTGGGTGTTGTGGCGGGCACCTGTAGTCCCAGCTATTCAGGAGGTTGAGGCAAGAGAATCACCTAAGCCCAGGAGTTGGAGGTTACTGTTGCTGTGAGCAATGATGCCACAGCACCCTACTGAGGGTGATAAAGTGAGACTCTGTCTCTAAAAAATAAAATAATAAAATTAAAAAAAGAATTAATTTAGATAACTTATATGCCAGGAATAATTCAAGGCGTTCTGATGGAGACACACACACATATACACACCACATACACAAATATGAAAAAAAAAAAGAAATATATATGTATATATTTCATTCTTACATTTACAAGCTTTGTTTATATATGTATACACATTTTAAGAAAGGAAAAAACTGTTAAATTTGTAATATTCAAGTCACGTTTGACTATACAATTACAAGAGGTGCTTGATGTTACTTATATTCATCTTCTTTTGTTGGTATATATTGAGTATTATGATTTTAATACAGTTTATTCCTTTCTTAAAATGTGAAAGCATTGTTTAGGTACCCTATGTATACATACAAGCATATATACACATACACAGCACACATACCCACACATGAATATTGTTTTAGTTTATATAAAAAAACTATAGATGAATAATGAATTATTTATATCTTATTTTTTGATTTTTTTTCTAACATTAATGTTAGAAATTGGTTTTCCCCATGGACAATACATAAGTACTATAACATACAATATCAACTTATGAGTAAACAAAGAAATTATTTCAAAAGCAAAGATTTCATTATAAATTATTGCTTTCTCCAGATCTAGTAGAACAATTGAAAGAATATACTTTTTGACTGGATACTGACAGTATCAAATAATAAAATTCAAGTATTATGTATGTGTTGAGCATTACAGATATTCAATGCTTATGATTTTGATTTGGAATGCAATACAAAAAATATAGAATATTTGGAACAAAAATTTTTATGTTGTTTAACCCTTTATTCCTATTTTATAAAGTTCTTTCATATGAATTCTAGTATAATGGCATATTCTATGCCCAAGTCTATCAACAAAAATATGCCCTATTATTTGTCTATTTTATGAATAGTTTCAAAATAGTCACTTATATTACTTATTGAAATACACCATTTGACCATATCTTTTTCTCAAAATATTAGTTAGTGCAGTTTCTTAGAATTGGCACCATTTCATTATTCCTTAACACGCAAAGTAATTTAAACTTTTGTATAGTTCTAGCAGCAATGCAATTGTGAATAAATACATTTCTATGTGCAATAGAGCAATGACAGCTAATTAGTTGGTTCTAAGATAACAAATATTATTTTTTGAGACCCAAGGAAAAAAGGTAGTAGTTAAGACTAGTGGAGAATCTGATTATAGAAATAATAGATATTTTAATTGAAGTCATTTAAATATGAAATAACATGGCACATTTTAGTATTTAGTTCGATTAGTCCTCTTACAAGAATAAAATTTAAGGAAAAAAGATTCAACACTGAAAATGTCATCATAAATTTTTTAAAAATCATTTTGTTAGATTGAAAAGAAACAAATTGATACTAAATACTTAAGGCATATTTTTAATTTATTCAAAGAATGCTACATGATGGTCTAGAGTGTTCTTGATTACAAGGTTATGTCTATTGAATTTTATATTCTATTTACATAAAAGATATTACTACCTTTAGATATTTCTATAAACAAAGACAAAAATATAAATCATTGCTTTTATTTATTAAATTAACATTTAAGTAATAAGTTTCCATTACTCTTGATAAAGTAAAATAAAAATTATAATATTCATATTATAGATGTAAATGAGACACAAAGTAAGAAATTGTTCTAAGATATTTACCTTTACTTTTAAGTTTTACTTCAAATAAAAAACAAGTGTTTAAAATCCAAAATTAGGAACTAGGAGACAAGATGGCTGACTGAAGCCAGCTTTCCACAGAGGCTCCCGTTCAAAAGGAGAGTTAAAGGACAAAAATTCAGCAAGTAACCTGGTGGATTTGAGCTGCACTAAGAGAGAAGGTTGTAGAACGCACGTCAACCCCACTAAGATGAGCTGTGAGCACAAGGATACAAACAAAAGGTACAAAATCCAACACCAAGCGGACGGGAGTCCCCTCCCCCATAAGAACGGCTCAGAGTGCCCCACAAACAACCGGGCAGAGTTCAAAGGTCCTCCCACTACACTCCACAAGAGACCATCTAAAAACTGGACCTACCTCCCCTACCAGGGTGCCACGGTGTCCTCCTGCCAGGCATAAAACTGTATAAACTGTATATAGTCTCTACCTGGAATTCTGAGCTCCCAGCACTCCCCTTCGCTCACACTGGGGTCTGGAGGCCAGTTCCGGTTGGTCGGCAGAGAGGGGACTGCACCAGAGTGGCCGTTCCCTGAGGCACAGTGTGACCATTTTGGTGACAATATGGCCAGGCATAAAACTGTGTAAAGCTGTGTGTGTTCTCTGCCCACAACCCCAGGCTTCCAGCACTCCCCGCGCTCCCCTCTGCTCTCACTCCAAGGTCTGGAGGCCTGTCCCCCAGGGGTACAGACTCTTGGGCAATTGCTCGAGGGGTGTAGATAGTGCTGGGCTGCAGCCGGTAGGTGCAGACTCTGGGATACGGGAGTGGAGAGAGGACGGTTGGCCGGAGGGGAGCTACACTGGAGCAACGGTTGCCTGAGCCATAAGGAAGCAGCCCTCTTTTGCTAGTAATATGGCTCACTACAGAATATTCTGAAGCCACACCCCCTGTCTCCCTGGGCAACCAGAGACTCTGAGTTTGCCTGAGGTAACTCCAACTTGCAAACCAGGGAAACTCCCAGGGCGGGGCTGACCCAGAGGTCCGCTTTACTAAACCTAAGACGCACCTGGCCCTCAGGGGATCATCAGCCTATAGACAATACAAGAGCAAAGACAAGCTGATTTGGAACTCAATTCAGCTTCTCTTCTGCAGGGGAAACGCAGAGATGTTCTGTTCTGTTCTGTCAGTAACATCAATCAGGGGTGAGAATGGACCTGAGTGAAAACCCCTCAACCTTCATCTAGCGCCCAAGGTTGTCAGGCCTCAACTCCTCCTGCTGGAGAGAGGCAGAGCGCAGCAGCCTGGCAGACTTCCTTGTGATTCAGGCAGGTACAAACTCCTGGAGTACCGATTCACTACAGGCAACTGGGTCAGCCAACTGCAGGGCTATCAGTGACTGGGTGTGAAGTGGTGCAAGGTGGGGAAGGAGGCAGCAACCTTCCCAGACTGATTTATAGGCTGGGTGGCTTCTCCTGACTCCACGCAGCACTGGAGCAAGCCACACCAGAGTAGTCACCAGACCCCTGTGATCCAGTTCCCAGAGACCTCTTAAACTCTCTCACCCAAGACAGGTGCAGACTGAGACAATTGATTTGGACCTTTTTGAACTGAACCAATCACCTGAGGACAAATCAGGTGGTGCCCTAGGTGCATGGTGGTAGGAAGGTTTGATTTTTCTTTTCCAATTGTTTGCCGGTGGGGGGCAGGGTGACTTAATTGCTGATATTTCTCCACAGCTGAGACTTCAATCCAAAGTATCTGTTTCACTAGGGTGAAACAGAAACCAGCTGAAAACAAGGCAGAACCATTTAGCCCCACCACACCAGACAGGGCACCAGTTTCTCAGGCCACAACACTGTACAGGCCCTCAACAAATCCCCAGGGGAAAAAATCAGAGAGAGTAAAACAACCATGGGACGGAATCAGCAGAAAAACTCTGGTAACATGAATAACCAGAATAGATCAACCCCCGCAATGAAAGATATGGCAGATGCAATGGAAGATCCCATTCGTAAACAACTGGCTGAGATGTCAGAAATCAAATTCAGAATTTGGATTGCAGACAAGATTAACAAAGTGGAATTAGGAATTCGAGGAGAAATTCAAAAGTTGTCTCAAGAATTTAGCGAATTTAAAGACAAAACCACCAAACACTTACACACACTGAAGCAAGTATTTGCAGCCCTCAAAAATATGAAAAATAAAGTAGAATCCCTCAGTAACAGAATGGAGCAAGCAGAAGAAAGGATTTCTGACATCAAAGATAAAGCCTTTGAACGCTCCCAAACTCTCAAAGAGGAAGAAATGGAGAGCAAAAATGGATCACTCTCTCAGAGAGCTCTGGGATAATTCGAAGAAGGTGAATATCCGAATCATAGGAGTTCCAGAAACAGATGAAGTGGCCTCGCTGGGCACAGAGGCCCTTCTGCATGAAATTATGAAAGAGAATTTTCCAGACATGCCTAGAGATTCTGAAATTCAGATAGCGGACAGCTTCAGAACCCCAGCACGACTCAACCCCAATAAGACATCCCCAAGGCATATCATAATTAACTTCACTAAAGTTAATATGAAGGAGAAAATTCTCAAAGCTGCCAGGAGAAAGAAAACCATTACCTTCAAAGGGAAGAATATTAGAATGACTGCAGATCTCTCTGCTGAAACTTTTCAAGCCAGAAGAGGGTGGTCACTGACTTTTAATCTCCTAAAGCAAAATAACTTTCAACCCCGGATCATGTATCCAGCTAAACTGAGTTTCATTTATGATGGAGAAATTAAATACTTTAATGACATTCATATGTTGAAGAAATTTGCCATAACCAAACCAGCTCTTCAGGATAATCTCAGACCTATCCTCCATAATGACCGACCCAATCCTATACCACAAAAGTAAACTCACTCAGAAACTTCGGATCAAACTCCAATTTCCACACTGGCGAAAGGATTAAAAATGGCCACTGGACTTTTGAAAAACTCGATACCCAAAACTTCACCAGACTTATCAATATTCTCCATTAATGTGAATGGCTCAAACTGTCCTCTAAAGAGACATAGTTAAACCTATGTTAGCTGACCGGATACAAAAACTCAGGCCAGATATCTGTTGCATACAGGAGTCACATCTTAACCTAAAACACAAATACAGACTCAGGGTGAAAGGATGGTCATCCATATTTCAGGCAAATGGTAATCAGAAAAAAGCAAGTGTTGCAATTTTATTTGCAGATACAATAGGCTCTAAACCAACAAAAGTAAGGAAGGACAAGAACGGTCACTTCATATTTCTTAAGGGTAATACTCACTATGATGAGATCTCAATTATTAATATCTATGCACCCAACCAGAATGCACCTCAATTTATAAGAGAAACTCTAACAGACATGAGCAACTTGATTTCCTCCAGCTCCATAATCGTTGGAGATTTCAACACTCCTTTGGCAGTGTTGGATCGATCCTCCAACAAGAAGCTGAACAAAGAAATCTTAGATTTAAACCTAACCATCCAACATTTGGATTTAGCAGACATCTACAGAACATTTCATCCCAACAAAACTGAATACACATACTTCTCAGCAGCCCATGGAACTTACTCCAAAATCGATCACATCTTAGGTCACAAGTCTAACCTCAGTAAATTTAAAGGAATAGAAATTATTCCATGCATCTTCTCGGACCACCATGGAATAAAACTTGAGCTGAGTAAAAACGGGAATCTGCATACTCATACAAAAACATGGAAGTTAAATAACCTTATGCTGAATGATAGCTGGGTCAGAGATGAGATTAAGAAAGAAATCGCCAATTTTTTGGAACAAAACAACAATGAAGACACGAACTATCAGAACCTCTGGGACACCGCAAAAGAGGTTCTAAGAGGGAAATTTATAGCACTGCAAGCCTTCCTCAAGAGAACGGAAAGAGAGGAAGTTAACAACTTAATGGGACATCTCAAGCAACTGGAAAAGGAAGAATATTCCAACGCCAAACCCAGTAGAAGAGAAGAAATAACCAAAATTAGAGCAGAATTAAATGAAATTGAAAAACAAAAAATAATACAACAGATCAATAAATCAAAAAGCTGGTTTTTCTAAAAGGTCAATAAAATAGATAAACCTTTGGCCAACCCAATCAGGAAAAAAAAAGTAAAATCTCTAATCTCATCAATCAGAAACAACAAAGACGAAATAACAACAGACTCCTCAGAAATCCAAAAAATCCTTAATGAATATTACAAGAAAATTTATTCTCAGAAATATGAAAATCTGAAGGAAATTGACCAATACTTGGAAGCACGTCACCTTCTAAGACTTAGCCAGAATCAAGTGGAAATGTTGAACAGGTCCATATCAAGTTCGGAAATAGCATCAACCATACAAAACCTCCCTAAAAAGAAAAGCCCGGGACCAGATGGTTTCACGTCTGAATTCTACCAAACCTTTAAGGAGGAATTAGTACCTATATTACTTAATCTGTTCCAAAAGGTAGAAAAAGAAGGAAGACTATGCAACACGTTCATGAAGCAAACATCACCCTGATCCCCAAACCGGGAAAAGACCCAACAAGAAAAGAAAATTATAGACCGAAATCACTAATGAATATAGATGCAAAAATATTCAACAAGATCCTAACAAACAGAATCCAGCAACACATCAAACAAATTATACATCATGACCAAGTCTGTTTTATCCCAGGATCTCAAGGCTGGTTCAATATACGTAAATCTATAAATGTAATCCAGCACATAAACAAATTAAAAAACAAGGACCATATGATTCTCTCAATCGATGCAGAAAAAGCTTTTGATAATATACAGCATCCCTTCATGATCAGAACACTTAAGAAAATCGGTATAGAAGGGACATTTCTTAAACTGATAGAGAACATCTACAGCAAACCCACAGCCAGTATCATATTGAATGGAGTTAAATTGGAATCATTTCCACTCAGATCAGGAACAAGACAAGGCTGCCCATTTTCTCCATTGCTTTTTAACATTGTAATGGAGGTTTTAGCCACTGCAATTAGGGAAGAAAAGGCGATCAAGGGAATCCATATACGGTCAGAAGAGATCAAACATTCACTCTTTGCGGATGATATGATAGTATATCTGGAAAACACTAGGGACTCTACAACAAAACTCTTAGAAGTGATCAAGGAATACAGCAGCGTCTCAGGTTACAAGATCAACATTCATAAATCAGTAGCCTTTATATATACCAACAACAGTCAAGTTGAAAAAAAAGTTAAGGACTCTATCCCATTCACAGTAGTGCCAAAGAAGATAAAATATTTGGGAATTTATCTAACAAAGGACCTGAAAGATCTATATAAAGAGAACTATGAAACTCTAAGAAAAGAAATAGCTGAAAATATTAACAAGTGGAAAAACATACCATGCTCATGGCTGGGAAGAATCAACATAGTTAAAATTTCTATACTACCCAAAGTAATATATAATTTCAGTGCAATCCCTATTAAAGCTCTACTGTCATACTTTAAAGATCTTGAAAAAACAATACTTCATTTTATATGGAATCAGAAAAAACCTCGAATAGCCAAGACATTACTCAGAAATAAAAACAAAGCAGGAGGAATTACGCTACCAGACCTCAGACTATACTACAAATCAATAGTGATCAAAACAGCATGGTATTGGCACAAAAACAGAGAGGTATATGTCTGGAATAGAATAGAGTATCAAGAGATGAATCCAGCTACTTACCGTTATTTAATCTTTGACAAGGCAATTAAAAACATTCAGTGGGGAAAAGATTCCCTATTTAACAAATGATGCTGGGCGAACTGGCTGGCAACCTGTAAAAGACTGAAATTGGACCCACACCTTTCACCATTAACTAAGATAGACTCTCACTGGATCAAAGATTTAAACTTAAGACATGAAACTATAAAAATACTAGAGGAGAGTGCAGGGAAAATCCTTGAAGAAATCGAGATGGGCGAGTATTTTATGAGGAGGACCCCCCGGGCAATTGAAGCAGCTTCAAAAATACACTACTGGGACTTGATCAAACTGAAAAGCTTCTGCACAGCCAAGAACACAGTAAGTAAAGCAAGCAAACAGCCCTCATAATGGGAGAAGATATTTGCAGGTTATGTCTCCAACAAAGGTTTAATAACCAGAATCCACAGGGAACTTAAATGCATTAGCAAGAATAGAACAAGGGATCCCATCGCAGGCTGGGCAAGGGGTTTGAAGAGAAACTTCTCTGAAGAAGACAGGCATGTGGCCTTCAGACATATTAAAAAATGCTCATCATCTTTAATCATCAGAGAAATGCAAATCAAAACTACTTTGAGATACCATCTAACTCCAGCGAGACTAGCCTATATCACAAAATCCCAAGACCAGAGATGTTGGTGTGGATGTGGAGAAAAGGGAACACCTTTGCACTGCTGGTGGGAATGCAAATTAATACATTCCTTTTGGAAAGAGATATGGGGAATACTTAGAGATCTAAAAATAGATCTGCCATTCAATCCTGTAATTCCTCTACTGGGCATATACCCAGAAGACCAAAAATCACATCATAACAAAGATATTTGTACCAGAATGTTTATTGAAGCCCAATTCATAATTACTACATCATGGAGGAAGCCCAGGTGCCCATCGATCCACGAATGGATTAATAAATTGTGGTATATGTACACCATGGAATATTATGTAGCCTTAAAGAAAGATGGAGACTTTACCTCTTTCATGTTTACATGGATGGAGCTGGAACATATTCTTCTTAGTAAAGTATCTCAAGGATGGAGGAGAAAGTACCCAATGTACTCAGACCTACTATGAGACCTATTTAGGGTTTTCACATGAAAGCTATAACCCAGTTACAACCTAAGAATAGGGGGAAGGGGGAAAGGAAGGGGAGGGAAGGGGATTGGTGGGATTACACCAGTGGTGCATCTTACAAGGGTATATGTGAAACTTGGTAAACGGTCTGTGAAGCTAGTGAATGATGCCCCATGATCATATCAATGTACACAGCTATGATTTAATAAAATAAATAAATAAATAAAATCCAAAATTAGTACAAATCTGTAAAACGCAAAAGCACTTTTATTTGCCCAAAAGTACTGATTCTGTATTTAAAAATAGAAAAATATGTTTACTTTAAAAAATAATTTGGGAGTAACAGCTTCTCCAACTATGTCTGGAAAGATAAGACTCCAGGCATCTCTGCCTGGTGGGATCTGCCTATAATCATCCCTGTGAGGATACAGGGAGTCAGCAAGGGACTTCTCAACCCCAAGAGGAAGACAAAAACAGTGGAAAACTGGCAAGTGGTTGTGTGTTTTCGATCAACCTAATCCCACTGGCAGCCGTAAGTATAAGCAGCAGTGAGAATGCAAACTGGAAAGGCCTTACCTGTGAACTGTTTCAGTGTTTTTGAACTTGGTGCTCAGTTGAACTGCCTTGGGGAGAGCTTGAGCAGCAGTGCAGAGAACTTTGGGCATTGTCTAGGGCCCCAGACTGAGCTGGCAAGGTCTGCCCTCAGGGTCAGAGCAAGGATCAGGAGGGAGCTAGTAACCTAGTGACTAAAGGTGGAGACTGAGCTGCCTTATAGCCTTAACCCTCAGGGCAGAGGGAGACAGGTTTTGGGACACTGAAGCCTCGGGCTACTGCCTTGGGTAGAGTGCTGTGGCGTCACAGCTCATAGCAACCTCAAACACCTGGGCTTGGCTCTGCCCGGACCTCCATAAGAGCTGTGCCACGACCTGTGACCCACACCCGATGGGCCTCCGCATGCCCTGACCAGGAACTGCGGGAGCTGTGCAACCCTGCGTCCTCCCTTGTGTACCCTCCATGCCTCCACACTGGCCCAATCGTCTGGGCAGGGACTCTGGTAGCTGCAGGCCCTCCAGATCCCTCCCTGCCTCTGCGAAGAGCCCTACTCCCGGCCAGAGACTGCTGGAGCCTTGGGCTCTCTGTGCCAAAGTCACTGGGAACCAGGCACTCCCAGAACCGTGCACGCCACCTCCTGCCCTGTTGCTGGATCCAGGTGTGTCACACTCCGGAGCTGCTTCCACAACCAGAACTCCCTGGCTGGGGCAGCGCCAGAGAAACTACACAGGGTCACTCCCTACAAAGATCCAGCAACAATAGAGTGATCCCGCTGGGATCTAATCTTGGAGAAACACCTCCCCAACTCTGAGAATGGCTAGAGGCAATGCTGAAAAACAATCATGAGGCAAAATCAACAGAAAAACTCTGGCAATATGAATAATCAGAGTAGATCAACTTGCCCGAGGATCAATGGGGTAGACACAGCACAAGATCCCATGCACAAACAAATAGCTGAGATGGCAGAAATCAAATTTAGAATCTGGATGTCAAATAAGATCAAATTAGAATTCCAAGCAGTAACCCAAAAGATATCTCAAGAGTTCAACGAATCCAAAGACCAAATGACCAAAGATTTTGACACATTGACAAAAGAAGTTGCAGCCCTCAAAGATCTGAAAAACACAGTAGAATCTCTCAGTAACAGAATGGAGCAAGCAGAAGAAAGGATTTCTGACATTGAAGATAAAGCTTTTGAACGCTCCCAAACTCTCAAAGAGGAAGAGAAATGGAGGGCAAAAACAGATCACTCTCTCAGAGAGCTCTGGGATAATTCAAAGAAAAATAATATTAGTCTTATAGGGATCCCTGAAAGCAACAAAGTGGCTTCACAAGGCACAGCGTCTCTTCTGCATGGGATTATGAAGGAGAACTTTCCAGACATGCCAAGAGATTCTGAAATTCAGATAGCAGACAGTTTCAGAACTCCAGAACAACTCAACGCAAATAAGACATCCCCCAGACACATCATAATCAATTTCACTAAAGTTAATATGAAGGAGAAAATTCTGAAAGGAGCCAGAGGAAAGAAAACCATCACCTACAAGGGCAAGAATATTAGAATAACTGCAGATCACTCTGCTGAAACATTTCATGATAGAAGAGGATGGTCATCGACTTTTAATCTCCTAAAACAAAATAACTTTCAACCCAGGATCCTGTACCCAGCTAAACTGAGTTTCATTTATGATGGAGAAATTAAATACTTCAATGACACTTACATGTTGAAGAAATTTGCCACAACTAAACCAGCTCTCCAGGATATTCTCAGACCTATCCTCCATAAAGACCAGCATAATCCTTCAACACAAAAGTAAACCCATCCAGAAATTTTGGATCAAATTCCAACTTTCACAGTCGCAAAAGGATTAAAAATGTCCACCAAACTCTCAAAAGGCTTGATGATAATCTCAATTAATGTGAATGGTTTAAATTTTCCTCTAAAGAGGCACAGGTTGGCTGACTGGATACAAAAACTCAAGCCAGATATCTGCTGCATACATGAATCACATCTTACATTAAAAGACAAATATAGACTCAAGGTGAAGGGATAGTCATCTATACTCCACGCAAATGGAAAGCAGAAAAATGCAGGCATTGAAATCCTATTCGCAGACACAATAGGCTTTAAACCAACTGAAACAAGGAAGGATAAGAATGGACACTTCATATTTGTTAAAGATAATACTCAATATGATGAGATTTCAATTATTAATATTTATGCACCCAACTAGAACACATCTGAATTTATAAGAGAAATTCTAGCAGACATGAGCAATTTGGTTTCATCCAGTTCCGTAGTAGTTGGAGATATTAACACACCTTTAGCAGTGCTTGATAGATCCTCCAAAAAGAAGCTAAGCAAAGAATTTTTAATTTAAACTTAACCATTCAACATCGGGACTTAACAGACATCTACAGAACATTTCATCCCAACAAAAATGGATACACATTCTTTTCATCAGCCCACGAAACATACTCCAAAATCGACCACATCCTAGGCCACAAATCTAACCTCAGCAAATTTAAAAAAATAGAAATTATTCCTTACATCTTCTCAGACCATCATGGAATAAAAGTTGAACTCAATAACAACAGGAACCTGCATACCCTACAAAAACATGGAAGCTAAACACCCTTATGTTGAAGGATACATGGGTTATAGACAGGATTAAGAAGGAAATCACCAAATTTTTGTAACAAAACAACGATCAAGACACAAATTACCAGAACCTCTGGGATACTGCAAAGGCAGTCCCAAGAGGGTAAGTTATAGCACTGCAAGCCTTTCTCGAGAAAACAGAAAGAGAGGAAGTTAATAACTTAATGGGATATCTCAAGCAACTGGAGAAGGAAGAACATTCCAACCCCAAACCCAGCAGAAGAAAAGAAATAACCAAAATCAGAGCAGAATTAAATGAAATTGAAAACAAAGGAATTATACAACAGATCAATAAATCCAAAATATTTTTTTTAAAGATCAATAAAATAGATAAACCTTTGGCCAACCTAACCAGGAAAAAAAGAGTAAAATCTCTAATTTCATCAATCAGAAATGGTAATGATGAAATAAAAACAGACCCCTCAGAAATTCAAAAAATCCTTAACGAATACTACTAGAAACTCTACTCCCAGAAATATGAAAATCTGAAAGAAATCGACCAATACCTGGAAGTATGCCGCCTACCAAGACTTAGCCAGAATGAAGTGGAAATGTTGAACAGGCCTATATCAAGTTCTGAAATAACATTGACTGTACAAAATCTCCCTAAGAAGGAAAGCCCAGAACCAGATGGCTTTACGTCAGAATTCTACCAAATCTTTAAAGAAGAACTAGTACCAATATTACTAAGCCTCTTCCAAATATACAAAAAGAAGGAATATTACCCAACACCTTCTACGAAGCAAACATCCAGGGAAAGACTCAACAAAAAAAGAAAATTATAGACCAATATCACTAATGAATATTGATGCAAAAATATTCAATAAGATCCTAACAAACAGAATCTAACAACACATTAAAAAAATTATACAACACGACCAAGTGGGATTTATCCCAGGGTCTCAAGGCTGGTTCAATATATGTAAATCTATAAATGTAATTCAGCACATAAACTAAAAAATAAGGACTATATGATTCTTTCAATTGATGCAGAAAAAGCTTTTGATAATATCCAGCATCCCTTCATGTTCCAAACACTTAAGAAAATTGGCATAGAAGGGTCATTTCTTAAACTAATAGAGGCCATCTACAGCAAACCCATAGCCAATATCATATTGAATGGAGTTAAATTGAAATCATTTCCACTTAGATCAGGAACCAGGCAAGGTTGCCTATTGTCTCCATTGCTCTTTAACATTGTAATGGAAATTTTAGCCATTGCAATTAGGGAAGAAAAGGCGATCAAGGGTATCCACAAAGGGTCAGAAGAGATCAAACTTTCACTCTTCGCAGATGATATAATCATATATCTGGAAACACTAGGGATTCTACTACAAAACTTTTAGAAGTGATCAAGGAATACAGCAATATCTCAGGCTACAAAATCAACACCCATAAATGTGTAGCCTTCATATATACCAACAATAACCAAGTCAAAAAAACAGTCAAGGACTCTATTCCTTTCACAGTAGTGCCAAAGAAGATGAAATATTTGGGAGTATACCTAACAAAGGACGTGAAAGATCTCTACAAAGAAAACTATGAAACTTTAAGAAAATAAATAGCTGAAGATGTTAACAAACATACCATGCTTATGGCTGGGAAGAAACAACATCGTTAAAATGTCTATACTACCCAAAGAAATTTATAATATTAATGCAATTCTGATTAAAGCTCCCTTGTCATACTTTAAAGATCTTGAAAAAATAATACTTCATTTTATATGGAATCAGAAAAAACCTTGAATAGCCAAAACATTACTCAGCAATAAAAACAAAGCAGGAGGAATCACACTACCAGACCTGAGTCTGTACTATAAATCGATAGTGATCAAAACAGCCTGGTATTAGCACAAAAACAGAGAGGCAGATGTCTGGAACAGAATAGAAAACCAAGAGATGAATCCAGCTACTTACCATTATTTGGTCTTTGACAAGCCAATTAAAAACATTCAGTGGGGAAAAGATTCCCTATTTTTCAAATGGTGCTGGGTGAACTTGCTGGCAACCTATAGAAGATTGAAACTGGACCCACACCTTTCACCATTAACTAATATAGACTCTCACTGGATAAAAGATTTAAACTTAAGACATGAAACTATAAAAATACTTGAAGAATGTGCAGGGAGAACTCTTGAAGGAATCGGCCTGGGTGAATAATTTATGAGGAGGACTCCCCAGGCAACTGAAGCAGTACCAAAAATACACTACTGGGACCTGATCAAACTAAAAAGCTTCTGCAAAGCCAAGAACATAGTAAGTAAAGCAAGCAGACAGCCCTCAGAATGGGAGAAAATATTTGCAGGTTATACCTCCAATAAAGGTCTAATAACCAGAATCCACAGAGAACTCAATCATATTAGCATGAAAAGAACACGTGATCCCATCTCAGGGTGGGCAAGGGACTTGAAGAGAAACTTCTCTAAAGAAGACAAATGCACGATCTACAAACACATGAAAAAAAGCTTATCATCCTTAATTATCAGAGCAATGAAAATCAAAACTACTTTGGGATATCACCTAACCCCAGTAAAAGTAGCCCACATAACAAAATCCCAAAACCAGAGATGTTGGCGTGGATGTGGAGCAAAGGGCACACTTCTACACTGCTGGTGGGAATGCACACTAATGTGTTCCTTCTGGAAGGATGTTTGGAGAATACTTAGAGACCTAAAAATAGACCTGCCATTTGATCCTATAATTCCTTTACTAGGTTTATACCCAGAAGACCAAAAATCACAATATAACAAAGACATCTGTACCAGAATGTTTATTGCAGCCCAATTCATAATTGCTAAGTCATGGAAGAAGCCCAAGTGCCCATTGACCCATGAATGGACTAGCAAATTGTGGTACATGTATACCATGGAATATTATGCAGCCTTTAAGAAAGATGGAGACTTTACCTCTTTCATGTTTACATGGATGGAGCTGGAACATATTCTTCTTATCAAAGTATCTCAGGAATGGAAGAAAAAGTATCCAATGTACTCAGCCCTACTATGAAGCTACATTATAGCTTTCGTATGAAGGCTATAACCCAACTATAGCACAAGTCTATAAGGAAAGGACCAAGGAAGGGGAAGGGAGGGGGGAGGTTAGGGTGGAGGAAGGGTAATGGGTGGGGCCACACCTATGGTGCATCTTAGAATGGGTACAGGTGAAACTTACTAAAGGCAGAATACAAATGTCTACATACAATAACTAAGAAAATGCCATGAAGGCTACGTTGAACAGTTTCATGAGAATATTTCAGACTGTATATGAAACCAACACATTGTACCCCTTGATTACACTAATGTACACAGCTATGATTTAACAATAAAAAAATTTTTGAATATACCCCTGATTTAAATCAAAAGTCCTTTGTTTTTTTTCAAAATTTATTAATATATTAACAAACAGATTCTTTGAGACTTCATTGTATTTTGTAGATATTTTGTTCAGTGGTTAAAATGCTTATACATGTTAATTTAGTAGTTGGGTATTTGTATCCAAGAGGAAGTGAAGAGAACTTTATATGTCTTTTTCCAACATATTCCATATATATTGTATATTTCCAGTTATGATATAATGTATATATCTAGATATATCACTACTGGAAAATTTTATACTGAGGTATTATTTGTGGAATTAAACTAGTAAGAAATAAAATTCTTACTGTGTGTCCTGTTTGTAATAAGATAGACAATTCTTTTGGTGAAGACTCTAAGGCACTAGTGTTAAGCTGAGCCTGGACCAGTGGACAGTCTCCTCCATAGTCATCAGGATTATATGTTAAACTACTTTTGAGCTTATGTTGGACATAAGTGCAGACTATCTGAGATCATTTAACATACATTTTGGTCATATTTGTCATTAATGCCAATATTAGGCTATTCGGTATGAAATGTTTGAAATCTTTAGTACTAAGTTTGGCAGTTGATATCTCTGACATTTCACTTCGATGTTTCCAAATATAACTTTTAGCTTGTGATTTGTTTTCAATTTTTTTTTTTTTTGATACTGAGTCTATGTCACCCTTGGTATAGTGCTATGGCATCATAGATCACAGCAACCTCAAACTCTTGGGCTCAAGAAATCCTCTTGCCTCAGCCTCTGAGTAGCTGGGACTACAGGAACCCACCATAACACTGGGCTAGTTTTCCTATTTTTAGTAGAGACAATGTCTCACACTCTTGCTCAGGCTCATCTCAAACTCCTGAGATCAACTATATCACCCATCTTGGCCTCCCAGAATACTAGGATTGCACGAATTGTTTCTTTTCTTTTTTTTTTTTTTAAAGAGTAATTTTGTGGAACCATGGATAAGTCAAAAAAGTGTGCTTTTTTTAAAACAATTTCAGAATAATTTGAGGGTACAAATGTTCAGTTTACATTGTTTTCAATTCTAAGTAAAGTTCAAGCTATTGTTGAGCCCTTTACCTAGGGGGCATGTTGAACACCTTCACATTGTGTACATTAGGTAAGATCCCGCCAATTGCCCTCCCTTCTCTCCCCCTCTTCTTCTTCCTCTCCCCTCCCCCTTGCCAGACTATACTTGTGTTTTTTCCTTCATGTGGCCATATAGTTGATTATATAGTGGTTCATATTAGTATTGGGTACATTGCATATTTTGTTTTCCATTTGGAGATACTTTACTAAGAAGAATGTGTTTTAACTCCCAGTTAAACATAAAAGATGTAAAGTTTCCATCTTTTCTTATGGATGAATATTACTTCATGGTATACATATGCCACAGTTCGTTAATCCATTCACGGGTTTATGGGAACTTGGGTTGCTTTCATGTCTTAGCAATTGTGAATTGAGCTACAATAAATATCCTAGTGCAAACATTCTTGTGGTAAAATGATTTTTTTTTTTCATTAGAGTAGATAGCCAGTACTGGGATTGCAAAATCAAAGGAAAGGTATTCTTTTAGTTCTTTGAGAACTGTGCAAACTTGTTAGTGGGCAATCCCACTAGCAGTACAAAAGTCTTCCCTTTTCTTCCCAACACACCAGCATCACCAGACGTGGGCATGCTATTTTGTAATATGAGTTCAATAGTGATAGTGCAACAACTCAAAATATCAACAGAGTGCTTGGGAAAGATGTGGCTAATGAATGCAGAGTATATTAATGGCTTTAAAAGTTTCATCTGGTGATTTTAATCTTGAAAATGAGCCACGCGGATGACCTGAGACCAAGATGGATAATGACAAGCTGAAAACTATATGAAATAATAGCAAGATTTGATGTTAGTATTCCATCATTATTGGACCATTTGAAACAAATCAATAAGGTAAAGAAGCTGGATAGATGGGTTCCATATAAATAAGAGTCAGAACATAAATCTTCTTGAAGTTTACCTTTCTTTCTTTTTTTATTTTTTAAAGAGAGAGTCTCACTCTATTGTCCTGGGTCAAGTGCTGTGGCATCAGCCTAAATCACAGCGACCTCAAACTTCTGAGCTTAAGAGATCCTCCTGCCTCAGCCTCTGAGGAGCTGGGACTGCAGGTACCCTACAGGATGCCTGGATAGTTTTTCTTTTTAGTAAAGATGAGGTCTCACTCTTGCTCAGGCTGGTCTTTAACTCTTGAGATCCAGCGAACCATGGGCCTTGACTCCCCCAGACTCCCAAACTGTTAGGATTATAGGCCTGAGCCACCCCACCCAGCCAAAGCTTGCCTTTCTTTGCTGTCATGACAGAGCAAGCCAATTCTACATAGTATGGCTATGTGTGATGAAAAATGGATTCTTTTGGATAATCTCAAGTGTTTGGCACATGGATAAGAGTAAGTGCAGAAAAACAGCCCCAAACTGAATAATAATCAAAGACAAAAACCAACCAACCAACCAAAAAAAAAAAAACCTAATGGTGTCTGTTCTGAAGTCCAGCATTGATACTATCCACTGTAGCTTCATGTAACCTGATCAAGCGACTATGGTGGATGTCTAAAGCAAGTGATTGTATGGCCTGATGAGAACGCTTATGTTTAAGCAGCTGAGATTGGTCAACAGAGATTGGCCAATTCTCTTGCAAGACAATACTGTTGCACAAACAAGACTGTTTACACTGCATAAGCTAGACTTGGAACCTGTCATCCACCGTATTCACCAGATCTTGCACTGACTGATTACCACTTCTTCTGGGCTTTGGACTACTTCTTGTAAAGAAAAATATCTAATTTTGAACAAGCTGTTCAAAAGGCCTTTCGCAGTTTCATCACCACTGGCTCTTCAGGCTTCTATGCTGTGGGCGTAACCACGCTAGCATTTAAAAGGAAAAACTACGACGATAGTTTAGTTGTATACTTTGATTAATTGCACTGCTTCTTTTTTTTTAATTTCAGACTAATATGAGAGTACATATGGTTAGGTTGTATTGTTTGTATTTGTCAGATAAAGCTCAAGTTATAGTTGAGCTCTTTACTCAGGGGGTTGTGCTACACACCCTTCCACTGTGCCCATTAGGTAAGAGCTTACCTCCTCCTCTTGCCCCACTTGAATTTAATTGTTTATTTTTTTGTGTGGGCTTATAGTAGTTTATCTATTCATCTCATATTAATATTGAGTACATTGGATACCAATTGCACTGCTTCTTGTTTGAGATATAATAAATTCAACTTTCATTCAATATCAGACCTTCTAGATTTAATGACTTAATACTTACATCATTAAAATTTGAGAAACTATTGAAGTCAATATACTTTCTTATATTTTACTTATTCTCTAGCTTTACCACTTCTTTGTTTACTGTGACTTTGTAGCGAGTTTTAAAACTGTGACAGTACTGTTACTCCACCAAACTCAAGGTTTTGAGGAGGAATTGTGATAAGAGCTACAATTGCCTTGTTCTTGCCTGTTTAGTGGTAAAGAATTCTGTCTTCTACTCTTGAGTAGGATATTACCTATAATTTTGAAAGACATTTTTTCTTAATTTGAAGGAGGTCCCTTACATCAGTAGTTTGCTAAAACATTTATCATGAATTGATGTTGAATTTTGTCACCTGGTTTTCTACATCAATTTATATGATCATGTGACTTTTCTGTTGCTACATTACTTTTGTCTGGAATATCATGAATTATTGGTTTTGATTGATTTTGAAGTATAAAACAGTCATGTACTCCAGGGAGGAAAACTACTTAGTTTTCATACATTTTTATTTTTATACATTGCCAAATTCAATTTGCTAAAACTTTGTTCATATTTTTGTCTATACTTATGTATCAATTTTTATTTTTTTTCTTGTGCTATCCTCATTACTTTTGGTATCAGGGTAATTAACAGAGTATTAACAGCTTTATTGAATAGATTAAGATCCATATCCATTTTCTAGAGGAGAAAATGTGGAGTTGGTGTTATTTCTTCTTCTAATGTTTGTTAGAATTCACCCTTAAAGTCATCTGGGGTTTCAGTTTTCTCTTAGGAAATTTCAAAAATACAAACTCAATTACTCATAATAAATACAGGATAATTCATATTATTTATTTAGTAGCTAATATATCGTGTAAGTTTTGACAGTTTACATTTTTCCTGGAACAAGTAAATTTCATTGAAGGTGACAAAGCCCTGGACATAGAATTGTTTATGGTATTCTCTTATAATTCTTTTATTACCCATAGGGTCAGTAGTAGTATCCCCTCTTTCACTGTTGTTTCTTTTTTTCAAATTACTTATTTAAATAAAAGTATTTTTCATTTTTAAGTTAAACCCTCTTTCCCTCTTGATATTAAAAATCCTGTCTTCTTAATCTTGGTCAGCAATGGCAGCATTTATCATCAGTTTTGTTTATCTCTTTAAGAATCCACGCTTGGTTTCATTTATTTTATTTTTTTTTATTTGGCTATTTTAATTTTCACTGAATTCTGTTCAGTCTGTATTACTTTAATCTTCTGTTTGCTTCAGGTTTAATTTGCACTACTTTCTTTAGTTTAATAAGGTAGAAGTTTAGTTCCTTTTCCTACATCTTCATTCTATTTGATCATAATCATTTCAAATGATAAATCTCCCACTGATTTAGAGAAATCTGAAGACTACACACACAAACACACACACACACACACACACACAAACTATTAGACCTGATAAATTCAGCAGAGTTTCAGGGTACACAATAAATATATAAAAATCAGTAGTATTTCTATATCCCAACAGCAAACAATCTGAAAAAGAACCCCAGAAGGCAATCCCATTTATAATAGCTATGAAACTACTCAAAGAAAACATTAAGAAAATGCTTCTGTGTGTTGGTATGAGGAAGAACACCTTGAATAATACACATAACCCACAGAAACTAAAGCAAACTTGGACAAACAGCATCACATCAAGCTAAAAGGCTTCTGAACAGTAAAGAAAACATTCAACCAAGAGAAGAGACTAATGTTCCCACCTGACAAGGGACTAATAACTACAATATATAAAGAGCTCCAATAATTCAATAGGAAAATAGGAAAAAAATAAAGTAATTTAATTAAAAAAATGGGAAATGTATCTGAACAGACATTTTTGAAAAGATGTGCAAAGTGCCAACATGTATGTGAAAAAATGTCTCAACATCATTCATCATCAGAGAGATACAAATCAAAACTATAATGAGATATCATCTCACCTGAGTAAAAATGTCTTTTTTCAAAAAGATAGGCAATAACAAATGCTGGCAAGGACACGGACAAAGAGCAACTTTTGCACAGTGTTGGTGGGAAGGTTAGTTAGTGAAACCACGATGAAGAACAAAATGGAGTTTCCTCAATTAGCTGAAAATAGAACTACCATTTTCCTAGTAATCTCAC